>NC_087484.1:27600223-27901683 GCF_036417665.1 Passer domesticus
CCTGCTGAAATTCCACACGGCTGAGGATATCTCCCAGATGCAAGGTGCCCCTACAGGCATCTGTGGCTGGTTTGACAGTGCCAAGTGCCTCCTGCAAACTGACATCAGGAACCTGGCCTGGTGACTTTTGTTTCTCAGGGGAAAGGCCATCCTTCCTCTCTAGGGCCCGGTGGCCCAGAGTGGCCGGCTGCCTGCTGAAATTCGAAACTGATCAGGATACCTCTCAGACCGAAGGTACCTCCACAGGCAACAGTGGCTGGTTTGACAGTGCCAAGTGCCTCCTGCAAACTGACATCAGGAACCTGGCCTGGCGACTTTTGTTTCTCTGTGGAAAGGCCATGCTTCATATCCTGGACCCTTAGGCCCGGAGTGGCCAGCTGCCTGCTGAAATTCCGCACGGATCAGGATACCGCCTAGATGAAGGGAGCCCCCACAGGCAACAGTGGCTGGTTTGACAGATCCAAGTGCCTCCTGCAAACTGACATCAGCAACCTGGCCTGGTGACTTTTGTTTCTCTGTGGAGAGGCCATAGTTCGTGCCCAGCGCCGGTCGCCCGTAGTGGACGGCTGCCTCCTGAAATTCCAAACGGTTGAGGATACATCCCAGATGAAATGTGCTCCCACAGGCAACAGTGGCTGGTTTGACAGTGCCAAGTGCCTCCTGCAAACTGACATCAGGAACCTGGCCTGGTGACTTTTGTTTCTCTGGGGACAGGCCATTGTATATGTACAGGGCCTGGATGCTCTGAATGGCCGTCCGCCTGCTGAAATTCCACACGGCTGAGGATATCTCCCAGATGCAAGGTGCCCCTACAGGCAACTGTGGCTGGTTTGACAGTGCCAAGTGCCTCCTGCAAACTGACATCAGGAACCTGGCCTGGTGACTTTTGTTTCTCAGGGGAAAGGCCATCGTTCGTGTCCAGGGCCGGGTGGCCCGGCCTGCTCGGCTGCCTGCTGAAATTCCGCACGGATCAGGATGCCTCCCAGATGGAAAGTGCCCCCACAGGCAACTGTGGCTGGTTTGACAGTGCCAAGTGCCTCCTGCAAACTGACATCAGGAACCTGGCCTGGTGACTTTTGTTTCTCTGGGGAAAGCCATGGTTCACATCCTGGACCCGAAGGCCCGGATTGGCCGGCTGCCTGCTGAAATTCCGCACGGATCAGGATACCTCCCAGATGCAAGGTGCCCCCAAAGGCATCTGTGGCTGGTTTGACAGTGCCAAGTGCCTCCTGCAAACTGACATCAGGAACCTGACCTGGTGACTTTTGTTTCTCAGGGGAAAGGCCATCGTTCCTCTCCAGGCCCCGGTGGCCCAGAGTGGCCAGCTGCCTGCTGAAATTCGAAACGGATCAGGATACCTCTCAGACCGAAGGTACCTCCACAGGCAACAGTGGCTGGTTTGACAGTGCCAAGTGCCTCCTGCAAACTGACATCAGGAACCTGGCCTGGTGACTTTTGTTTCTCTGTGGAAAGGCCATGCTTCATATCCTGGACCCTTAGGCCCGGAGTGGCCAGCTGCCTGCTGAAATTCCGCACGGATCAGGATACTTCCCAGATGCAAGGTGCCCCCACAGGCATCTGTGGCTGGTTTGACAGTGCCAAGTGCCTCCTGCAAACTGACATCAGGAACCTGGCATGTTGACTTTTGTTTCTCTGGGGAAAGGCCATCGTTCCTATCCAGGGCCGGGTGGCCTGGATTGGCCGGCTGCCTGCTGAAATTCCGCACGGATCAGGATACCGCCTAGATGAAGGGAGCCCCCACAGGCAACAGTGGCTGGTTTGACAGTGCCAAGTGCCTCCTGCAAACTGACATCAGGAACCTGGCCTGGTGATTTTGTTTCTCTGGGGACAGGCCATTGTATATGTACAGGGCCTGGATGCTCTGAATGGCCGTCCGCCTGCTGAAATTCCACACGGCTGAGGATATCTCCCAGATGCAAGGTGCCCCTACAGGCAACTGTGGCTGGTTTGACAGTGCCAAGTGCCTCCTGCAAACTGACATCAGGAACCTGGCCTGGTGACTTTTGTTTCTCAGGGGAAAGGCCATCGTTCGTGTCCAGGGCCGGGTGGCCCGGCCTGCTCGGCTGCCTGCTGAAATTCCGCACGGATCAGGATGCCTCCCAGATGGAATGTGCCCCCACAGGCAGCTGTGGCTGGTTTGACAGTGCCAAGTGCCTCCTGCAAACTGACATCAGGAACCTGGCTTGGTGACTTTTGTTTCTCTGGGGACAGGCCATTGTACATGTCCAGGGCCCGGTGGCCCGGATTGGCCAGCTGCCTGCTGAAATTCCAAACGGATCAGGATACCTCTCAGACCGAAGGTACCTCCACAGGCAACAGTGGCTAGTTTGACAGTGCCAAGTGCCTCCTGCAAACTGACATCAGGAACCTGGCCTGGTGAGTTTTGTTTCTCTGTGGACAGGCCATTGTATATGTACAGGGCCTGGATGCTCTGAATGGCCGTCCGCCTGCTGAAATTCCACACGGCTGAGGATATCTCCCAGATGCAAGGTGCCCCTACAGGCAACTGTGGCTGGTTTGACAGTGTCAAGTGCCTCCTGCAAACTGACATCAGGAACCTGGCCTGGTGACTTTTGTTTCTCAGGGGAAAGGCCATCGTTCGTGTCCAGGGCCGGGTGGCCCGGCCTGCTCGGCTGCCTGCTGAAATTCCGCACGGATCAGGATGCCTCCCAGATGGAATGTGCCCACACAGGCAACTGTGGCTGGTTTGACAGTGCCAAGTGCGTCCTGCAAACTGACATCAGGAACCTGGCCTGGTGACTTTTGTTTCTCTGGGGAAAGCCATGGTTCACATCCTGGACCCGAAGGCCCGGATTGGCCGGCTGCCTGCTGAAATTCCGCACGGATCAGGATACCTCCCAGATGCAAGGTGCCCCCACAGGCATCTGTGGCTGGTTTGACAGTGCCAAGTGCCTCCTGCAAACTGACATCAGGAACCTGACCTGGTGACTTTTGTTTCTCAGGGGAAAGGCCATCGTTCCTCTCCAGGGCCCGGTGGCCCAGAGTGGCCGGCTGCCTGCTGAAATTCGAAACGGATCAGGATACCTCTCAGACCGAAGGTACCTCCACAGGCAACAGTGGCTGGTTTGACAGTGCCAAGTGCCTCCTGCAAACTGACATCAGGAACCTGGCCTGGTGACTTTTGTTTCTCAGGGGAAAGGCCATGCTTCATATCCTGGACCCTTAGGCCCGGAGTGGCCAGCTGCCTGCTGAAATTCCGCACGGATCAGGATACTTCCCAGATGCAAGGTGCCCCCACAGGCATCTGTGGCTGGTTTGACAGTGCCAAGTGCCTCCTGCAAACTGACATCAGGAACCTGGCATGTTGACGTTTGTTTCTCTGGGGAAAGGCCATCGTTGCTATCCAGGGCCGGGTGGCCTGGATTGGCCGGCTGCCTGCTGAAATTCCGCACGGATCAGGATACCGCCTAGATGAAGGGAGCCCCCACAGGCAACAGTGGCTGGTTTGACAGTGCCAAGTGCCTCCTGCAAACTGACATCAGGAACCTGGCCTGGTGACTTTTGTTTCTCTGGGGACAGGCCATTGTATATGTACAGGGCCTGGATGCTCTGAATGGCCGTCCGCCTGCTGAAATTCCACACGGCTGAGGATATCTCCCAGATGCAAGGTGCCCCTACAGGCAACTGTGGCTGGTTTGACAGTGCCAAGTGCCTCCTGCAAACTGACATCAGGAACCTGGCCTGGTGACTTTTGTTTCTCAGGGGAAAGGCCATCGTTCGTGTCCAGGGCCGGGTGGCCCGGCCTGCTCGGCTGCCTGCTGAAATTCCGCACGGATCAGGATGCCTCCCAGATGGAATGTGCCCCCACAGGCAACTGTGGCTGGTTTGACAGTGCCAAGGGCCTCCTGCAAACTGACATCGGGAACCTGGCTTGGTGACTTTTGTTTCTCTGGGGAAAGGCCATTGTACATGTCCAGGGCCCGGTGGCCCGGAGTGGCCAGCTGCCTGCTGAAATTCCAAACGGATCAGGATACCTCTCAGACCGAAGGTACCTCCACAGGCAACAGTGGCTGGTTTGACAGTGCCAAGTGCCTCCTGCAAACTGACATCAGGAACCTGGCTTGGTGACTTTTGTTTCTCTGGGGACAGGCCATTGTATATGTACAGGGCCTGGATGCTCTGAATGGCCGTCCGCCTGCTGAAATTCCACACGGCTGAGGATATCTCCCAGATGCAAGGTGCCCCTACAGGCAACTGTGGCTGGTTTGACAGTGCCAAGTGCCTCCTGCAAACTGACATCAGGAACCTGGCCTGGTGACTTTTGTTTCTCAGGGGAAAGGCCATCGTTCATGTCCAGGGCCGGGTGGCCCGGCCTGCTCGGCTGCCTGCTGAAATTCCGCACGGATCAGGATGCCTCCCAGATGGAAAGTGCCCCCACAGGCAACTGTGGCTGGTTTGACAGTGCCTAGTGCCTCCTGCAAACTGACATCAGGAACCTGACCTGGTGACTTTTGTTTCTCTGGGGAAAGGCCATGCTTCATATCCTGGACCCTTAGGCCCGGAGTGGCCAGCTGCCTGCTGAAATTCCGCACGGATCAGGATACTTCCCAGATGCAAGGTGCCCCCACAGGCATCTGTGGCTGGTTTGACAGTGCCAAGTGCCTCCTGCAAACTGACATCAGGAACCTGGCCTGGTGACTTTTGTTTCTCTGTGGAAAGGCCATGCTTCATATCCTGGACACTTAGGCCCGGAGTGGCCAGCTGCCTGCTGAAATTCCGCACGGATCAGCATACCACCTAGATGAAGGGAGCCCCCACAGGCAACAGTGGCTGGTTTGACAGTGCCAAGTGCCTCCTGCAAACTGACATCAGGAACCTGGCCTGGTGACTTTTGTTTCTCTGTGGACAGGCCATTGTATATGTACAGGGCCTGGATGCTCTGAATGGCCGTCCGCCTGCTGAAATTCCACACGGCTGAGGATATCTCCCAGATGCAAGGTGCCCCTACAGGCAACTGTGGCTGGTTTGACAGTGCCAAGTGCCTCCTGCAAACTGACATCAGGAACCTGGCCTGGTGACTTTTGTTTCTCAGGGGAAAGGCCATCGTTCATGTCCAGGGCCGGGTGGCCCGGCCTGCTCGGCTGCCTGCTGAAATTCCGCACGGATCAGGATGCCTCCCAGATGGAAAGTGCCCCCACAGGCAACTGTGGCTGGTTTGACAGTGCCTAATGCCTCCTGCAAACTGACATCAGGAACCTGACCTGGTGACTTTTGTTTCTCTGTGGAAAGGCCATGCTTCATATCCTGGACCCTTAGGCCCGGAGTGGCCAGCTGCCTGCTGAAATTCCGCACGGATCAGGATACTTCCCAGATGCAAGGTGCCCCCACAGGCATCTGTGGCTGGTTTGACAGTGCCAAGTGCCTCCTGCAAACTGACATCAGGAACCTGGCCTGGTGACTTTTGTTTCTCTGTGGAAAGGCCATGCTTCATATCCTGGACACTTAGGCCCGGAGTGGCCAGCTGCCTGCTGAAATTCCGCACGGATCAGGATACCACCTAGATGAAGGGAGCCCCCACAGGCAACAGTGGCTGGTTTGACAGTGCCAAGTGCCTCCTGCAAACTGACATCAGGAACCTGGCCTGGTGACTTTTGTTTCTCTGGGGACAGGCCATTGTATATGTACAGGGCCTGGATGCTCTGAATGGCCGTCCGCCTGCTGAAATTCCACACGGCTGAGGATATCTCCCAGATGCAAGGTGCCCCTACAGGCAACTGTGGCTGGTTTGACAGTGCCAAGTGCCTCCTGCAAACTGACATCAGGAACCTGGCCTGGTGACTTTTGTTTCTCAGGGGAAAGGCCATCGTTCGTGTCCAGGGCCGGGTGGCCCGGCCTGCTCGGCTGCCTGCTGAAATTCCACACGGATCAGGATGCCTCCCAGATGGAATGTGGCCCCACAGGCAACTGTGGCTGGTTTGACAGTGCCAAGTGCCTCCTGCAAACTGACATCAGGAACCTGGCCTGGTGACTTTTGTTTCTCTGGGGAAAGGCCATCGTTGCTATCCAGGGCCTGGTGGCCTGGATTGGCCGGCTGCCTGCTGAAATTCCGCACGGATCAGGATACCGCCTAGATGAAGGGAGCCCCCACAGGCAACAGTGGCTGGTTTGACAGTGCCAAGTGCCTCCTGCAAACTGACATCAGGAACCTGGCCTGGTGACTTTTGTTTCTCTGGGGACAGGCCATTGTATATGTACAGGGCCTGGATGCTCTGAATGGCCGTCCGCCTGCTGAAATTCCACACGGCTGAGGATATATCCCAGATGCAAGGTGCCCCTACAGGCAACTGTGGCTGGTTTGACAGTGCCAAGTGCCAAGTGCCTCCTGCAAACTGACATCAGGAACCTGGCCTGGTGACTTTTGTTTCTCAGGGGAAAGGCCATCGTTCGTGTCCAGGGCCGGGTGGCCCGGCCTGCTCGGCTGCCTGCTGAAATTCCGCATGGATCAGGATGCCTCCCAGATGGAAAGTGCCCCCACAGGCAACTGTGGCTGGTTTGACAGTGCCAAGTGCCTCCTGCAAACTGACATCAGGAACCTGGCTTGGTGGCTTTTGTTTCTCTGGGGAAAGGCCATTGTACATGTCCAGGGCCCGGTGGCCCGGAGTGGCCAGCTGCCTGCTGAAATTCCAAACGGATCAGGATACCTCTCAGACCGAAGGTACCTCCACAGGCAACAGTGGCTGGTTTGACAGTGCCAAGTGCCTCCTGCAAACTGACATCAGGAACCTGGCCTGGTGACTTTTGTTTCTCTGGGGACAGGCCATTGTATATGTACAGGGCCTGGATGCTCTGAATGGCCGTCCGCCTGCTGAAATTCCACACGGCTGAGGATATCTCCCAGATGCAAGGTGCCCCTACAGGCAACTGTGGCTGGTTTGACAGTGCCAAGTGCCAAGTGCCTCCTGCAAACTGACATCAGGAACCTGGCCTGGTGACTTTTGTTTCTCAGGGGAAAGGCCATCGTTCGTGTCCAGGGCCGGGTGGCCCGGCCTGCTCGGCTGCCTGCTGAAATTCCGCATGGATCAGGATGCCTCCCAGATGGAAAGTGCCCCCACAGGCAACTGTGGCTGGTTTGACAGTGCCAAGTGCCTCCTGCAAACTGACATCAGGAACCTGGCTTGGTGGCTTTTGTTTCTCTGGGGAAAGGCCATTGTACATGTCCAGGGCCCGGTGGCCCGGAGTGGCCAGCTGCCTGCTGAAATTCCAAACGGATCAGGATACCTCTCAGACCGAAGGTACCTCCACAGGCAACAGTGGCTGGTTTGACAGTGCCAAGTGCCTCCTGCAAACTGACATCAGGAACCTGGCCTGGTGACTTTTGTTTCTCTGGGGACAGGCCATTGTATATGTACAGGGCCTGGATGCTCTGAATGGCCGTCCGCCTGCTGAAATTCCACACGGCTGAGGATATCTCCCAGATGCAAGGTGCCCCTACAGGCAACTGTGGCTGGTTTGACAGTGCCAAGTGCCTCCTGCAAACTGACATCAGGAACCTGGCCTGGTGACTTTTGTTTCTCAGGGGAAAGGCCATCCTTCCTCTCTAGGGCCCGGTGGCCCAGAGTGGCCGGCTGCCTGCTGAAATTCGAAACTGATCAGGATACCTCTCAGACCGAAGGTACCTCCACAGGCAACAGTGGCTGGTTTGACAGTGCCAAGTGCCTCCTGCAAACTGACATCAGGAACCTGGCCTGGCGACTTTTGTTTCTCTGGGGAAAGGCCATGCTTCATATCCTGGACCCTTAGGCCCGGAGTGGCCAGCTGCCTGCTGAAATTCCGCACGGATCAGGATACCGCCTAGATGAAGGGAGCCCCCACAGGCAACAGTGGCTGGTTTGACAGATCCAAGTGCCTCCTGCAAACTGACATCAGCAACCTGGCCTGGTGACTTTTGTTTCTCTGTGGAGAGGCCATAGTTCGTGCCCAGCGCCGGTCGCCCGTAGTGGACGGCTGCCTCCTGAAATTCCAAACGGTTGAGGATACATCCCAGATGAAATGTGCTCCCACAGGCAACAGTGGCTGGTTTGACAGTGCCAAGTGCCTCCTGCAAACTGACATCAGGAACCTGGCCTGGTGACTTTTGTTTCTCTGGGGACAGGCCATTGTATATGTACAGGGCCTGGATGCTCTGAATGGCCGTCCGCCTGCTGAAATTCCACACGGCTGAGGATATCTCCCAGATGCAAGGTGCCCCTACAGGCAACTGTGGCTGGTTTGACAGTGCCAAGTGCCTCCTGCAAACTGACATCAGGAACCTGGCCTGGTGACTTTTGTTTCTCAGGGGAAAGGCCATCGTTCGTGTCCAGGGCCGGGTGGCCCGGCCTGCTCGGCTGCCTGCTGAAATTCCGCACGGATCAGGATGCCTCCCAGATGGAAAGTGCCCCCACAGGCAACTGTGGCTGGTTTGACAGTGCCAAGTGCCTCCTGCAAACTGACATCAGGAACCTGGCCTGGTGACTTTTGTTTCTCTGGGGAAAGCCATGGTTCACATCCTGGACCCGAAGGCCCGGATTGGCCGGCTGCCTGCTGAAATTCCGCACGGATCAGGATACCTCCCAGATGCAAGGTGCCCCCAAAGGCATCTGTGGCTGGTTTGACAGTGCCAAGTGCCTCCTGCAAACTGACATCAGGAACCTGACCTGGTGACTTTTGTTTCTCAGGGGAAAGGCCATCGTTCCTCTCCAGGCCCCGGTGGCCCAGAGTGGCCAGCTGCCTGCTGAAATTCGAAACGGATCAGGATACCTCTCAGACCGAAGGTACCTCCACAGGCAACAGTGGCTGGTTTGACAGTGCCAAGTGCCTCCTGCAAACTGACATCAGGAACCTGGCCTGGTGACTTTTGTTTCTCTGTGGAAAGGCCATGCTTCATATCCTGGACCCTTAGGCCCGGAGTGGCCAGCTGCCTGCTGAAATTCCGCACGGATCAGGATACTTCCCAGATGCAAGGTGCCCCCACAGGCATCTGTGGCTGGTTTGACAGTGCCAAGTGCCTCCTGCAAACTGACATCAGGAACCTGGCATGTTGACTTTTGTTTCTCTGGGGAAAGGCCATCGTTGCTATCCAGGGCCGGGTGGCCTGGATTGGCCGGCTGCCTGCTGAAATTCCGCACGGATCAGGATACCGCCTAGATGAAGGGAGCCCCCACAGGCAACAGTGGCTGGTTTGACAGTGCCAAGTGCCTCCTGCAAACTGACATCAGGAACCTGGCCTGGTGATTTTGTTTCTCTGGGGACAGGCCATTGTATATGTACAGGGCCTGGATGCTCTGAATGGCCGTCCGCCTGCTGAAATTCCACACGGCTGAGGATATCTCCCAGATGCAAGGTGCCCCTACAGGCAACTGTGGCTGGTTTGACAGTGCCAAGTGCCTCCTGCAAACTGACATCAGGAACCTGGCCTGGTGACTTTTGTTTCTCAGGGGAAAGGCCATCGTTCGTGTCCAGGGCCGGGTGGCCCGGCCTGCTCGGCTGCCTGCTGAAATTCCGCACGGATCAGGATGCCTCCCAGATGGAATGTGCCCCCACAGGCAGCTGTGGCTGGTTTGACAGTGCCAAGTGCCTCCTGCAAACTGACATCAGGAACCTGGCTTGGTGACTTTTGTTTCTCTGGGGACAGGCCATTGTACATGTCCAGGGCCCGGTGGCCCGGATTGGCCAGCTGCCTGCTGAAATTCCAAACGGATCAGGATACCTCTCAGACCGAAGGTACCTCCACAGGCAACAGTGGCTAGTTTGACAGTGCCAAGTGCCTCCTGCAAACTGACATCAGGAACCTGGCCTGGTGAGTTTTGTTTCTCTGTGGACAGGCCATTGTATATGTACAGGGCCTGGATGCTCTGAATGGCCGTCCGCCTGCTGAAATTCCACACGGCTGAGGATATCTCCCAGATGCAAGGTGCCCCTACAGGCAACTGTGGCTGGTTTGACAGTGTCAAGTGCCTCCTGCAAACTGACATCAGGAACCTGGCCTGGTGACTTTTGTTTCTCAGGGGAAAGGCCATCGTTCGTGTCCAGGGCCGGGTGGCCCGGCCTGCTCGGCTGCCTGCTGAAATTCCGCACGGATCAGGATGCCTCCCAGATGGAATGTGCCCCCACAGGCAACTGTGGCTGGTTTGACAGTGCCAAGTGCGTCCTGCAAACTGACATCAGGAACCTGGCCTGGTGACTTTTGTTTCTCTGGGGAAAGCCATGGTTCACATCCTGGACCCGAAGGCCCGGATTGGCCGGCTGCCTGCTGAAATTCCGCACGGATCAGGATACCTCCCAGATGCAAGGTGCCCCCACAGGCATCTGTGGCTGGTTTGACAGTGCCAAGTGCCTCCTGCAAACTGACATCAGGAACCTGACCTGGTGACTTTTGTTTCTCAGGGGAAAGGCCATCGTTCCTCTCCAGGGCCCGGTGGCCCAGAGTGGCCGGCTGCCTGCTGAAATTCGAAACGGATCAGGATACCTCTCAGACCGAAGGTACCTCCACAGGCAACAGTGGCTGGTTTGACAGTGCCAAGTGCCTCCTGCAAACTGACATCAGGAACCTGGCCTGGTGACTTTTGTTTCTCAGGGGAAAGGCCATGCTTCATATCCTGGACCCTTAGGCCCGGAGTGGCCAGCTGCCTGCTGAAATTCCGCACGGATCAGGATACTTCCCAGATGCAAGGTGCCCCCACAGGCATCTGTGGCTGGTTTGACAGTGCCAAGTGCCTCCTGCAAACTGACATCAGGAACCTGGCATGTTGACGTTTGTTTCTCTGGGGAAAGGCCATCGTTGCTATCCAGGGCCGGGTGGCCTGGATTGGCCGGCTGCCTGCTGAAATTCCGCACGGATCAGGATACCGCCTAGATGAAGGGAGCCCCCACAGGCAACAGTGGCTGGTTTGACAGTGCCAAGTGCCTCCTGCAAACTGACATCAGGAACCTGGCCTGGTGACTTTTGTTTCTCTGGGGACAGGCCATTGTATATGTACAGGGCCTGGATGCTCTGAATGGCCGTCCGCCTGCTGAAATTCCACACGGCTGAGGATATCTCCCAGATGCAAGGTGCCCCTACAGGCAACTGTGGCTGGTTTGACAGTGCCAAGTGCCTCCTGCAAACTGACATCAGGAACCTGGCCTGGTGACTTTTGTTTCTCAGGGGAAAGGCCATCGTTCGTGTCCAGGGCCGGGTGGCCCGGCCTGCTCGGCTGCCTGCTGAAATTCCGCACGGATCAGGATGCCTCCCAGATGGAATGTGCCCCCACAGGCAACTGTGGCTGGTTTGACAGTGCCAAGGGCCTCCTGCAAACTGACATCGGGAACCTGGCTTGGTGACTTTTGTTTCTCTGGGGAAAGGCCATTGTACATGTCCAGGGCCCGGTGGCCAGGAGTGGCCAGCTGCCTGCTGAAATTCCAAACGGATCAGGATACCTCTCAGACCGAAGGTACCTCCACAGGCAACAGTGGCTGGTTTGACAGTGCCAAGTGCCTCCTGCAAACTGACATCAGGAACCTGGCTTGGTGACTTTTGTTTCTCTGGGGACAGGCCATTGTATATGTACAGGGCCTGGATGCTCTGAATGGCCGTCCGCCTGCTGAAATTCCACAATTCTGAGGATATCTCCCAGATGCAAGGTGCCCCTACAGGCAACTGTGGCTGGTTTGACAGTGCCAAGTGCCTCCTGCAAACTGACATCAGGAACCTGGCCTGGTGACTTTTGTTTCTCAGGGGAAAGGCCATCGTTCATGTCCAGGGCCGGGTGGCCCGGCCTGCTCGGCTGCCTGCTGAAATTCCGCACGGATCAGGATGCCTCCCAGATGGAAAGTGCCCCCACAGGCAACTGTGGCTGGTTTGACAGTGCCTAGTGCCTCCTGCAAACTGACATCAGGAACCTGACCTGGTGACTTTTGTTTCTCTGTGGAAAGGCCATGCTTCATATCCTGGACCCTTAGGCCCGGAGTGGCCAGCTGCCTGCTGAAATTCCGCACGGATCAGGATACTTCCCAGATGCAAGGTGCCCCCACAGGCATCTGTGGCTGGTTTGACAGTGCCAAGTGCCTCCTGCAAACTGACATCAGGAACCTGGCCTGGTGACTTTTGTTTCTCTGTGGAAAGGCCATGCTTCATATCCTGGACACTTAGGCCCGGAGTGGCCAGCTGCCTGCTGAAATTCCGCACGGATCAGCATACCACCTAGATGAAGGGAGCCCCCACAGGCAACAGTGGCTGGTTTGACAGTGCCAAGTGCCTCCTGCAAACTGACATCAGGAACCTGGCCTGGTGACTTTTGTTTCTCTGTGGACAGGCCATTGTATATGTACAGGGCCTGGATGCTCTGAATGGCCGTCCGCCTGCTGAAATTCCACACGGCTGAGGATATCTCCCAGATGCAAGGTGCCCCTACAGGCAACTGTGGCTGGTTTGACAGTGCCAAGTGCCTCCTGCAAACTGACATCAGGAACCTGGCCTGGTGACTTTTGTTTCTCAGGGGAAAGGCCATCGTTCATGTCCAGGGCCGGGTGGCCCGGCCTGCTCGGCTGCCTGCTGAAATTCCGCACGGATCAGGATGCCTCCCAGATGGAAAGTGCCCCCACAGGCAACTGTGGCTGGTTTGACAGTGCCTAATGCCTCCTGCAAACTGACATCAGGAACCTGACCTGGTGACTTTTGTTTCTCTGTGGAAAGGCCATGCTTCATATCCTGGACCCTTAGGCCCGGAGTGGCCAGCTGCCTGCTGAAATTCCGCACGGATCAGGATACTTCCCAGATGCAAGGTGCCCCCACAGGCATCTGTGGCTGGTTTGACAGTGCCAAGTGCCTCCTGCAAACTGACATCAGGAACCTGGCCTGGTGACTTTTGTTTCTCTGTGGAAAGGCCATGCTTCATATCCTGGACACTTAGGCCCGGAGTGGCCAGCTGCCTGCTGAAATTCCGCACGGATCAGGATACCACCTAGATGAAGGGAGCCCCCACAGGCAACAGTGGCTGGTTTGACAGTGCCAAGTGCCTCCTGCAAACTGACATCAGGAACCTGGCCTGGTGACTTTTGTTTCTCTGGGGACAGGCCATTGTATATGTACAGGGCCTGGATGCTCTGAATGGCCGTCCGCCTGCTGAAATTCCACACGGCTGAGGATATCTCCCAGATGCAAGGTGCCCCTACAGGCAACTGTGGCTGGTTTGACAGTGCCAAGTGCCTCCTGCAAACTGACATCAGGAACCTGGCCTGGTGACTTTTGTTTCTCAGGGGAAAGGCCATCGTTCGTGTCCAGGGCCGGGTGGCCCGGCCTGCTCGGCTGCCTGCTGAAATTCCACACGGATCAGGATGCCTCCCAGATGGAATGTGGCCCCACAGGCAACTGTGGCTGGTTTGACAGTGCCAAGTGCCTCCTGCAAACTGACATCAGGAACCTGGCCTGGTGACTTTTGTTTCTCTGGGGAAAGGCCATTGTACATGTCCAGGGCCCGGTGGCCCGGATTGGCCAGCTGCCTGCTGAAATTCCGCAAGGATCAGGATACCTCTCAGACCGAAGGTACCTCCACAGGCAACAGTGGCTGGTTTGACAGTGCCAAGTGCCTCCTGCAAACTGACATCAGGAACCTGGCCTGGTGACTTTTGTTTCTCTGGGGACAGGCCATTGTATATGTACAGGGCCTGGATGGTCTGAATGGCCGTCCGCCTGCTGAAATTCTACACGGCTGAGGATATCTCCCAGATGCAAGGTGCCCCTACAGGCAACTGTGGCTGGTTTGACAGTGCCAAGTGCCTCCTGCAAACTGACATCAGGAACCTGGCCTGGTGACTTTTGTTTCTCAGGGGAAAGGCCATCGTTCGTGTCCAGGGCCGGGTGGCCCGGCCTGCTCGGCTGCCTGCTGAAATTCTGCACGGATCAGGATGCCTCCCAGATGGAATGTGCCCCCACAGGCAACAGTGGCTGGTTTGACAGTGCCAAGTGCGTCCTGCAAACTGACATCAGGAACCTGGCTTGGTGACTTTTGTTTCTCTGGGGAAAGCCATGGTTCACATCCTGGACCCGAAGGCCCGGATTGGCCGGCTGCCTGCTGAAATTCCGCACGGATCAGGATACCTCCCAGATGCAAGGTGCCCCCAAAGGCATCTGTGGCTGGTTTGACAGTGCCAAGTGCCTCCTGCAAACTGACATCAGGAACCTGACCTGGTGACTTTTGTTTC
The DNA here is from genome assembly GCF_036417665.1 of Passer domesticus. Lineage (NCBI taxonomy): Eukaryota > Metazoa > Chordata > Aves > Passeriformes > Passeridae > Passer > Passer domesticus. The sequence continues at coordinate 27,614,423 of NC_087484.1, forward strand.
TCAGGGGAAAGGCCATCGTTCCTCTCCAGGGCCCGGTGGCCCAGAGTGGCCGGCTGCCTGCTGAAATTCGAAACGGATCAGGATACCTCTCAGACCGAAGGTACCTCCACAGGCAACAGTGGCTGGTTTGACAGTGCCAAGTGCCTCCTGCAAACTGACATCAGGAACCTGGCTTGGTGACTTTTGTTTCTCTGTGGAAAGGCCATGCTTCATATCCTGGACCCTTAGGCCCGGAGTGGCCAGCTGCCTGCTGAAATTCCGTACGGATCAGGATACTTCCCAGATGCAAGGTGCCCGCACAGGCATCTGTGGCTGGTTTGACAGTGCCAAGTGCCTCCTGCAAACTGACATCAGGAACCTGGCATGTTGACTTTTGTTTCTCTGTGGAAAGGCCATCGTTGCTATCCAGGGCCGGGTGGCCTGGATTGGCCGGCTGCCTGCTGAAATTCCGCACGGATCAGGATACCGCCTAGATGAAGGGAGCCCCCACAGGCAACAGTGGCTGGTTTGACAGTGCCAAGTGCCTCCTGCAAACTGACATCAGGAACCTGGCCTGGTGAGTTTTGTTTCTCTGGGGACAGGCCATTGTATATGTACAGGGCCTGGATGCTCTGAATGGCCGTCCGCCTGCTGAAATTCCACACGGCTGAGGATATCTCCCAGATGCAAGGTGCCCCTACAGGCAGCTGTGGCTGGTTTGACAGTGCCAAGTGCCTCCTGCAAACTGACATCAGGAACCTGGCCTGGTGACTTTTGTTTCTCAGGGGAAAGGCCATCGTTCGTGTCCAGGGCCGGGTGGCCCGGCCTGCTCGGCTGCCTGCTGAAATTCCGCACGGATCAGGATGCCTCCCAGATGGAAAGTGCCCCCACAGGCAACTGTGGCTGGTTTGACAGTGCCAAGTGCCTCCTGCAAACTGACATCAGGAACCTGGCTTGGTGGCTTTTGTTTCTCTGGGGAAAGGCCATTGTACATGTCCAGGGCCCGGTGGCCCGGAGTGGCCAGCTGCCTGCTGAAATTCCAAACGGATCAGGATACCTCTCAGACCGAAGGTACCTCCACAGGCAACAGTGGCTGGTTTGACAGTGCCAAGTGCCTCCTGCAAACTGACATCAGGAACCTGGCCTGGTGACTTTTGTTTCTCTGGGGACAGGCCATTGTATATGTACAGGGCCTGGATGCTCTGAATGGCCGTCCGCCTGCTGAAATTCCACACGGCTGAGGATATCTCCCAGATGCAAGGTGCCCCTACAGGCAACTGTGGCTGGTTTGACAGTGCCAAGTGCCAAGTGCCTCCTGCAAACTGACATCAGGAACCTGGCCTGGTGACTTTTGTTTCTCAGGGGAAAGGCCATCGTTCGTGTCCAGGGCCGGGTGGCCCGGCCTGCTCGGCTGCCTGCTGAAATTCCGCATGGATCAGGATGCCTCCCAGATGGAAAGTGCCCCCACAGGCAACTGTGGCTGGTTTGACAGTGCCAAGTGCCTCCTGCAAACTGACATCAGGAACCTGGCTTGGTGGCTTTTGTTTCTCTGGGGAAAGGCCATTGTACATGTCCAGGGCCCGGTGGCCCGGAGTGGCCAGCTGCCTGCTGAAATTCGAAACGGATCAGGATACCTCTCAGACCGAAGGTACCTCCACAGGCAACAGTGGCTGGTTTGACAGTGCCAAGTGCCTCCTGCAAACTGACATCAGGAACCTGGCCTGGTGACTTTTGTTTCTCTGGGGACAGGCCATTGTATATGTACAGGGCCTGGATGCTCTGAATGGCCGTCCGCCTGCTGAAATTCCACACGGCTGAGGATATCTCCCAGATGCAAGGTGCCCCTACAGGCAACTGTGGCTGGTTTGACAGTGCCAAGTGCCTCCTGCAAACTGACATCAGGAACCTGGCCTGGTGACTTTTGTTTCTCAGGGGAAAGGCCATCCTTCCTCTCTAGGGCCCGGTGGCCCAGAGTGGCCGGCTGCCTGCTGAAATTCGAAACTGATCAGGATACCTCTCAGACCGAAGGTACCTCCACAGGCAACAGTGGCTGGTTTGACAGTGCCAAGTGCCTCCTGCAAACTGACATCAGGAACCTGGCCTGGCGACTTTTGTTTCTCTGGGGAAAGGCCATGCTTCATATCCTGGACCCTTAGGCCCGGAGTGGCCAGCTGCCTGCTGAAATTCCGCACGGATCAGGATACCGCCTAGATGAAGGGAGCCCCCACAGGCAACAGTGGCTGGTTTGACAGATCCAAGTGCCTCCTGCAAACTGACATCAGCAACCTGGCCTGGTGACTTTTGTTTCTCTGTGGAGAGGCCATAGTTCGTGCCCAGCGCCGGTCGCCCGTAGTGGACGGCTGCCTCCTGAAATTCCAAACGGTTGAGGATACATCCCAGATGAAATGTGCTCCCACAGGCAACAGTGGCTGGTTTGACAGTGCCAAGTGCCTCCTGCAAACTGACATCAGGAACCTGGCCTGGTGAGTTTTGTTTCTCTGGGGACAGGCCATTGTATATGTACAGGGCCTGGATGCTCTGAATGGCCGTCCGCCTGCTGAAATTCCACACGGCTGAGGATATCTCCCAGATGCAAGGTGCCCCTACAGGCAGCTGTGGCTGGTTTGACAGTGCCAAGTGCCTCCTGCAAACTGACATCAGGAACCTGGCCTGGTGACTTTTGTTTCTCAGGGGAAAGGCCATCGTTCGTGTCCAGGGCCGGGTGGCCCGGCCTGCTCGGCTGCCTGCTGAAATTCCGCACGGATCAGGATGCCTCCCAGATGGAAAGTGCCCCCACAGGCAACTGTGGCTGGTTTGACAGTGCCAAGTGCCTCCTGCAAACTGACATCAGGAACCTGGCTTGGTGGCTTTTGTTTCTCTGGGGAAAGGCCATTGTACATGTCCAGGGCCCGGTGGCCCGGAGTGGCCAGCTGCCTGCTGAAATTCCAAACGGATCAGGATACCTCTCAGACCGAAGGTACCTCCACAGGCAACAGTGGCTGGTTTGACAGTGCCAAGTGCCTCCTGCAAACTGACATCAGGAACCTGGCCTGGTGACTTTTGTTTCTCTGGGGACAGGCCATTGTATATGTACAGGGCCTGGATGCTCTGAATGGCCGTCCGCCTGCTGAAATTCCACACGGCTGAGGATATCTCCCAGATGCAAGGTGCCCCTACAGGCAACTGTGGCTGGTTTGACAGTGCCAAGTGCCAAGTGCCTCCTGCAAACTGACATCAGGAACCTGGCCTGGTGACTTTTGTTTCTCAGGGGAAAGGCCATCGTTCGTGTCCAGGGCCGGGTGGCCCGGCCTGCTCGGCTGCCTGCTGAAATTCCGCATGGATCAGGATGCCTCCCAGATGGAAAGTGCCCCCACAGGCAACTGTGGCTGGTTTGACAGTGCCAAGTGCCTCCTGCAAACTGACATCAGGAACCTGGCTTGGTGGCTTTTGTTTCTCTGGGGAAAGGCCATTGTACATGTCCAGGGCCCGGTGGCCCGGAGTGGCCAGCTGCCTGCTGAAATTCGAAACGGATCAGGATACCTCTCAGACCGAAGGTACCTCCACAGGCAACAGTGGCTGGTTTGACAGTGCCAAGTGCCTCCTGCAAACTGACATCAGGAACCTGGCCTGGTGACTTTTGTTTCTCTGGGGACAGGCCATTGTATATGTACAGGGCCTGGATGCTCTGAATGGCCGTCCGCCTGCTGAAATTCCACACGGCTGAGGATATCTCCCAGATGCAAGGTGCCCCTACAGGCAACTGTGGCTGGTTTGACAGTGCCAAGTGCCTCCTGCAAACTGACATCAGGAACCTGGCCTGGTGACTTTTGTTTCTCAGGGGAAAGGCCATCCTTCCTCTCTAGGGCCCGGTGGCCCAGAGTGGCCGGCTGCCTGCTGAAATTCGAAACTGATCAGGATACCTCTCAGACCGAAGGTACCTCCACAGGCAACAGTGGCTGGTTTGACAGTGCCAAGTGCCTCCTGCAAACTGACATCAGGAACCTGGCCTGGCGACTTTTGTTTCTCTGGGGAAAGGCCATGCTTCATATCCTGGACCCTTAGGCCCGGAGTGGCCAGCTGCCTGCTGAAATTCCGCACGGATCAGGATACCGCCTAGATGAAGGGAGCCCCCACAGGCAACAGTGGCTGGTTTGACAGATCCAAGTGCCTCCTGCAAACTGACATCAGCAACCTGGCCTGGTGACTTTTGTTTCTCTGTGGAGAGGCCATAGTTCGTGCCCAGCGCCGGTCGCCCGTAGTGGACGGCTGCCTCCTGAAATTCCAAACGGTTGAGGATACATCCCAGATGAAATGTGCTCCCACAGGCAACAGTGGCTGGTTTGACAGTGCCAAGTGCCTCCTGCAAACTGACATCAGGAACCTGGCCTGGTGACTTTTGTTTCTCTGGGGACAGGCCATTGTATATGTACAGGGCCTGGATGCTCTGAATGGCCGTCCGCCTGCTGAAATTCCACACGGCTGAGGATATCTCCCAGATGCAAGGTGCCCCTACAGGCAACTGTGGCTGGTTTGACAGTGCCAAGTGCCTCCTGCAAACTGACATCAGGAACCTGGCCTGGTGACTTTTGTTTCTCAGGGGAAAGGCCATCGTTCGTGTCCAGGGCCGGGTGGCCCGGCCTGCTCGGCTGCCTGCTGAAATTCCGCACGGATCAGGATGCCTCCCAGATGGAAAGTGCCCCCACAGGCAACTGTGGCTGGTTTGACAGTGCCAAGTGCCTCCTGCAAACTGACATCAGGAACCTGGCCTGGTGACTTTTGTTTCTCTGGGGAAAGCCATGGTTCACATCCTGGACCCGAAGGCCCGGATTGGCCGGCTGCCTGCTGAAATTCCGCACGGATCAGGATACCTCCCAGATGCAAGGTGCCCCCAAAGGCATCTGTGGCTGGTTTGACAGTGCCAAGTGCCTCCTGCAAACTGACATCAGGAACCTGACCTGGTGACTTTTGTTTCTCAGGGGAAAGGCCATCGTTCCTCTCCAGGCCCCGGTGGCCCAGAGTGGCCAGCTGCCTGCTGAAATTCGAAACGGATCAGGATACCTCTCAGACCGAAGGTACCTCCACAGGCAACAGTGGCTGGTTTGACAGTGCCAAGTGCCTCCTGCAAACTGACATCAGGAACCTGGCCTGGTGACTTTTGTTTCTCTGTGGAAAGGCCATGCTTCATATCCTGGACCCTTAGGCCCGGAGTGGCCAGCTGCCTGCTGAAATTCCGCACGGATCAGGATACTTCCCAGATGCAAGGTGCCCCCACAGGCATCTGTGGCTGGTTTGACAGTGCCAAGTGCCTCCTGCAAACTGACATCAGGAACCTGGCATGTTGACTTTTGTTTCTCTGGGGAAAGGCCATCGTTGCTATCCAGGGCCGGGTGGCCTGGATTGGCCGGCTGCCTGCTGAAATTCCGCACGGATCAGGATACCGCCTAGATGAAGGGAGCCCCCACAGGCAACAGTGGCTGGTTTGACAGTGCCAAGTGCCTCCTGCAAACTGACATCAGGAACCTGGCCTGGTGATTTTGTTTCTCTGGGGACAGGCCATTGTATATGTACAGGGCCTGGATGCTCTGAATGGCCGTCCGCCTGCTGAAATTCCACACGGCTGAGGATATCTCCCAGATGCAAGGTGCCCCTACAGGCAACTGTGGCTGGTTTGACAGTGCCAAGTGCCTCCTGCAAACTGACATCAGGAACCTGGCCTGGTGACTTTTGTTTCTCAGGGGAAAGGCCATCGTTCGTGTCCAGGGCCGGGTGGCCCGGCCTGCTCGGCTGCCTGCTGAAATTCCGCACGGATCAGGATGCCTCCCAGATGGAATGTGCCCCCACAGGCAGCTGTGGCTGGTTTGACAGTGCCAAGTGCCTCCTGCAAACTGACATCAGGAACCTGGCTTGGTGACTTTTGTTTCTCTGGGGACAGGCCATTGTACATGTCCAGGGCCCGGTGGCCCGGATTGGCCAGCTGCCTGCTGAAATTCCAAACGGATCAGGATACCTCTCAGACCGAAGGTACCTCCACAGGCAACAGTGGCTAGTTTGACAGTGCCAAGTGCCTCCTGCAAACTGACATCAGGAACCTGGCCTGGTGAGTTTTGTTTCTCTGTGGACAGGCCATTGTATATGTACAGGGCCTGGATGCTCTGAATGGCCGTCCGCCTGCTGAAATTCCACACGGCTGAGGATATCTCCCAGATGCAAGGTGCCCCTACAGGCAACTGTGGCTGGTTTGACAGTGTCAAGTGCCTCCTGCAAACTGACATCAGGAACCTGGCCTGGTGACTTTTGTTTCTCAGGGGAAAGGCCATCGTTCGTGTCCAGGGCCGGGTGGCCCGGCCTGCTCGGCTGCCTGCTGAAATTCCGCACGGATCAGGATGCCTCCCAGATGGAATGTGCCCCCACAGGCAACTGTGGCTGGTTTGACAGTGCCAAGTGCGTCCTGCAAACTGACATCAGGAACCTGGCCTGGTGACTTTTGTTTCTCTGGGGAAAGCCATGGTTCACATCCTGGACCCGAAGGCCCGGATTGGCCGGCTGCCTGCTGAAATTCCGCACGGATCAGGATACCTCCCAGATGCAAGGTGCCCCCACAGGCATCTGTGGCTGGTTTGACAGTGCCAAGTGCCTCCTGCAAACTGACATCAGGAACCTGACCTGGTGACTTTTGTTTCTCAGGGGAAAGGCCATCGTTCCTCTCCAGGGCCCGGTGGCCCAGAGTGGCCGGCTGCCTGCTGAAATTCGAAACGGATCAGGATACCTCTCAGACCGAAGGTACCTCCACAGGCAACAGTGGCTGGTTTGACAGTGCCAAGTGCCTCCTGCAAACTGACATCAGGAACCTGGCCTGGTGACTTTTGTTTCTCAGGGGAAAGGCCATGCTTCATATCCTGGACCCTTAGGCCCGGAGTGGCCAGCTGCCTGCTGAAATTCCGCACGGATCAGGATACTTCCCAGATGCAAGGTGCCCCCACAGGCATCTGTGGCTGGTTTGACAGTGCCAAGTGCCTCCTGCAAACTGACATCAGGAACCTGGCATGTTGACGTTTGTTTCTCTGGGGAAAGGCCATCGTTGCTATCCAGGGCCGGGTGGCCTGGATTGGCCGGCTGCCTGCTGAAATTCCGCACGGATCAGGATACCGCCTAGATGAAGGGAGCCCCCACAGGCAACAGTGGCTGGTTTGACAGTGCCAAGTGCCTCCTGCAAACTGACATCAGGAACCTGGCCTGGTGACTTTTGTTTCTCTGGGGACAGGCCATTGTATATGTACAGGGCCTGGATGCTCTGAATGGCCGTCCGCCTGCTGAAATTCCACACGGCTGAGGATATCTCCCAGATGCAAGGTGCCCCTACAGGCAACTGTGGCTGGTTTGACAGTGCCAAGTGCCTCCTGCAAACTGACATCAGGAACCTGGCCTGGTGACTTTTGTTTCTCAGGGGAAAGGCCATCGTTCGTGTCCAGGGCCGGGTGGCCCGGCCTGCTCGGCTGCCTGCTGAAATTCCGCACGGATCAGGATGCCTCTCAGATGGAATGTGCCCCCACAGGCAACTGTGGCTGGTTTGACAGTGCCAAGGGCCTCCTGCAAACTGACATCGGGAACCTGGCTTGGTGACTTTTGTTTCTCTGGGGAAAGGCCATTGTACATGTCCAGGGCCCGGTGGCCAGGAGTGGCCAGCTGCCTGCTGAAATTCCAAACGGATCAGGATACCTCTCAGACCGAAGGTACCTCCACAGGCAACAGTGGCTGGTTTGACAGTGCCAAGTGCCTCCTGCAAACTGACATCAGGAACCTGGCTTGGTGACTTTTGTTTCTCTGGGGACAGGCCATTGTATATGTACAGGGCCTGGATGCTCTGAATGGCCGTCCGCCTGCTGAAATTCCACAATTCTGAGGATATCTCCCAGATGCAAGGTGCCCCTACAGGCAACTGTGGCTGGTTTGACAGTGCCAAGTGCCTCCTGCAAACTGACATCAGGAACCTGGCCTGGTGACTTTTGTTTCTCAGGGGAAAGGCCATCGTTCATGTCCAGGGCCGGGTGGCCCGGCCTGCTCGGCTGCCTGCTGAAATTCCGCACGGATCAGGATGCCTCCCAGATGGAAAGTGCCCCCACAGGCAACTGTGGCTGGTTTGACAGTGCCTAGTGCCTCCTGCAAACTGACATCAGGAACCTGACCTGGTGACTTTTGTTTCTCTGTGGAAAGGCCATGCTTCATATCCTGGACCCTTAGGCCCGGAGTGGCCAGCTGCCTGCTGAAATTCCGCACGGATCAGGATACTTCCCAGATGCAAGGTGCCCCCACAGGCATCTGTGGCTGGTTTGACAGTGCCAAGTGCCTCCTGCAAACTGACATCAGGAACCTGGCCTGGTGACTTTTGTTTCTCTGTGGAAAGGCCATGCTTCATATCCTGGACACTTAGGCCCGGAGTGGCCAGCTGCCTGCTGAAATTCCGCACGGATCAGCATACCACCTAGATGAAGGGAGCCCCCACAGGCAACAGTGGCTGGTTTGACAGTGCCAAGTGCCTCCTGCAAACTGACATCAGGAACCTGGCCTGGTGACTTTTGTTTCTCTGTGGACAGGCCATTGTATATGTACAGGGCCTGGATGCTCTGAATGGCCGTCCGCCTGCTGAAATTCCACACGGCTGAGGATATCTCCCAGATGCAAGGTGCCCCTACAGGCAACTGTGGCTGGTTTGACAGTGCCAAGTGCCTCCTGCAAACTGACATCAGGAACCTGGCCTGGTGACTTTTGTTTCTCAGGGGAAAGGCCATCGTTCATGTCCAGGGCCGGGTGGCCCGGCCTGCTCGGCTGCCTGCTGAAATTCCGCACGGATCAGGATGCCTCCCAGATGGAAAGTGCCCCCACAGGCAACTGTGGCTGGTTTGACAGTGCCTAATGCCTCCTGCAAACTGACATCAGGAACCTGACCTGGTGACTTTTGTTTCTCTGTGGAAAGGCCATGCTTCATATCCTGGACCCTTAGGCCCGGAGTGGCCAGCTGCCTGCTGAAATTCCGCACGGATCAGGATACTTCCCAGATGCAAGGTGCCCCCACAGGCATCTGTGGCTGGTTTGACAGTGCCAAGTGCCTCCTGCAAACTGACATCAGGAACCTGGCCTGGTGACTTTTGTTTCTCTGTGGAAAGGCCATGCTTCATATCCTGGACACTTAGGCCCGGAGTGGCCAGCTGCCTGCTGAAATTCCGCACGGATCAGGATACCACCTAGATGAAGGGAGCCCCCACAGGCAACAGTGGCTGGTTTGACAGTGCCAAGTGCCTCCTGCAAACTGACATCAGGAACCTGGCCTGGTGACTTTTGTTTCTCTGGGGACAGGCCATTGTATATGTACAGGGCCTGGATGCTCTGAATGGCCGTCCGCCTGCTGAAATTCCACACGGCTGAGGATATCTCCCAGATGCAAGGTGCCCCTACAGGCAACTGTGGCTGGTTTGACAGTGCCAAGTGCCTCCTGCAAACTGACATCAGGAACCTGGCCTGGTGACTTTTGTTTCTCAGGGGAAAGGCCATCGTTCGTGTCCAGGGCCGGGTGGCCCGGCCTGCTCGGCTGCCTGCTGAAATTCCACACGGATCAGGATGCCTCCCAGATGGAATGTGGCCCCACAGGCAACTGTGGCTGGTTTGACAGTGCCAAGTGCCTCCTGCAAACTGACATCAGGAACCTGGCCTGGTGACTTTTGTTTCTCTGGGGAAAGGCCATTGTACATGTCCAGGGCCCGGTGGCCCGGATTGGCCAGCTGCCTGCTGAAATTCCGCAAGGATCAGGATACCTCTCAGACCGAAGGTACCTCCACAGGCAACAGTGGCTGGTTTGACAGTGCCAAGTGCCTCCTGCAAACTGACATCAGGAACCTGGCCTGGTGACTTTTGTTTCTCTGGGGACAGGCCATTGTATATGTACAGGGCCTGGATGGTCTGAATGGCCGTCCGCCTGCTGAAATTCTACACGGCTGAGGATATCTCCCAGATGCAAGGTGCCCCTACAGGCAACTGTGGCTGGTTTGACAGTGCCAAGTGCCTCCTGCAAACTGACATCAGGAACCTGGCCTGGTGACTTTTGTTTCTCAGGGGAAAGGCCATCGTTCGTGTCCAGGGCCGGGTGGCCCGGCCTGCTCGGCTGCCTGCTGAAATTCTGCACGGATCAGGATGCCTCCCAGATGGAATGTGCCCCCACAGGCAACAGTGGCTGGTTTGACAGTGCCAAGTGCGTCCTGCAAACTGACATCAGGAACCTGGCTTGGTGACTTTTGTTTCTCTGGGGAAAGCCATGGTTCACATCCTGGACCCGAAGGCCCGGATTGGCCGGCTGCCTGCTGAAATTCCGCACGGATCAGGATACCTCCCAGATGCAAGGTGCCCCCAAAGGCATCTGTGGCTGGTTTGACAGTGCCAAGTGCCTCCTGCAAACTGACATCAGGAACCTGACCTGGTGACTTTTGTTTCTCAGGGGAAAGGCCATCGTTCCTCTCCAGGGCCCGGTGGCCCAGAGTGGCCGGCTGCCTGCTGAAATTCGAAACGGATCAGGATACCTCTCAGACCGAAGGTACCTCCACAGGCAACAGTGGCTGGTTTGACAGTGCCAAGTGCCTCCTGCAAACTGACATCAGGAACCTGGCCTGGTGACTTTTGTTTCTCTGTGGAAAGGCCATGCTTCATATCCTGGACCCTTAGGCCCGGAGTGGCCAGCTGCCTGCTGAAATTCCGTACGGATCAGGATACTTCCCAGATGCAAGGTGCCCGCACAGGCATCTGTGGCTGGTTTGACAGTGCCAAGTGCCTCCTGCAAACTGACATCAGGAACCTGGCATGTTGACTTTTGTTTCTCTGTGGAAAGGCCATCGTTGCTATCCAGGGCCGGGTGGCCTGGATTGGCCGGCTGCCTGCTGAAATTCCGCACGGATCAGGATACCGCCTAGATGAAGGGAGCCCCCACAGGCAACAGTGGCTGGTTTGACAGTGCCAAGTGCCTCCTGCAAACTGACATCAGGAACCTGGCCTGGTGAGTTTTGTTTCTCTGGGGACAGGCCATTGTATATGTACAGGGCCTGGATGCTCTGAATGGCCGTCCGCCTGCTGAAATTCCACACGGCTGAGGATATCTCCCAGATGCAAGGTGCCCCTACAGGCAGCTGTGGCTGGTTTGACAGTGCCAAGTGCCTCCTGCAAACTGACATCAGGAACCTGGCCTGGTGACTTTTGTTTCTCAGGGGAAAGGCCATCGTTCGTGTCCAGGGCCGGGTGGCCCGGCCTGCTCGGCTGCCTGCTGAAATTCCGCACGGATCAGGATGCCTCCCAGATGGAATGTGCCCCCACAGGCAACTGTGGCTGGTTTGACAGTGCCAAGTGCCTCCTGCAAACTGACTTCAGCAACCTGGCTTGGTGACTTTTGTTTCTCTGGGGAAAGGCCATTGTACATGTCCAGGGCCCGGTGGCCCGGAGTGGCCAGCTGCCTGCTGAAATTCCAAACGGATCAGGATACCTCTCAGACCGAAGGTACCTCCACAGGCAACAGTGGCTGGTTTGACAGTGCCAAGTGCCTCCTGCAAACTGACATCAGGAACCTGGCCTGGTGACTTTTGTTTCTCTGGGGACAGGCCATTGTATATGTACAGGGCCTGGATGCTCTGAATGGCCGTCCGCCTGCTGAAATTCCACACGGCTGAGGATATCTCCCAGATGCAAGGTGCCCCTACAGGCAACTGTGGCTGGTTTGACAGTGCCAAGTGCCTCCTGCAAACTGACATCAGCAACCTGGCCTGGTGACTTTTGTTTCTCAGGGGAAAGGCCATCGTTCATGTCCAGGGCCGGGTGGCCCGGCCTGCTCGGCTGCCTGCTGAAATTCCGCACGGATCAGGATGCCTCCCAGATGGAAAGTGCCCCCACAGGCAACTGTGGCTGGTTTGACAGTGCCAAGTGCCTCCTGCAAACTGACATCAGGAACCTGACCTGGTGACTTTTGTTTCTCTGTGGAAAGGCCATGCTTCATATCCTGGACCCTTAGGCCCGGAGTGGCCAGCTGCCTGCTGAAATTCCGCACGGATCAGGATACTTCCCCGATGCAAGGTGCCCCCACAGGCATCTGTGGCTGGTTTGACAGTGCCAAGTGCCTCCTGCAAACTGACATCAGGAACCTGGCCTGGTGACTTTTGTTTCTCTGTGGAAAGGCCATGCTTCATATCCTGGACCCTTAGGCCCGGAGTGGCCAGCTGCCTGCTGAAATTCCGCACGGATCAGGATACCACCTAGATGAAGGGAGCCCCCACAGGCAACAGTGGCTGGTTTGACAGTGCCAAGTGCCTCCTGCAAACTGACATCAGGAACCTGGCCTGGTGACTTTTGTTTCTCTGGGGACAGGCCATTGTATATGTACAGGGCCTGGATGCTCTGAATGGCCGTCCGCCTGCTGAAATTCCACACGGCTGAGGATATCTCCCAGATGCAAGGTGCCCCTACAGGCAACTGTGGCTGGTTTGACAGTGCCAAGTGCCTCCTGCAAACTGACATCAGGAACCTGGCCTGGTGACTTTTGTTTCTCAGGGGAAAGGCCATCGTTCGTGTCCAGGGCCGGGTGGCCCGGCCTGCTCGGCTGCCTGCTGAAATTCCGCACGGATCAGGATGCCTCCCAGATGGAATGTGGCCCCACAGGCAACTGTGGCTGGTTTGACAGTGCCAAGTGCCTCCTGCAAACTGACATCAGGAACCTGGCTTGGAGACTTTTGTTTCTCTGGGGAAAGGCCATTGTACATGTCCAGGGCCCGGTGGCCCGGAGTGGCCAGCTGCCTGCTGAAATTCCAAACGGATCAGGATACCTCTCAGACCGAAGGTACCTCCACAGGCAACAGTGGCTGGTTTGACAGTGCCAAGTGCCTCCTGCAAACTGACATCAGGAACCTGGCCTGGTGACTTTTGTTTCTCTGGGGACAGGCCATTGTATATGTACAGGGCCTGGATGCTCTGAATGGCCGTCCGCCTGCTGAAATTCCACACGGCTGAGGATATCTCCCCGATGCAAGGTGCCCCTACAGGCAACTGTGGCTGGTTTGACAGTGCCAAGTGCCTCCTGCAAACTGACATCAGGAACCTGGCCTGGTGACTTTTGTTTCTCTGGGGAAAGGCCATCGTTCGTGTCCAGGGCCGGGTGGCCCGGCCTGCTCGGCTGCCTGCTGAAATTCTGCACGGATCAGGATGCCTCCCAGATGGAAAGTGCCCCCACAGGCAACTGTGGCTGGTTTGACAGTGCCAAGTGCCTCCTGCAAACTGACATCAGGAACCTGGCCTGGTGACTTTTGTTTCTCTGGGGAAAGGCCATCGTTCCTCTCTAGGGCCTGGTGGCCCGGAGTGGCCGGCTCCCTGCTGAAATTCGAAACGGATCAGGATACCTCTCAGACCGAAGGTACCTCCACAGGCAACTGTGGCTGGTTTGACAGTGCCAAGTGCCTCCTGCAAACTGACATCAGGAACCTGGCCTGGTGACTTTTGTTTCTCTGGGGAAAGGCCATCGTTCCTCTCTAGGGCCTGGTGGCCCGGAGTGGCCGGCTCCCTGCTGAAATTCGAAACGGATCAGGATACCTCTCAGACCGAAGGTACCTCCACAGGCAACTGTGGCTGGTTTGACAGTGCCAAGTGCCTCCTGCAAACTGACATCAGGAACCTGGCTTGGTGACTTTTGTTTCTCTGGGGACAGGCCATTGTACATGTCCAGGGCCCGGTGGCCCGGATTGGCCAGCTGCCTGCTGAAATTCCAAATGGATCAGGATACCTCTCAGACCGAAGGTACCTCCACAGGCAACAGTGGCTAGTTTGACAGTGCCAAGTGCCTCCTGCAAACTGATATCAGGAACCTGGCCTGGTGACTTTTGTTTCTCTGTGGACAGGCCATTGTATATGTACAGGGCCTGGATGCTCTGAATGGCCGTCCGCCTGCTGAAATTCCACACGGCTGAGGATATCTCCCAGATGCAAGGTGCCCCTACAGGCAACTGTGGCTGGTTTGACAGTGCCAAGTGCCTCCTGCAAACTGACATCAGGAACCTGGCCTGGTGACTTTTGTTTCTCAGGGGAAAGGCCATCGTTCGTGTCCAGGGTCGGGTGGCCCGGCCTGCTCGGCTGCCTGCTGAAATTCCGCACGGATCAGGATGCCTCCCAGATGGAATGTGCCCCCACAGGCAACTGTGGCTGGTTTGACAGTGCCAAGTGCGTCCTGCAAACTGACATCAGGAACCTGGCCTGGTGACTTTTGTTTCTCTGGGGAAAGCCATGGTTCACATCCTGGACCCGAAGGCCCGGATTGGCCGGCTGCCTGCTGAAATTCCGCACGGATCAGGATACCTCCCAGATGCAAGGTGCCCCCAGAGGCATCTGTGGCTGGTTTGACAGTGCCAAGTGCCTCCTGCAAACTGACATCAGGAACCTGACCTGGTGACTTTTGTTTCTCAGGGGAAAGGCCATCGTTCCTCTCCAGGGCCCGGTGGCCCAGAGTGGCCGGCTGCCTGCTGAAATTCGAAACGGATCAGGATACCTCTCAGACCGAAGGTACCTCCACAGGCAACAGTGGCTGGTTTGACAGTGCCAAGTGCCTCCTGCAAACTGACATCAGGAACCTGGCCTGGTGACTTTTGTTTCTCAGGGGAAAGGCCATGCTTCATATCCTGGACCCTTAGGCCCGGAGTGGCCAGCTGCCTGCTGAAATTCCGCACGGATCAGGATACTTCCCAGATGCAAGGTGCCCCCACAGGCATCTGTGGCTGGTTTGACAGTGCCAAGTGCCTCCTGCAAACTGACATCAGGAACCTGGCATGTTGACGTTTGTTTCTCTGGGGAAAGGCCATCGTTGCTATCCAGGGCCGGGTGGCCTGGATTGGCCGGCTGCCTGCTGAAATTCCGCACGGATCAGGATACCGCCTAGATGAAGGGAGCCCCCACAGGCAACAGTGGCTGGTTTGACAGTGCCAAGTGCCTCCTGCAAACTGACATCAGGAACCTGGCCTGGTGACTTTTGTTTCTCTGGGGACAGGCCATTGTATATGTACAGGGCCTGGATGCTCTGAATGGCCGTCCGCCTGCTGAAATTCCACACGGCTGAGGATATCTCCCAGATGCAAGGTGCCCCTACAGGCAACTGTGGCTGGTTTGACAGTGCCAAGTGCCTCCTGCAAACTGACATCAGGAACCTGGCCTGGTGACTTTTGTTTCTCAGGGGAAAGGCCATCGTTCGTGTCCAGGGCCGGGTGGCCCGGCCTGCTCGGCTGCCTGCTGAAATTCCGCACGGATCAGGATGCCTCCCAGATGGAATGTGCCCCCACAGGCAACTGTGGCTGGTTTGACAGTGCCAAGTGCCTCCTGCAAACTGACATCGGGAACCTGGCTTGGTGACTTTTGTTTCTCTGGGGAAAGGCCATTGTACATGTCCAGGGCCCGGTGGCCCGGAGTGGCCAGCTGCCTGCTGAAATTCCAAACGGATCAGGATACCTCTCAGACCGAAGGTACCTCCACAGGCAACAGTGGCTGGTTTGACAGTGCCAAGTGCCTCCTGCAAACTGACATCAGGAACCTGGCTTGGTGACTTTTGTTTCTCTGGGGACAGGCCATTGTATATGTACAGGGCCTGGATGCTCTGAATGGCCGTCCGCCTGCTGAAATTCCACACGGCTGAGGATATCTCCCAGATGCAAGGTGCCCCTACAGGCAACTGTGGCTGGTTTGACAGTGCCAAGTGCCTCCTGCAAACTGACATCAGGAACCTGGCCTGGTGACTTTTGTTTCTCTGGGGAAAGGCCATCGTTCATGTCCAGGGCCGGGTGGCCCGGCCTGCTCGGCTGCCTGCTGAAATTCCGCACGGATCAGGATGCCTCCCAGATGGAAAGTGCCCCCACAGGCAACTGTGGCTGGTTTGACAGTGCCTAGTGCCTCCTGCAAACTGACATCAGGAACCTGACCTGGTGACTTTTGTTTCTCTGTGGAAAGGCCATGCTTCATATCCTGGACCCTTAGGCCCGGAGTGGCCAGCTGCCTGCTGAAATTCCGCACGGATCAGGATACTTCCCAGATGCAAGGTGCCCCCACAGGCATCTGTGGCTGGTTTGACAGTGCCAAGTGCCTCCTGCAAACTGACATCAGGAACCTGGCCTGGTGACTTTTGTTTCTCTGTGGAAAGGCCATGCTTCATATCCTGGACCCTTAGGCCCGGAGTGGCCAGCTGCCTGCTGAAATTCCGCACGGATCAGGATACTTCCCTGATGCAAGGTGCCCCCACAGGCATCTGTGGCTGGTTTGACAGTGCCAAGTGCCTCCTGCAAACTGACATCAGGAACCTGACCTGGTGACTTTTGTTTCTCAGGGGAAAGGCCATCGTTCCTCTCCAGGCCCCGGTGGCCCAGAGTGGCCAGCTGCCTGCTGAAATTCGAAACGGATCAGGATACCTCTCAGACCGAAGGTACCTCCACAGGCAACTGTGGCTGGTTTGACAGTGCCAAGTGCCTCCTGCAAACTGACATCAGGAACCTGGCCTGGTGACTTTGTTTCTCTGTGGAAAGGCCATGCTTCATATCCTGGACCCTTAGGCCCGGAGTGGCCACCTGCCTGCTGAAATTCCGAATGGATCAGGATGCCGCCCAGATGCAAGGTACACCTACAGGCAACTGTGGCTGGTTTGACAGAGCCAAGTGCCTCCTGCAAACTGACATCAGGAACCTGGCCTGGTGACTTTTGTTTCTCTGGGGAAAGGTCATGGTTCATGTCCAGGGCCCGGTGTCCCGTGGTGGCCGGCTGCCTGGTTAAATTCCGCATGAATCAGGATAGCCTCAAGATGACAGGAGACCCCACAGGCAACAGTGGCTGGTTTGACAGTGCCAAGTGCCTCCTGCAAACTGACATCAGGAACCTGGCATGGTGACTTTTGTTTCTCTGGGGAAAGGCCATCGTTGCTATCCAGGGCCTGGTGGCCTTGATTTGCCGGCTGCCTGCTGAAATTCCGCACGGATCAGGATACCGCCTAGATGAAGGGAGCCCCCACAGGCAACAGTGGCTGGTTTGACAGTGCCAAGTGCCTCCTGCAAACTGACATCAGGAACCTGGCCTGGTGAGTTTTGTTTCTCTGGGGACAGGCCATTGTATATGTACAGGGCCTGGATGCTCTGAATGGCCGTCCGCCTGCTGAAATTCCACACGGCTGAGGATATCTCCCAGATGCAAGGTGCCCCTACAGGCAACTGTGGCTGGTTTGACAGTGCCAAGTGCCTCCTGCAAACTGACATCAGGAACCTGGCCTGGTGACTTTTGTTTCTCTGGGGAAAGGCCATCGTTCGTGTCCAGGGCCGGGTGGCCCGGCCTGCTCGGCTGCCTGCTGAAATTCTGCACGGATCAGGATGCCTCCCAGATGGAAAGTGCCCCCACAGGCAACTGTGGCTGGTTTGACAGTGCCAAGTGCCTCCTGCAAACTGACATCAGGAACCTGGCCTGGTGACTTTTGTTTCTCTGGGGAAAGGCCATCGTTCCTCTCTAGGGCCTGGTGGCCCGGAGTGGCCGGCTCCCTGCTGAAATTCGAAACGGATCAGGATACCTCTCAGACCGAAGGTACCTCCACAGGCAACTGTGGCTGGTTTGACAGTGCCAAGTGCCTCCTGCAAACTGACATCAGGAACCTGGCCTGGTGACTTTTGTTTCTCTGGGGAAAGGCCATCGTTCCTCTCTAGGGCCTGGTGGCCCGGAGTGGCCGGCTCCCTGCTGAAATTCGAAACGGATCAGGATACCTCTCAGACCGAAGGTACCTCCACAGGCAACTGTGGCTGGTTTGACAGTGCCAAGTGCCTCCTGCAAACTGACATCAGGAACCTGGCTTGGTGACTTTTGTTTCTCTGGGGACAGGCCATTGTACATGTCCAGGGCCCGGTGGCCCGGATTGGCCAGCTGCCTGCTGAAATTCCAAATGGATCAGGATACCTCTCAGACCGAAGGTACCTCCACAGGCAACAGTGGCTAGTTTGACAGTGCCAAGTGCCTCCTGCAAACTGATATCAGGAACCTGGCCTGGTGACTTTTGTTTCTCTGTGGACAGGCCATTGTATATGTACAGGGCCTGGATGCTCTGAATGGCCGTCCGCCTGCTGAAATTCCACACGGCTGAGGATATCTCCCAGATGCAAGGTGCCCCTACAGGCAACTGTGGCTGGTTTGACAGTGCCAAGTGCCTCCTGCAAACTGACATCAGGAACCTGGCCTGGTGACTTTTGTTTCTCAGGGGAAAGGCCATCGTTCGTGTCCAGGGTCGGGTGGCCCGGCCTGCTCGGCTGCCTGCTGAAATTCCGCACGGATCAGGATGCCTCCCAGATGGAATGTGCCCCCACAGGCAACTGTGGCTGGTTTGACAGTGCCAAGTGCGTCCTGCAAACTGACATCAGGAACCTGGCCTGGTGACTTTTGTTTCTCTGGGGAAAGCCATGGTTCACATCCTGGACCCGAAGGCCCGGATTGGCCGGCTGCCTGCTGAAATTCCGCACGGATCAGGATACCTCCCAGATGCAAGGTGCCCCCAAAGGCATCTGTGGCTGGTTTGACAGTGCCAAGTGCCTCCTGCAAACTGACATCAGGAACCTGACCTGGTGACTTTTGTTTCTCAGGGGAAAGGCCATCGTTCCTCTCCAGGGCCCGGTGGCCCAGAGTGGCCGGCTGCCTGCTGAAATTCGAAACGGATCAGGATACCTCTCAGACCGAAGGTACCTCCACAGGCAACAGTGGCTGGTTTGACAGTGCCAAGTGCCTCCTGCAAACTGACATCAGGAACCTGGCCTGGTGACTTTTGTTTCTCAGGGGAAAGGCCATGCTTCATATCCTGGACCCTTAGGCCCGGAGTGGCCAGCTGCCTGCTGAAATTCCGCACGGATCAGGATACTTCCCAGATGCAAGGTGCCCCCACAGGCATCTGTGGCTGGTTTGACAGTGCCAAGTGCCTCCTGCAAACTGACATCAGGAACCTGGCATGTTGACGTTTGTTTCTCTGGGGAAAGGCCATCGTTGCTATCCAGGGCCGGGTGGCCTGGATTGGCCGGCTGCCTGCTGAAATTCCGCACGGATCAGGATACCGCCTAGATGAAGGGAGCCCCCACAGGCAACAGTGGCTGGTTTGACAGTGCCAAGTGCCTCCTGCAAACTGACATCAGGAACCTGGCCTGGTGACTTTTGTTTCTCTGGGGACAGGCCATTGTATATGTACAGGGCCTGGATGCTCTGAATGGCCGTCCGCCTGCTGAAATTCCACACGGCTGAGGATATCTCCCAGATGCAAGGTGCCCCTACAGGCAACTGTGGCTGGTTTGACAGTGCCAAGTGCCTCCTGCAAACTGACATCAGGAACCTGGCCTGGTGACTTTTGTTTCTCAGGGGAAAGGCCATCGTTCGTGTCCAGGGCCGGGTGGCCCGGCCTGCTCGGCTGCCTGCTGAAATTCCGCACGGATCAGGATGCCTCCCAGATGGAATGTGCCCCCACAGGCAACTGTGGCTGGTTTGACAGTGCCAAGTGCCTCCTGCAAACTGACATCGGGAACCTGGCTTGGTGACTTTTGTTTCTCTGGGGAAAGGCCATTGTACATGTCCAGGGCCCGGTGGCCCGGAGTGGCCAGCTGCCTGCTGAAATTCCAAACGGATCAGGATACCTCTCAGACCGAAGGTACCTCCACAGGCAACAGTGGCTGGTTTGACAGTGCCAAGTGCCTCCTGCAAACTGACATCAGGAACCTGGCTTGGTGACTTTTGTTTCTCTGGGGACAGGCCATTGTATATGTACAGGGCCTGGATGCTCTGAATGGCCGTCCGCCTGCTGAAATTCCACACGGCTGAGGATATCTCCCAGATGCAAGGTGCCCCTACAGGCAACTGTGGCTGGTTTGACAGTGCCAAGTGCCTCCTGCAAACTGACATCAGGAACCTGGCCTGGTGACTTTTGTTTCTCTGGGGAAAGGCCATCGTTCATGTCCAGGGCCGGGTGGCCCGGCCTGCTCGGCTGCCTGCTGAAATTCCGCACGGATCAGGATGCCTCCCAGATGGAAAGTGCCCCCACAGGCAACTGTGGCTGGTTTGACAGTGCCTAGTGCCTCCTGCAAACTGACATCAGGAACCTGACCTGGTGACTTTTGTTTCTCTGTGGAAAGGCCATGCTTCATATCCTGGACCCTTAGGCCCGGAGTGGCCAGCTGCCTGCTGAAATTCCGCACGGATCAGGATACTTCCCAGATGCAAGGTGCCCCCACAGGCATCTGTGGCTGGTTTGACAGTGCCAAGTGCCTCCTGCAAACTGACATCAGGAACCTGGCCTGGTGACTTTTGTTTCTCTGTGGAAAGGCCATGCTTCATATCCTGGACCCTTAGGCCCGGAGTGGCCAGCTGCCTGCTGAAATTCCGCACGGATCAGGATACTTCCCAGATGCAAGGTGCCCCCACAGGCATCTGTGGCTGGTTTGACAGTGCCAAGTGCCTCCTGCAAACTGACATCAGGAACCTGACCTGGTGACTTTTGTTTCTCAGGGGAAAGGCCATCGTTCCTCTCCAGGCCCCGGTGGCCCAGAGTGGCCAGCTGCCTGCTGAAATTCGAAACGGATCAGGATACCTCTCAGACCGAAGGTACCTCCACAGGCAACTGTGGCTGGTTTGACAGTGCCAAGTGCCTCCTGCAAACTGACATCAGGAACCTGGCCTGGTGACTTTGTTTCTCTGTGGAAAGGCCATGCTTCATATCCTGGACCCTTAGGCCCGGAGTGGCCACCTGCCTGCTGAAATTCCGAATGGATCAGGATGCCGCCCAGATGCAAGGTACACCTACAGGCAACTGTGGCTGGTTTGACAGAGCCAAGTGCCTCCTGCAAACTGACATCAGGAACCTGGCCTGGTGACTTTTGTTTCTCTGGGGAAAGGTCATGGTTCATGTCCAGGGCCCGGTGGCCCGTGGTGGCCGGCTGCCTGGTTAAATTCCGCATGAATCAGGATAGCCTCAAGATGACAGGAGACCCCACAGGCAACAGTGGCTGGTTTGACAGTGCCAAGTGCCTCCTGCAAACTGACATCAGGAACCTGGCATGGTGACTTTTGTTTCTCTGGGGAAAGGCCATCGTTGCTATCCAGGGCCTGGTGGCCTTGATTTGCCGGCTGCCTGCTGAAATTCCGCACGGATCAGGATACCGCCTAGATGAAGGGAGCCCCCACAGGCAACAGTGGCTGGTTTGACAGTGCCAAGTGCCTCCTGCAAACTGACATCAGGAACCTGGCCTGGTGAGTTTTGTTTCTCTGGGGACAGGCCATTGTATATGTACAGGGCCTGGATGCCCAGAATGGCCGTCCGCCTGCTGAAATTCCACAATTCTGAGGATATCTCCCAGATGCAAGGTGCCCCTACAGGCAACTGTGGCTGGTTTGACAGTGCCAAGTGCCTCCTGCAAACTGACATCAGGAACCTGGCCTGGTGACTTTTGTTTCTCGGGGGAAAGGCCATGCTTCATATCCTGGACCCTTAGGCCCAGAGTGACTGGCTGCCTGCTGAAATTCCGAACGGATCAGGATGCCGCCCAGATTCAAGGTGCCCCCACAGACACCTGTGGCTGGTTTGACAGTGCCAAGTGCCTCCTGCAAACTGACATCAGGAACCTGGCCTGGTGACTTTTGTTTCTCTGTGGAGAGGCCATAGTTCGTGCCCAGCGCCGGTCGCCCGTAGTGGACGGCTGCCTCCTGAAATTCCAAACGGTTGAGGATACATCCCAGATGAAATGTGCTCCCACAGGCAACAGTGGCTGGTTTGACAGTGCCAAGTGCCTCCTGCAAACTGACATCAGCAACCTGGCCTGGTGACTTTTGTTTCTCTGGGGAAAGGCCATGGTTCACATCATGGACCCGAAGGCCCGGAGTGGCCGGCTGCCTGCTGAAATTCCGCACGGATCAGGATACCTCCCAGATGCAAGGTGCCCCCAGAGGCATCTCTGGCTGGTTTGACAGTGCCAAGTGCCTCCTGCAAACTGACATCAGGAACCTGACCTGGTGGCTTTTGTTTCTCTGGGGAAAGGCCATTGTACATGTCCAGGGCCCGGTGGCCCGGAGTGGCCAGCTGCCTGCTGAAATTCCAAACGGATCAGGATACCTCTCAGACCGAAGGTACCTCCACAGGCAACAGTGGCTGGTTTGACAGTGCCAAGTGCCTCCTGCAAACTGACATCAGGAACCTGGCCTGGTGACTTTTGTTTCTCTGGGGACAGGCCATTGTATATGTACAGGGCCTGGATGCTCTGAATGGCCGTCCGCCTGCTGAAATTCCACACGGCTGAGGATATCTCCCAGATGCAAGGTGCCCCTACAGGCAACTGTGGCTGGTTTGACAGTGCCAAGTGCCTCCTGCAAACTGACATCAGGAACCTGGCCTGGTGACTTTTGTTTCTCAGGGGAAAGGCCATCGTTCGTGTCCAGGGCCGGGTGGCCCGGCCTGCTCGGCTGCCTGCTGAAATTCTGCACGGATCAGGATGCCTCCAAGATGGAAAGTGCCCCCACAGGCAACTGTGGCTGGTTTGACAGTGCCAAGTGCCTCCTGCAAACTGACATCAGGAACCTGACCTGGTGACTTTTGTTTCTCAGGGGAAAGGCCATCCTTCCTCTCTAGGGCCCAGTGGCCCAGAGTGGCCGGCTGCCTGCTGAAATTCGAAACTGATCAGGATACCTCTCAGACCGAAGGTACCTCCACAGGCAACAGTGGCTGGTTTGACAGTGCCAAGTGCCTCCTGCAAACTGACATCAGGAACCTGGCCTGGCGACTTTTGTTTCTCTGTGGAAAGGCCATGCTTCATATCCTGGACCCTTAGGCCCGGAGTGGCCAGCTGCCTGCTGAAATTCCGCACGGATCAGGATACCGCCTAGATGAAGGGAGCCCCCACAGGCAACAGTGGCTGGTTTGACAGATCCAAGTGCCTCCTGCAAACTGACATCAGCAACCTGGCCTGGTGACTTTTGTTTCTCTGTGGAGAGGCCATAGTTCGTGCCCAGCGCCGGTCGCCCGTAGTGGACGGCTGCCTCCTGAAATTCCAAACGGTTGAGGATACATCCCAGATGAAATGTGCTCCCACAGGCAACAGTGGCTGGTTTGACAGTGCCAAGTGCCTCCTGCAAACTGACATCAGGAACCTGGCCTGGTGACTTTTGTTTCTCTGTGGACAGGCCATTGTATATGTACAGGGCCTGGATGCTCTGAATGGCCGTCCGCCTGCTGAAATTCCACACGGCTGAGGATATCTCCCAGATGCAAGGTGCCCCTACAGGCAACTGTGGCTGGTTTGACAGTGCCAAGTGCCTCCTGCAAACTGACATCAGGAACCTGGCCTGGTGACTTTTGTTTCTCAGGGGAAAGGCCATCGTTCGTGTCCAGGGCCGGGTGGCCCGGCCTGCTCGGCTGCCTGCTGAAATTCCGCACGGATCAGGATGCCTCCCAGATGGAATGTGCCCCCACAGGCAACTGTGGCTGGTTTGACAGTGCCAAGTGCGTCCTGCAAACTGACATCAGGAACCTGGCCTGGTGACTTTTGTTTCTCTGGGGAAAGCCATGGTTCACATCCTGGACCCGAAGGCCCGGATTGGCCGGCTGCCTGCTGAAATTCCGCACGGATCAGGATACCTCCCAGATGCAAGGTGCCCCCAAAGGCATCTGTGGCTGGTTTGACAGTGCCAAGTGCCTCCTGCAAACTGACATCAGGAACCTGACCTGGTGACTTTTGTTTCTCAGGGGAAAGGCCATCGTTCCTCTCCAGGGCCCGGTGGCCCAGAGTGGCCGGCTGCCTGCTGAAATTCGAAACGGATCAGGATACCTCTCAGACCGAAGGTACCTCCACAGGCAACAGTGGCTGGTTTGACAGTGCCAAGTGCCTCCTGCAAACTGACATCAGGAACCTGGCCTGGTGACTTTTGTTTCTCAGGGGAAAGGCCATGCTTCATATCCTGGACCCTTAGGCCCGGAGTGGCCAGCTGCCTGCTGAAATTCCGCACGGATCAGGATACTTCCCAGATGCAAGGTGCCCCCACAGGCATCTGTGGCTGGTTTGACAGTGCCAAGTGCCTCCTGCAAACTGACATCAGGAACCTGGCATGTTGACGTTTGTTTCTCTGGGGAAAGGCCATCGTTGCTATCCAGGGCCGGGTGGCCTGGATTGGCCGGCTGCCTGCTGAAATTCCGCACGGATCAGGATACCGCCTAGATGAAGGGAGCCCCCACAGGCAACAGTGGCTGGTTTGACAGTGCCAAGTGCCTCCTGCAAACTGACATCAGGAACCTGGCCTGGTGACTTTTGTTTCTCTGGGGACAGGCCATTGTATATGTACAGGGCCTGGATGCTCTGAATGGCCGTCCGCCTGCTGAAATTCCACACGGCTGAGGATATCTCCCAGATGCAAGGTGCCCCTACAGGCAACTGTGGCTGGTTTGACAGTGCCAAGTGCCTCCTGCAAACTGACATCAGGAACCTGGCCTGGTGACTTTTGTTTCTCAGGGGAAAGGCCATCGTTCGTGTCCAGGGCCGGGTGGCCCGGCCTGCTCGGCTGCCTGCTGAAATTCCGCACGGATCAGGATGCCTCCCAGATGGAATGTGCCCCCACAGGCAACTGTGGCTGGTTTGACAGTGCCAAGGGCCTCCTGCAAACTGACATCGGGAACCTGGCTTGGTGACTTTTGTTTCTCTGGGGAAAGGCCATTGTACATGTCCAGGGCCCGGTGGCCCGGAGTGGCCAGCTGCCTGCTGAAATTCCAAACGGATCAGGATACCTCTCAGACCGAAGGTACCTCCACAGGCAACAGTGGCTGGTTTGACAGTGCCAAGTGCCTCCTGCAAACTGACATCAGGAACCTGGCTTGGTGACTTTTGTTTCTCTGGGGACAGGCCATTGTATATGTACAGGGCCTGGATGCTCTGAATGGCCGTCCGCCTGCTGAAATTCCACACGGCTGAGGATATCTCCCAGATGCAAGGTGCCCCTACAGGCAACTGTGGCTGGTTTGACAGTGCCAAGTGCCTCCTGCAAACTGACATCAGGAACCTGGCCTGGTGACTTTTGTTTCTCAGGGGAAAGGCCATCGTTCATGTCCAGGGCCGGGTGGCCCGGCCTGCTCGGCTGCCTGCTGAAATTCCGCACGGATCAGGATGCCTCCCAGATGGAAAGTGCCCCCACAGGCAACTGTGGCTGGTTTGACAGTGCCTAGTGCCTCCTGCAAACTGACATCAGGAACCTGACCTGGTGACTTTTGTTTCTCTGTGGAAAGGCCATGCTTCATATCCTGGACCCTTAGGCCCGGAGTGGCCAGCTGCCTGCTGAAATTCCGCACGGATCAGGATACTTCCCAGATGCAAGGTGCCCCCACAGGCATCTGTGGCTGGTTTGACAGTGCCAAGTGCCTCCTGCAAACTGACATCAGGAACCTGGCCTGGTGACTTTTGTTTCTCTGTGGAAAGGCCATGCTTCATATCCTGGACACTTAGGCCCGGAGTGGCCAGCTGCCTGCTGAAATTCCGCACGGATCAGGATACCACCTAGATGAAGGGAGCCCCCACAGGCAACAGTGGCTGGTTTGACAGTGCCAAGTGCCTCCTGCAAACTGACATCAGGAACCTGGCCTGGTGACTTTTGTTTCTCTGGGGACAGGCCATTGTATATGTACAGGGCCTGGATGCTCTGAATGGCCGTCCGCCTGCTGAAATTCCACACGGCTGAGGATATCTCCCAGATGCAAGGTGCCCCTACAGGCAACTGTGGCTGGTTTGACAGTGCCAAGTGCCTCCTGCAAACTGACATCAGGAACCTGGCCTGGTGACTTTTGTTTCTCAGGGGAAAGGCCATCGTTCGTGTCCAGGGCCGGGTGGCCCGGCCTGCTCGGCTGCCTGCTGAAATTCCGCACGGATCAGGATGCCTCCCAGATGGAATGTGCCCCCACAGGCAACTGTGGCTGGTTTGACAGTGCCAAGGGCCTCCTGCAAACTGACATCGGGAACCTGGCTTGGTGACTTTTGTTTCTCTGGGGAAAGGCCATTGTACATGTCCAGGGCCCGGTGGCCCGGAGTGGCCAGCTGCCTGCTGAAATTCCAAACGGATCAGGATACCTCTCAGACCGAAGGTACCTCCACAGGCAACAGTGGCTGGTTTGACAGTGCCAAGTGCCTCCTGCAAACTGACATCAGGAACCTGGCTTGGTGACTTTTGTTTCTCTGGGGACAGGCCATTGTATATGTACAGGGCCTGGATGCTCTGAATGGCCGTCCGCCTGCTGAAATTCCACACGGCTGAGGATATCTCCCAGATGCAAGGTGCCCCTACAGGCAACTGTGGCTGGTTTGACAGTGCCAAGTGCCTCCTGCAAACTGACATCAGGAACCTGGCCTGGTGACTTTTGTTTCTCAGGGGAAAGGCCATCGTTCATGTCCAGGGCCGGGTGGCCCGGCCTGCTCGGCTGCCTGCTGAAATTCCGCACGGATCAGGATGCCTCCCAGATGGAAAGTGCCCCCACAGGCAACTGTGGCTGGTTTGACAGTGCCTAGTGCCTCCTGCAAACTGACATCAGGAACCTGACCTGGTGACTTTTGTTTCTCTGTGGAAAGGCCATGCTTCATATCCTGGACCCTTAGGCCCGGAGTGGCCAGCTGCCTGCTGAAATTCCGCACGGATCAGGGTACTTCCCAGATGCAAGGTGCCCCCACAGGCATCTGTGGCTGGTTTGACAGTGCCAAGTGCCTCCTGCAAACTGACATCAGGAACCTGGCCTGGTGACTTTTGTTTCTCTGTGGAAAGGCCATGCTTCATATCCTGGACACTTAGGCCCGGAGTGGCCAGCTGCCTGCTGAAATTCCGCACGGATCAGGATACCACCTAGATGAAGGGAGCCCCCACAGGCAACAGTGGCTGGTTTGACAGTGCCAAGTGCCTCCTGCAAACTGACATCAGGAACCTGGCCTGGTGACTTTTGTTTCTCTGGGGACAGGCCATTGTATATGTACAGGGCCTGGATGCTCTGAATGGCCGTCCGCCTGCTGAAATTCCACACGGCTGAGGATATCTCCCAGATGCAAGGTGCCCCTACAGGCAACTGTGGCTGGTTTGACAGTGCCAAGTGCCTCCTGCAAACTGACATCAGGAACCTGGCCTGGTGACTTTTGTTTCTCAGGGGAAAGGCCATCGTTCATGTCCAGGGCCGGGTGGCCCGGCCTGCTCGGCTGCCTGCTGAAATTCCGCACGGATCAGGATGCCTCCCAGATGGAAAGTGCCCCCACAGGCAACTGTGGCTGGTTTGACAGTGCCTAGTGCCTCCTGCAAACTGACATCAGGAACCTGACCTGGTGACTTTTGTTTCTCTGTGGAAAGGCCATGCTTCATATCCTGGACCCTTAGGCCCGGAGTGGCCAGCTGCCTGCTGAAATTCCGCACGGATCAGGATACTTCCCAGATGCAAGGTGCCCCCACAGGCATCTGTGGCTGGTTTGACAGTGCCAAGTGCCTCCTGCAAACTGACATCAGGAACCTGGCCTGGTGACTTTTGTTTCTCTGTGGAAAGGCCATGCTTCATATCCTGGACACTTAGGCCCGGAGTGGCCAGCTGCCTGCTGAAATTCCGCACGGATCAGGATACCACCTAGATGAAGGGAGCCCCCACAGGCAACAGTGGCTGGTTTGACAGTGCCAAGTGCCTCCTGCAAACTGACATCAGGAACCTGGCCTGGTGACTTTTGTTTCTCTGGGGACAGGCCATTGTATATGTACAGGGCCTGGATGCTCTGAATGGCCGTCCGCCTGCTGAAATTCCACACGGCTGAGGATATCTCCCAGATGCAAGGTGCCCCTACAGGCAACTGTGGCTGGTTTGACAGTGCCAAGTGCCTCCTGCAAACTGACATCAGGAACCTGGCCTGGTGACTTTTGTTTCTCAGGGGAAAGGCCATCGTTCGTGTCCAGGGCCGGGTGGCCCGGCCTGCTCGGCTGCCTGCTGAAATTCCACACGGATCAGGATGCCTCCCAGATGGAATGTGGCCCCACAGGCAACTGTGGCTGGTTTGACAGTGCCAAGTGCCTCCTGCAAACTGACATCAGGAACCTGGCCTGGTGACTTTTGTTTCTCTGGGGAAAGGCCATTGTACATGTCCAGGGCCCGGTGGCCCGGATTGGCCAGCTGCCTGCTGAAATTCCGCAAGGATCAGGATACCTCTCAGACCGAAGGTACCTCCACAGGCAACAGTGGCTGGTTTGACAGTGCCAAGTGCCTCCTGCAAACTGACATCAGGAACCTGGCCTGGTGACTTTTGTTTCTCTGGGGACAGGCCATTGTATATGTACAGGGCCTGGATGCTCTGAATGGCCGTCCGCCTGCTGAAATTCTACACGGCTGAGGATATCTCCCAGATGCAAGGTGCCCCTACAGGCAACTGTGGCTGGTTTGACAGTGCCAAGTGCCTCCTGCAAACTGACATCAGGAACCTGGCCTGGTGACTTTTGTTTCTCAGGGGAAAGGCCATCGTTCGTGTCCAGGGCCGGGTGGCCCGGCCTGCTCGGCTGCCTGCTGAAATTCTGCACGGATCAGGATGCCTCCCAGATGGAATGTGCCCCCACAGGCAACAGTGGCTGGTTTGACAGTGCCAAGTGCGTCCTGCAAACTGACATCAGGAACCTGGCTTGGTGACTTTTGTTTCTCTGGGGAAAGCCATGGTTCACATCCTGGACCCGAAGGCCCGGATTGGCCGGCTGCCTGCTGAAATTCCGCACGGATCAGGATACCTCCCAGATGCAAGGTGCCCCCAAAGGCATCTGTGGCTGGTTTGACAGTGCCAAGTGCCTCCTGCAAACTGACATCAGGAACCTGACCTGGTGACTTTTGTTTCTCAGGGGAAAGGCCATCGTTCCTCTCCAGGGCCCGGTGGCCCAGAGTGGCCGGCTGCCTGCTGAAATTCGAAACGGATCAGGATACCTCTCAGACCGAAGGTACCTCCACAGGCAACAGTGGCTGGTTTGACAGTGCCAAGTGCCTCCTGCAAACTGACATCAGGAACCTGGCCTGGTGACTTTTGTTTCTCTGTGGAAAGGCCATGCTTCATATCCTGGACCCTTAGGCCCGGAGTGGCCAGCTGCCTGCTGAAATTCCGTACGGATCAGGATACTTCCCAGATGCAAGGTGCCCGCACAGGCATCTGTGGCTGGTTTGACAGTGCCAAGTGCCTCCTGCAAACTGACATCAGGAACCTGGCATGTTGACTTTTGTTTCTCTGGGGAAAGGCCATCGTTGCTATCCAGGGCCGGGTGGCCTGGATTGGCCGGCTGCCTGCTGAAATTCCGCACGGATCAGGATACCGCCTAGATGAAGGGAGCCCCCACAGGCAACAGTGGCTGGTTTGACAGTGCCAAGTGCCTCCTGCAAACTGACATCAGGAACCTGGCCTGGTGAGTTTTGTTTCTCTGGGGACAGGCCATTGTATATGTACAGGGCCTGGATGCTCTGAATGGCCGTCCGCCTGCTGAAATTCCACACGGCTGAGGATATCTCCCAGATGCAAGGTGCCCCTACAGGCAACTGTGGCTGGTTTGACAGTGCCAAGTGCCTCCTGCAAACTGACATCAGGAACCTGGCCTGGTGACTTTTGTTTCTCAGGGGAAAGGCCATCGTTCGTGTCCAGGGCCGGGTGGCCCGGCCTGCTCGGCTGCCTGCTGAAATTCCGCACGGATCAGGATGCCTCCCAGATGGAATGTGCCCCTACAGGCAACTGTGGCTGGTTTGACAGTGCCAAGTGCCTCCTGCAAACTGACTTCAGCAACCTGGCTTGGTGACTTTTGTTTCTCTGGGGAAAGGCCATTGTACATGTCCAGGGCCCGGTGGCCCGGAGTGGCCAGCTGCCTGCTGAAATTCCAAACGGATCAGGATACCTCTCAGACCGAAGGTACCTCCACAGGCAACAGTGGCTGGTTTGACAGTGCCAAGTGCCTCCTGCAAACTGACATCAGGAACCTGGCCTGGTGACTTTTGTTTCTCTGGGGACAGGCCATTGTATATGTACAGGGCCTGGATGCTCTGAATGGCCGTCCGCCTGCTGAAATTCCACACGGCTGAGGATATCTCCCAGATGCAAGGTGCCCCTACAGGCAACTGTGGCTGGTTTGACAGTGCCAAGTGCCTCCTGCAAACTGACATCAGGAACCTGGCCTGGTGACTTTTGTTTCTCAGGGGAAAGGCCATCGTTCATGTCCAGGGCCGGGTGGCCCGGCCTGCTCGGCTGCCTGCTGAAATTCCGCACGGATCAGGATGCCTCCCAGATGGAAAGTGCCCCCACAGGCAACTGTGGCTGGTTTGACAGTGCCAAGTGCCTCCTGCAAACTGACATCAGGAACCTGACCTGGTGACTTTTGTTTCTCTGTGGAAAGGCCATGCTTCATATCCTGGACCCTTAGGCCCGGAGTGGCCAGCTGCCTGCTGAAATTCCGCACGGATCAGGATACTTCCCAGATGCAAGGTGCCCCCACAGGCATCTGTGGCTGGTTTGACAGTGCCAAGTGCCTCCTGCAAACTGACATCAGGAACCTGGCCTGGTGACTTTTGTTTCTCTGTGGAAAGGCCATGCTTCATATCCTGGACCCTTAGGCCCGGAGTGGCCAGCTGCCTGCTGAAATTCCGCACGGATCAGGATACCACCTAGATGAAGGGAGCCCCCACAGGCAACAGTGGCTGGTTTGACAGTGCCAAGTGCCTCCTGCAAACTGACATCAGGAACCTGGCCTGGTGACTTTTGTTTCTCTGGGGACAGGCCATTGTATATGTACAGGGCCTGGATGCTCTGAATGGCCGTCCGCCTGCTGAAATTCCACACGGCTGAGGATATCTCCCAGATGCAAGGTGCCCCTACAGGCAACTGTGGCTGGTTTGACAGTGCCAAGTGCCTCCTGCAAACTGACATCAGGAACCTGGCCTGGTGACTTTTGTTTCTCAGGGGAAAGGCCATCGTTCGTGTCCAGGGCCGGGTGGCCCGGCCTGCTCGGCTGCCTGCTGAAATTCCGCACGGATCAGGATGCCTCCCAGATGGAATGTGGCCCCACAGGCAACTGTGGCTGGTTTGACAGTGCCAAGTGCCTCCTGCAAACTGACATCAGGAACCTGGCCTGGTGACTTTTGTTTCTCTGGGGAAAGGCCATTGTACATGTCCAGGGCCCGGTGGCCCGGATTGGCCAGCTGCCTGCTGAAATTCCAAACGGATCAGGATACCTCTCAGACCGAAGGTACCTCCACAGGCAACAGTGGCTGGTTTGACAGTGCCAAGTGCCTCCTGCAAACTGACATCAGGAACCTGGCCTGGTGACTTTTGTTTCTCTGGGGACAGGCCATTGTATATGTACAGGGCCTGGATGCTCTGAATGGCCGTCCGCCTGCTGAAATTCTACACGGCTGAGGATATCTCCCAGATGCAAGGTGCCCCTACAGGCAACTGTGGCTGGTTTGACAGTGCCAAGTGCCTCCTGCAAACTGACATCAGGAACCTGGCCTGGTGACTTTTGTTTCTCAGGGGAAAGGCCATCGTTCGTGTCCAGGGCCGGGTGGCCCGGCCTGCTCGGCTGCCTGCTGAAATTCTGCACGGATCAGGATGCCTCCCAGATGGAATGTGCCCCCACAGGCAACTGTGGCTGGTTTGACAGTGCCAAGTGCGTCCTGCAAACTGACATCAGGAACCTGGCTTGGTGACTTTTGTTTCTCTGGGGAAAGCCATGGTTCACATCCTGGACCCGAAGGCCCGGATTGGCCGGCTGCCTGCTGAAATTCCGCACGGATCAGGATACC
This sequence comes from Passer domesticus, assembly GCF_036417665.1. Classification (NCBI taxonomy): domain Eukaryota; kingdom Metazoa; phylum Chordata; class Aves; order Passeriformes; family Passeridae; genus Passer; species Passer domesticus. The sequence continues at coordinate 27,646,239 of NC_087484.1, forward strand.
TCCCAGATGCAAGGTGCCCCCAAAGGCATCTGTGGCTGGTTTGACAGTGCCAAGTGCCTCCTGCAAACTGACATCAGGAACCTGACCTGGTGAATTTTGTTTCTCAGGGGAAAGGCCATCGTTCCTCTCCAGGGCCCGGTGGCCCAGAGTGGCCGGCTGCCTGCTGAAATTCGAAACGGATCAGGATACCTCTCAGACCGAAGGTACCTCCACAGGCAACAGTGGCTGGTTTGACAGTGCCAAGTGCCTCCTGCAAACTGACATCAGGAACCTGGCCTGGTGACTTTTGTTTCTCTGTGGAAAGGCCATGCTTCATATCCTGGACCCTTAGGCCCGGAGTGGCCAGCTGCCTGCTGAAATTCCGCACGGATCAGGATACTTCCCAGATGCAAGGTGCCCGCACAGGCATCTGTGGCTGGTTTGACAGTGCCAAGTGCCTCCTGCAAACTGACATCAGGAACCTGGCATGTTGACTTTTGTTTCTCTGGGGAAAGGCCATCGTTGCTATCCAGGGCCGGGTGGCCTGGATTGGCCGGCTGCCTGCTGAAATTCCGCACGGATCAGGATACCGCCTAGATGAAGGGAGCCCCCACAGGCAACAGTGGCTGGTTTGACAGTGCCAAGTGCCTCCTGCAAACTGACATCAGGAACCTGGCCTGGTGACTTTTGTTTCTCTGGGGACAGGCCATTGTATATGTACAGGGCCTGGATGCTCTGAATGGCCGTCCGCCTGCTGAAATTCCACACGGCTGAGGATATCTCCCAGATGCAAGGTGCCCCTACAGGCAACTGTGGCTGGTTTGACAGTGCCAAGTGCCTCCTGCAAACTGACATCAGGAACCTGGCCTGGTGACTTTTGTTTCTCAGGGGAAAGGCCATCGTTCGTGTCCAGGGCCGGGTGGCCCGGCCTGCTCGGCTGCCTGCTGAAATTCCGCACGGATCAGGATGCCTCCCAGATGGAATGTGCCCCCACAGGCAACTGTGGCTGGTTTGACAGTGCCAAGTGCCTCCTGCAAACTGACTTCAGCAACCTGGCTTGGTGACTTTTGTTTCTCTGGGGAAAGGCCATTGTACATGTCCAGGGCCCGGTGGCCCGGAGTGGCCAGCTGCCTGCTGAAATTCCAAACGGATCAGGATACCTCTCAGACCGAAGGTACCTCCACAGGCAACAGTGGCTGGTTTGACAGAGCAAAGTGCCTCCTGCAAACTGACATCAGGAACCTGGCCTGGTGACTTTTGTTTCTCTGGGGACAGGCCATTGTATATGTACAGGGCCTGGATGCTCTGAATGGCCGTCCGCCTGCTGAAATTCCACACGGCTGAGGATATCTCCCAGATGCAAGGTGCCCCTACAGGCAACTGTGGCTGGTTTGACAGTGCCAAGTGCCTCCTGCAAACTGACATCAGGAACCTGGCCTGGTGACTTTTGTTTCTCAGGGGAAAGGCCATCGTTCATGTCCAGGGCCGGGTGGCCCGGCCTGCTCGGCTGCCTGCTGAAATTCCGCACGGATCAGGATGCCTCCCAGATGGAAAGTGCCCCCACAGGCAACTGTGGCTGGTTTGACAGTGCCAAGTGCCTCCTGCAAACTGACATCAGGAACCTGACCTGGTGACTTTTGTTTCTCTGTGGAAAGGCCATGCTTCATATCCTGGACCCTTAGGCCCGGAGTGGCCAGCTGCCTGCTGAAATTCCGCACGGATCAGGATACTTCCCCGATGCAAGGTGCCCCCACAGGCATCTGTGGCTGGTTTGACAGTGCCAAGTGCCTCCTGCAAACTGACATCAGGAACCTGGCCTGGTGACTTTTGTTTCTCTGTGGAAAGGCCATGCTTCATATCCTGGACCCTTAGGCCCGGAGTGGCCAGCTGCCTGCTGAAATTCCGCACGGATCAGGATACCACCTAGATGAAGGGAGCCCCCACAGGCAACAGTGGCTGGTTTGACAGTGCCAAGTGCCTCCTGCAAACTGACATCAGGAACCTGGCCTGGTGACTTTTGTTTCTCTGGGGACAGGCCATTGTATATGTACAGGGCCTGGATGCTCTGAATGGCCGTCCGCCTGCTGAAATTCCACACGGCTGAGGATATCTCCCAGATGCAAGGTGCCCCTACAGGCAACTGTGGCTGGTTTGACAGTGCCAAGTGCCTCCTGCAAACTGACATCAGGAACCTGGCCTGGTGACTTTTGTTTCTCAGGGGAAAGGCCATCGTTCGTGTCCAGGGCCGGGTAGCCCGGCCTGCTCGGCTGCCTGCTGAAATTCCGCACGGATCAGGATGCCTCCCAGATGGAATGTGGCCCCACAGGCAACTGTGGCTGGTTTGACAGTGCCAAGTGCCTCCTGCAAACTGACATCAGGAACCTGGCTTGGAGACTTTTGTTTCTCTGGGGAAAGGCCATTGTACATGTCCAGGGCCCGGTGGCCCGGAGTGGCCAGCTGCCTGCTGAAATTCCAAACGGATCAGGATACCTCTCAGACCGAAGGTACCTCCACAGGCAACAGTGGCTGGTTTGACAGTGCCAAGTGCCTCCTGCAAACTGACATCAGGAACCTGGCCTGGTGACTTTTGTTTCTCTGGGGACAGGCCATTGTATATGTACAGGGCCTGGATGCTCTGAATGGCCGTCCGCCTGCTGAAATTCCACACGGCTGAGGATATCTCCCAGATGCAAGGTGCCCCTACAGGCAACTGCGGCTGGTTTGACAGTGCCAAGTGCCTCCTGCAAACTGACATCAGGAACCTGGCCTGGTGACTTTTGTTTCTCAGGGGAAAGGCCATCGTTCGTGTCCAGGGCCGGGTGGCCCGGCCTGCTCGGCTGCCTGCTGAAATTCTGCACGGATCAGGATGCCTCCCAGATGGAATGTGCCCCCACAGGCAACTGTGGCTGGTTTGACAGTGCCAAGTGCGTCCTGCAAACTGACATCAGGAACCTGGCTTGGTGACTTTTGTTTCTCTGGGGAAAGCCATGGTTCACATCCTGGACCCGAAGGCCCGGATTGGCCGGCTGCCTGCTGAAATTCCGCACGGATCAGGATACCTCCCAGATGCAAGGTGCCCCCAAAGGCATCTGTGGCTGGTTTGACAGTGCCAAGTGCCTCCTGCAAACTGACATCAGGAACCTGACCTGGTGAATTTTGTTTCTCAGGGGAAAGGCCATCGTTCCTCTCCAGGGCCCGGTGGCCCAGAGTGGCCGGCTGCCTGCTGAAATTCGAAACGGATCAGGATACCTCTCAGACCGAAGGTACCTCCACAGGCAACAGTGGCTGGTTTGACAGTGCCAAGTGCCTCCTGCAAACTGACATCAGGAACCTGGCCTGGTGACTTTTGTTTCTCTGTGGAAAGGCCATGCTTCATATCCTGGACCCTTAGGCCCGGAGTGGCCAGCTGCCTGCTGAAATTCCGCACGGATCAGGATACTTCCCAGATGCAAGGTGCCCGCACAGGCATCTGTGGCTGGTTTGACAGTGCCAAGTGCCTCCTGCAAACTGACATCAGGAACCTGGCATGTTGACTTTTGTTTCTCTGGGGAAAGGCCATCGTTGCTATCCAGGGCCGGGTGGCCTGGATTGGCCGGCTGCCTGCTGAAATTCCGCACGGATCAGGATACCGCCTAGATGAAGGGAGCCCCCACAGGCAACAGTGGCTGGTTTGACAGTGCCAAGTGCCTCCTGCAAACTGACATCAGGAACCTGGCCTGGTGACTTTTGTTTCTCTGGGGACAGGCCATTGTATATGTACAGGGCCTGGATGCTCTGAATGGCCGTCCGCCTGCTGAAATTCCACACGGCTGAGGATATCTCCCAGATGCAAGGTGCCCCTACAGGCAACTGTGGCTGGTTTGACAGTGCCAAGTGCCTCCTGCAAACTGACATCAGGAACCTGGCCTGGTGACTTTTGTTTCTCAGGGGAAAGGCCATCGTTCGTGTCCAGGGCCGGGTGGCCCGGCCTGCTCGGCTGCCTGCTGAAATTCCGCACGGATCAGGATGCCTCCCAGATGGAATGTGCCCCCACAGGCAACTGTGGCTGGTTTGACAGTGCCAAGTGCCTCCTGCAAACTGACTTCAGCAACCTGGCTTGGTGACTTTTGTTTCTCTGGGGAAAGGCCATTGTACATGTCCAGGGCCCGGTGGCCCGGAGTGGCCAGCTGCCTGCTGAAATTCCAAACGGATCAGGATACCTCTCAGACCGAAGGTACCTCCACAGGCAACAGTGGCTGGTTTGACAGTGCCAAGTGCCTCCTGCAAACTGACATCAGGAACCTGGCCTGGTGACTTTTGTTTCTCTGGGGACAGGCCATTGTATATGTACAGGGCCTGGATGCTCTGAATGGCCGTCCGCCTGCTGAAATTCCACACGGCTGAGGATATCTCCCAGATGCAAGGTGCCCCTACAGGCAACTGTGGCTGGTTTGACAGTGCCAAGTGCCTCCTGCAAACTGACATCAGGAACCTGGCCTGGTGACTTTTGTTTCTCAGGGGAAAGGCCATCGTTCGTGTCCAGGGCCGGGTGGCCCGGCCTGCTCGGCTGCCTGCTGAAATTCTGCACGGATCAGGATGCCTCCCAGATGGAAAGTGCCCCCACAGGCAACTGTGGCTGGTTTGACAGTGCCAAGTGCCTCCTGCAAACTGACATCAGGAACCTGGCCTGGTGACTTTTGTTTCTCTGGGGAAAGGCCATGGTTCACATCCTGGACCCGAAGGCCCGGATTGGCCGGCTGCCTGCTGAAATTCCGCACGGATCAGGATACCTCCCAGATGCAAGGTGCCCCCAAAGGCATCTGTGGCTGGTTTGACAGTGCCAAGTGCCTCCTGCAAACTGACATCAGGAACCTGACCTGGTGACTTTTGTTTCTCTGGGGAAAGGCCATCGTTCCTCTCTAGGGCCTGGTGGCCCGGAGTGGCCGGCTCCCTGCTGAAATTCGAAACGGATCAGGATACCTCTCAGACCGAAGGTACCTCCACAGGCAACTGTGGCTGGTTTGACAGTGCCAAGTGCCTCCTGCAAACTGACATCAGGAACCTGGCCTGGTGACTTTTGTTTCTCTGTGGAAAGGCCATGCTTCATATCCTGGACCCTTAGGCCCGGAGTGGCCAGCTGCCTGCTGAAATTCCGCAAGGATCAGGATACTTCCCAGATGCAAGGTGCCCCCACAGGCATCTGTGGCTGGTTTGACAGTGCCAAGTGCCTCCTGCAAACTGACATCAGGAACCTGGCATGTTGACTTTTGTTTCTCTGGGGAAAGGCCATCGTTGCTATCCAGGGCCGGGTGGCCTGGATTGGCCGGCTGCCTGCTGAAATTCCGCACGGATCAGGATACCGCCGAGATGAAGGGAGCCCCCACAGGCAACAGTGGCTGGTTTGACAGTGCCAAGTGCCTCCTGCAAACTGACATCAGGAACCTGGCCTGGTGAGTTTTGTTTCTCTGGGGACAGGCCATTGTATATGTACAGGGCCTGGATGCTCTGAATGGCCGTCCGCCTGCTGAAATTCCACATGGCTGAGGATATCTCCCAGATGCAAGGTGCCCCTACAGGCAACTGTGGCTGGTTTGACAGTGCCAAGTGCCTCCTGCAAACTGACATCAGGAACCTGGCCTGGTGACTTTTGTTTCTCAGGGGAAAGGCCATCGTTCGTGTCCAGGGCCGGGTGGCCCGGCCTGCTCGGCTGCCTGCTGAAATTCCGCACGGATCAGGATGCCTCCCAGATGGAAAGTGCCCCCACAGGCAACTGTGGCTGGTTTGACAGTGCCAAGTGCCTCCTGCAAACTGACATCAGCAACCTGACCTGGTGACTTTTGTTTCTCTGGGGAAAGGCCATTGTACATGTCCAGGGCCCGGTGGCCCGGAGTGGCCAGCGGCCTGCTGAAATTCCAAACGGATCAGGATACCTCTCAGACCGAAGGTACCTCCACAGGCAACTGTGGCTGGTTTGACAGTGCCAAGTGCCTCCTGCAAACTGACATCAGGAACCTGGCCTGGTGACTTTTGTTTCTCTGGGGAAAGGCCATGCTTCATATCCTGAACCCTTAGCCCCAGGGTGGCCGGCTGCCGGCTGAAATTCCGAACGGATCAGGATGCCGCCCAGATTCAAGGTGCCCCCACAGGCACCTGTGGCTGGTTTGACAGAGCCAAGTGCCTCCTGCAAACTGACATCAGCAACCTGGCCTGGTGACTTTTGTTTCTCTGTGGAGAGGCCATAGTTCGTGCCCAGCGCCGGTCGCCCGTAGTGGACGGCTGCCTCCTGAAATTCCAAACGGTTGAGGATACATCCCAGATGAAATGTGCTCCCACAGGCAACAGTGGCTGGTTTGACAGTGCCAAGTGCCTCCTGCAAACTGACATCAGGAACCTGGCCTGGTGACTTTTGTTTCTCAGGGGAAAGGCCATCGTTCCTCTCTAGGGCCCAGTGGCCCGGAGTGGCCGGCTGCCTGCTGAAATTCGAAACGGATCAGGATACCTCTCAGACCGAAGGTACCTCCACAGGCAACTGTGGCTGGTTTGACAGTGCCAAGTGCCTCCTGCAAACTGACATCAGGAACCTGGCCTGGTGACTTTTGTTTCTCAGGGGAAAGGCCATGCTTCATATCCTGGACCCTTAGGCCCGGCGTGGCCACCTGCCTGCTGAAATTCCGAATGGATCAGGATGCCGCCCAGATGCAAGGTACACCTACAGGCAACTGTGGCTGGTTTGACAGAGCCAAGTGCCTCCCGCAAACTGACATCAGGAACCTGGCCTGGTGACTTTTGTTTCTCTGGGGAAAGGTCATGGTTCATGTCCAGGGCCCGGTGGCCCGTGGTGGCCGGCTGCCTGGTTAAATTCCGCATGAATCAGGATAGCCTCCAGATGACAGGAGACCCCACAGGCAACAGTGGCTGGTTTGACAGTGCCAAGTGCCTCCTGCAAACTGACATCAGGAACCTGGCATGGTGACTTTTGTTTCTCTGGGGAAAGGCCATCATTGCTATCCAGGGCCTGGTGGCCTTGATTTGCCGGCTGCCTGCTGAAATTCCGCACGGATCAGGATACCGCCTAGATGAAGGGAGCCCCCACAGGCAACAGTGGCTGGTTTGACAGTGCCAAGTGCCTCCTGCAAACTGACATCAGGAACCTGGCCTGGTGACTTTTGTTTCTCTGGGGACAGGCCATTGTATATGTACAGGGCCTGGATGCCCTGAATGGCCGTCCGCCTGCTGAAATTCCACAATTCTGAGGATATCTCCCAGATGCAAGGTGCCCCTACAGGCAACTGTGGCTGGTTTGACAGTGCCAAGTGCCTCCTGCAAACTGACATCAGGAACCTGGCCTGGTGACTTTTGTTTCTCGGGGGAAAGGCCATCCTTCATATCCTGGACCCTTAGGCCCAGAGTGACCGGCTGCCTGCTGAAATTCCGAACGGATCAGGATGCCGCCCAGATTCAAGGTGCCCCCACAGACACCTGTGGCTGGTTTGACAGTGCCAAGTGCCTCCTGCAAACTGACATCAGCAACCTGGCCTGGTGACTTTTGTTTCTCTGTGGAGAGGCCATAGTTCGTGCCCAGCGCCTGTCGCCCATAGTGGACGGCTGCCTCCTGAAATTCCAAATGATTGAGGATACATCCCAGATGAAATGTGCTCCCACAGGCAACAGTGGCTGGTTTGACAGTGCCAAGTGCCTCCTGCAAACTGACATCAGCAACCTGGCCTGGTGACTTTTGTTTCTCTGGGGAAAGGCCATCGTTCCTCTCTAGGGCCCGGTGGCCCGGAGTGGCCGGCTGCCTGCTGAAATTCCGCACGGATCAGGATATCTCCCAGATGCAAGGTGCCCCCAGAGGCATCTCTGGCTAGTTTGACAGTGCCAAGTGCCTCCTGTAAACTGACATCAGGAACCTGACCTGGTGACTTTTGTTTCTCAGGGGAAAGGCCATCGTTCCTCTCTAGGGCCCGGTGGCCCAGAGTGGCCGGCTGCCTGCTGAAATTCCAAACGGATCAGGATACCGCCTAGATGAAGGGAGGCCCCACAGGCAACAGTGGCTGGTTTGACAGTGCCAAGTGCCTCCTGCAAACTGACATCAGGAACCTGGCCTGGTGACTTTTGTTTCTCTGGGGACAGGCCATTGTATATGTAAAGGGCCTGGATGCTCTGAATGGCCGTCCGCCTGCTGAAATTCCACACGGCTGAGGATATCTCCCAGATGCAAGGTGCCCCTACAGGCAACTGTGGCTGGTTTGACAGTGCCAAGTGCCAAGTGCCTCCTGCAAACTGACATCAGGAACCTGGCCTGGTGACCTTTGTTTCTCAGGGGAAAGGCCATCGTTCGTGTCCAGGGCCGGGTGGCCCGGCCTGCTCGGCTGCCTGCTGAAATTCCGCACGGATCAGGATGCCTCCCAGATGGAATGTGCCCCCACAGGCAACTGTGGCTGGTTTGACAGTGCCAAGTGCCTCCTGCAAACTGACATCAGGAACCTGGCTTGGTGGCTTTTGTTTCTCTGGGGAAAGGCCATTGTACATGTCCAGGGCCCGGTGGCCCGGAGTGGCCAGCTGCCTGCTGAAATTCCAAACGGATCAGGATACCTCTCAGACCGAAGGTACCTCCACAGGCAACAGTGGCTGGTTTGACAGTGCCAAGTGCCTCCTGCAAACTGACATCAGGAACCTGGCCTGGTGACTTTTGTTTCTCTGGGGACAGGCCATTGTATATGTACAGGGCCTGGATGCTCTGAATGGCCGTCCGCCTGCTGAAATTCCACACGGCTGAGGATATCTCCCAGATGCAAGGTGCCCCTACAGGCAACTGTGGCTGGTTTGACAGTGCCAAGTGCCTCCTGCAAACTGACATCAGGAACCTGGCCTGGTGACTTTTGTTTCTCAGGGGAAAGGCCATCGTTCGTGTCCAGGGCCGGGTGGCCCGGCCTGCTCGGCTGCCTGCTGAAATTCTGCACGGATCAGGATGCCTCCAAGATGGAAAGTGCCCCCACAGGCAACAGTGGCTGGTTTGACAGTGCCAAGTGCCTCCTGCAAACTGACATCAGGAACCTGACCTGGTGACTTTTGTTTCTCAGGGGAAAGGCCATCCTTCCTCTCCAGGGCCCGGTGGCCCGGAGTGGCCGGCTGCCTGCTGAAATTCTAAACGGATCAGGATACCTCTCAGACCGAAGGTACCTCCACAGGCAACAGTGGCTGGTTTGACAGTGCCAAGTGCCTCCTGCAAACTGACATCAGGAACCTGGCATGGTGACTTTTGTTTCTCTGGGGAAAGGCCATCGTTGCTATCCAGGGCCTGGTGGCCTTGATTTGCCGGCTGCCTGCTGAAATTCCGCACGGATCAGGATACCGCCTAGATGAAGGGAGCCCCCACAGGCAACAGTGGCTGGTTTGACAGTGCCAAGTGCCTCCTGCAAACTGACATCAGGAACCTGGCCTGGTGACTTTTGTTTCTCTGGGGACAGGCCATTGTATATGTACAGGGCCTGGATGCCCTGAATGGCCGTCCGCCTGCTGAAATTCCACAATTCTGAGGATATCTCCCAGATGCAAGGTGCCCCTACAGGCAACTGTGGCTGGTTTGACAGTGCCAAGTGCCTCCTGCAAACTGACATCAGGAACCTGGCCTGGTGACTTTTGTTTCTCGGGGGAAAGGCCATGCTTCATATCCTGGACCCTTAGGCCCAGAGTGACCGGCTGCCTGCTGAAATTCCGAACGGATCAGGATGCCGCCCAGATTCAAGGTGCCCCCACAGACACCTGTGGCTGGTTTGACAGTGCCAAGTGCCTCCTGCAAACTGACATCAGGAACCTGGCCTGGTGACTTTTGTTTCTCATTGGAGAGGCCATAGTTCGTGCCCAGCGCCGGTCGCCCACAGTGGACGGCTGCCTCCTGAAATTCCAAACGGTTGAGGATACATCCCAGATGAAATGTGCTCCCACAGGCAACAGTGGCTGGTTTGACAGTGCCAAGTGCCTCCTGCAAACTGACATCAGCAACCTGGCCTGGTGACTTTTGTTTCTCTGGGGAAAGGCCATGGTTCACATCCTGGACCCGAAGGCCCGGATTGGCCGGCTGCCTGCTGAAATTCCGCACGGATCAGGATATCTCCCAGATGCAAGGTGCCCCCAGAGGCATCTCTGGCTAGTTTGACAGTGCCAAGTGCCTCCTGTAAACTGACATCAGGAACCTGACCTGGTGACTTTTGTTTCTCAGGGGAAAGGCCATCGTTCCTCTCTAGGGCCCGGTGGCCCAGAGTGGCCGGCTGCCTGCTGAAATTCGAAACGGATCAGGATACCTCTCAGACCGAAGGTACCTCCACAGGCAACAGTGGCTGGTTTGACAGTGCCAAGTGCCTCCTGCAAACTGACATCAGGAACCTGGCCTGGTGACTTTTGTTTCTCTGTGGAAAGACCATGCTTCATATCCTGGACCCTTAGGCCCGGAGTGGCCAGCTGCCTGCTGAAATTCCGCACGGATCAGGATACTTCCCAGATGCAAGGTGCCCCCACAGGCATCTGTGGCTGGTTTGACAGTGCCAAGTGCCTCCTGCAAACTGACATCAGCAACCTGGCCTGGTGACTTTTGTTTCTCTGGGGAAAGGCCATCGTTGCTATCCAGGGCCGGGTGGCCTGGATTGGCCGGCTGCCTGCTGAAATTCCAAACGGATCAGGATACCGCCTAGATGAAGGGAGGCCCCACAGGCAACAGTGGCTGGTTTGACAGTGCCAAGTGCCTCCTGCAAACTGACATCAGGAACCTGGCCTGGTGACTTTTGTTTCTCTGGGGACAGGCCATTGTATATGTAAAGGGCCTGGATGCTCTGAATGGCCGTCCGCCTGCTGAAATTCCACACGGCTGAGGATATCTCCCAGATGCAAGGTGCCCCTACAGGCAACTGTGGCTGGTTTGACAGTGCCAAGTGCCAAGTGCCTCCTGCAAACTGACATCAGGAACCTGGCCTGGTGACTTTTGTTTCTCAGGGGAAAGGCCATCGTTCGTGTCCAGGGCCGGGTGGCCCGGCCTGCTCGGCTGCCTGCTGAAATTCCGCACGGATCAGGATGCCTCCCAGATGGAATGTGCCCCCACAGGCAACTGTGGCTGGTTTGACAGTGCCAAGTGCCTCCTGCAAACTGACATCAGGAACCTGGCTTGGTGGCTTTTGTTTCTCTGGGAAAAGGCCATTGTACATGTCCAGGGCCCGGTGGCCCGGAGTGGCCAGCTGCCTGCTGAAATTCCAAACGGATCAGGATACCTCTCAGACCGAAGGTACCTCCACAGGCAACAGTGGCTGGTTTGACAGTGCCAAGTGCCTCCTGCAAACTGACATCAGGAACCTGGCCTGGTGACTTTTGTTTCTCTGGGGACAGGCCATTGTATATGTACAGGGCCTGGATGCTCTGAATGGCCGTCCGCCTGCTGAAATTCCACACGGCTGAGGATATCTCCCAGATGCAAGGTGCCCCTACAGGCAACTGTGGCTGGTTTGACAGTGCCAAGTGCCTCCTGCAAACTGACATCAGGAACCTGGCCTGGTGACTTTTGTTTCTCAGGGGAAAGGCCATCGTTCGTGTCCAGGGCCGGGTGGCCCGGCCTGCTCGGCTGCCTGCTGAAATTCTGCACGGATCAGGATGCCTCCAAGATGGAAAGTGCCCCCACAGGCAACAGTGGCTGGTTTGACAGTGCCAAGTGCCTCCTGCAAACTGACATCAGGAACCTGACCTGGTGACTTTTGTTTCTCAGGGGAAAGGCCATCCTTCCTCTCCAGGGCCCGGTGGCCCGGAGTGGCCGGCTGCCTGCTGAAATTCTAAACGGATCAGGATACCTCTCAGACCGAAGGTACCTCCACAGGCAACAGTGGCTGGTTTGACAGTGCCAAGTGCCTCCTGCAAACTGACATCAGGAACCTGGCCTGGTGACTTTTGTTTCTCTGTGGAAAGGCCATGCTTCATATCCTGGACCCTTAGGCCCGGAGTGGCCAGCTGCCTGCTGAAATTCCGCACGGATCAGGATACTTCCCAGATGCAAGGTGCCCCCACAGGCATCTGTGGCTGGTTTGACAGTGCCAAGTGCCTCCTGCAAACTGACATCAGGAACCTGGCCTGGCGACTTTTGTTTCTCTGGGGACAGGCCATTGTATATGTACAGGGCCTGGATGCTCTGAATGGCCGTCCGCCTGCTGAAATTCCACACGGCTGAGGATATCTCCCAGATGCAAGGTGCCCCTACAGGCAACTGTGGCTGGTTTGACAGTGCCAAGTGCCTCCTGCAAACTGACATCAGGAACCTGGCCTGGTGACTTTTGTTTCTCTGGGGAAAGGCCATCGTTCGTGTCCAGGGCCGGGTGGCCCGGCCTGCTCGGCTGCCTGCTGAAATTCTGCACGGATCAGGATGCCTCCAAGATGGAAAGTGCCCCCACAGGCAACAGTGGCTGGTTTGACAGTGCCAAGTGCCTCCTGCAAACTGACATCAGCAACCTGGCCTGGTGACTTTTGTTTCTCTGGGGAAAGGCCATGGTTCATATACCGGACCCGAAGGCCCGGATTGGCCGGCTGCCTGCTGAAATTCTGCACGGATCAGGATACCTCCCAGATGCAAGGTGCCCCCAAAGGCATCTGTGGCTGGTTTGACAGTGCCAAGTGCCTCCTGCAAACTGACATCAGGAACCTGACCTGGTGACTTTTGTTTCTCAGGGGAAAGGCCATCCTTCCTCTCCAGGGCCCGGTGGCCCAGATTGGCCGGCTGTCTGCTGAAATTCGAAACGGATCAGGATACCTCTCAGACCGAAGGTACCTCCACAGGCAACAGTGGCTGGTTTGACAGTGCCAAGTGCCTCCTGCAAACTGACATCGGGAACCTGGCCTGGTGACTTTTGTTTCTCTGGGGAAAGGCCATGCTTCATATCCTGGACCCTTAGGCCCGGAGTGGCCAGCTGCCTGCTGAAATTCCGCAAGGATCAGGATACTTCCCAGATGCAAGGTGCCCCCACAGGCATCTGTGGCTGGTTTGACAGTGCCAAGTGCCTCCTGCAAACTGACATCAGGAACCTGGCATGTTGACTTTTGTTTCTCTGGGGAAAGGCCATCGTTGCTATCCAGGGCCGGGTGGCCTGGATTGGCCGGCTGCCTGCTGAAATTCCGCACGGATCAGGATACCGCCTAGATGAAGGGAGCCCCCACAGGCAACAGTGGCTGGTTTGACAGTGCCAAGTGCCTCCTGCAAACTGACATCAGGAACCTGGCCTGGTGACTTTTGTTTCTCTGGGGACAGGCCATTGTATATGTACAGGGCCTGGATGCTCTGAATGGCCGTCCGCCTGCTGAAATTCCACACGGCTGAGGATATCTCCCAGATGCAAGGTGCCCCTACAGGCAACTGTGGCTGGTTTGACAGTGCCAAGTGCCTCCTGCAAACTGACATCAGGAACCTGGCCTGGTGACTTTTGTTTCTCTGGGGAAAGCCATGGTTCACATCCTGGACCCGAAGGCCTGGATTGGCCGGCTGCCTGCTGAAATTCCGCACGGATCAGGATACCTCCCAGATGCAAGGTGCCCCCAAAGGCATCTGTGGCTGGTTTGACAGTGCTAAGTGCCTCCTGCAAACTGACATCAGGAACCTGACCTGGTGACTTTTGTTTCTCAGGGGAAAGGCCATCGTTCCTCTCCAGGGCCCGGTGGCCCAGAGTGGCCGGCTGCCTGCTGAAATTCGAAACGGATCAGGATACCTCTCAGACCGAAGGTACCTCCACAGGCAACAGTGGCTGGTTTGACAGTGCCAAGTGCCTCCTGCAAACTGACATCAGGAACCTGGCCTGGTGACTTTTGTTTCTCTGTGGAAAGGCCATGCTTCATATCCTGGACCCTTAGGGCCGGAGTGGCCAGCTGCCTGCTGAAATTCCGCACGGATCAGGATACTTCCCAGATGCAAGGTGCCCCCACAGGCATCTGTGGCTGGTTTGACAGTGCCAAGTGCCTCCTGCAAACTGACATCAGGAACCTGGCATGTTGACTTTTGTTTCTCTGGGGAAAGGCCATCGTTGCTCTCCAGGGCCGGGTGGCCTGGATTGGCCGGCTGCCTGCTGAAATTCCGCACGGATCAGGATACCGCCTAGATGAAGGGAGCCCCCACAGGCAACAGTGGCTGGTTTGACAGTGCCAAGTGCCTCCTGCAAACTGACATCAGGAACCTGGCCTGGTGATTTTGTTTCTCTGGGGACAGGCCATTGTATATGTACAGGGCCTGGATGCTCTGAATGGCCGTCCGCCTGCTGAAATTCCACACGGCTGAGGATATCTCCCAGATGCAAGGTGCCCCTACAGGCAACTGTGGCTGGTTTGACAGTGCCAAGTGCCTCCTGCAAACTGACATCAGGAACCTGGCCTGGTGACTTTTGTTTCTCAGGGGAAAGGCCATCGTTCGTGTCCAGGGCCGGGTGGCCCGGCCTGCTCGGCTGCCTGCTGAAATTCCGCACGGATCAGGATGCCTCCCAGATGGAATGTGGCCCCACAGGCAACTGTGGCTGGTTTGACAGTGCCAAGTGCCTCCTGCAAACTGACATCAGGAACCTGGCTTGGTGACTTTTGTTTCTCTGGGGAAAGGCCATTGTACATGTCCAGGGCCCGGTGGCCCGGATTGGCCAGCTGCCTGCTGAAATTCCAAACGGATCAGGATACCTCTCAGACCGAAGGTACCTCCACAGGCAACAGTGGCTAGTTTGACAGTGCCAAGTGCCTCCTGCAAACTGACATCAGGAACCTGGCCTGGTGACTTTTGTTTCTCTGGGGACAGGCCATTGTATATGTACAGGGCCTGGATGCTCTGAATGGCCGTCCGCCTGCTGAAATTCCACACGGCTGAGGATATCTCCCAGATGCAAGGTGTCCCTACAGGCAACTGTGGCTGGTTTGACAGTGCCAAGTGCCTCCTGCAAACTGACATCAGGAACCTGGCCTGGTGACTTTTGTTTCTCAGGGGAAAGGCCATCGTTCGTGTCCAGGGCCGGGTGGCCCGGCCTGCTCGGCTGCCTGCTGAAATTCCGCACGGATCAGGATGCCTCCCAGATGGAATGTGCCCCCACAGGCAACTGTGGCTGGTTTGACAGTGCCAAGTGCCTCCTGCAAACTGACATCAGGAACCTGGCCTGGTGACTTTTGTTTCTCTGGGGAAAGCCATGGTTCACATCCTGGACCCGAAGGCCCGGATTGGCCGGCTGCCTGCTGAAATTCCGCACGGATCAGGATACCTCCCAGATGCAAGGTGCCCCCAAAGGCATCTGTGGCTGGTTTGACAGTGCCAAGTGCCTCCTGCAAACTGACATCAGGAACCTGACCTGGTGACTTTTGTTTCTCAGGGGAAAGGCCATCGTTCCTCTCCAGGGCCCGGTGGCCCAGAGTGGCCGGCTGCCTGCTGAAATTCGAAACGGATCAGGATACCTCTCAGACCGAAGGTACCTCCACAGGCAACAGTGGCTGGTTTGACAGTGCCAAGTGCCTCCTGCAAACTGACATCAGGAACCTGGCCTGGTGACTTTTGTTTCTCTGTGGAAAGGCCATGCTTCATATCCTGGACCCTTAGGCCCGGAGTGGCCAGCTGCCTGCTGAAATTCCGCACGGATCAGGATACTTCCCAGATGCAAGCTGCCCGCACAGGCATCTGTGGCTGGTTTGACAGTGCCAAGTGCCTCCTGCAAACTGACATCAGGAACCTGGCATGTTGACTTTAGTTTCTCTGGGGAAAGGCCATCGTTGCTATCCAGGGCCGGGTGGCCTGGATTGGCCGGCTGCCTGCTGAAATTCCAAACGGATCAGGATACCGCCTAGATGAAGGGAGCCCCCACAGGCAACAGTGGCTGGTTTGACAGTGCCAAGTGCCTCCTGCAAACTGACATCAGGAACCTGGCCTGGTGACTTTTGTTTCTCTGGGGACAGGCCATTGTATATGTACAGGGCCTGGATGCTCTGAATGGCCGTCCGCCTGCTGAAATTCCACACGGCTGAGGATATCTCCCAGATGCAAGGTGCCCCTACAGGCAACTGTGGCTGGTTTGACAGTGCCAAGTGCCTCCTGCAAACTGACATCAGGAACCTGGCCTGGTGACTTTTGTTTCTCAGGGGAAAGGCCATCGTTCGTGTCCAGGGCCGGGTGGCCCGGCCTGCTCGGCTGCCTGCTGAAATTCCGCACGGATCAGGATGCCTCCCAGATGGAATGTGGCCCCACAGGCAACTGTGGCTGGTTTGACAGTGCCAAGTGCCTCCTGCAAACTGACATCAGGAACCTGGCTTGGAGACTTTTGTTTCTCTGGGGACAGGCCATTGTACATGTCCAGGGCCCGGTGGCCCGGAGTGGCCAGCTGCCTGCTGAAATTCCAAACGGATCAGGATACCTCTCAGACCGAAGGTACCTCCACAGGCAACAGTGGCTGGTTTGACAGTGCCTAGTGCCTCCTGCAAACTGACATCAGGAACCTGGCCTGGTGACTTTTGTTTCTCTGGGGACAGGCCATTGTATATGTACAGGGCCTGGATGCTCTGAATGGCCGTCCGCCTGCTGAAATTCCACACGGCTGAGGATATCTCCCAGATGCAAGGTGCCCCTACAGGCAACTGTGGCTGGTTTGACAGTGCCAAGTGCCTCCTGCAAACTGACATCAGGAACCTGGCCTGGTGACTTTTGTTTCTCAGGGGAAAGGCCATCGTTCGTGTCCAGGGCCGGGTGGCCCGGCCTGCTCGGCTGCCTGCTGAAATTCCGCACGGATCAGGATGCCTCCCAGATGGAATGTGCCCCCACAGGCAACTGTGGCTGGTTTGACAGTGCCAAGTGCCTCCTGCAAACTGACATCAGGAACCTGGCCTGGTGACTTTTGTTTCTCTGGGGAAAGCCATGGTTCACATCCTGGACCCGAAGGCCCGGATTGGCCGGCTGCCTGCTGAAATTCCGCACGGATCAGGATACCTCCCAGATGCAAGGTGCCCCCAAAGGCATCTGTGGCTGGTTTGACAGTGCCAAGTGCCTCCTGCAAACTGACATCAGGAACCTGACCTGGTGACTTTTGTTTCTCAGGGGAAAGGCCATCGTTCCTCTCCAGGGCCCGGTGGCCCAGAGTGGCCGGCTGCCTGCTGAAATTCGAAACGGATCAGGATACCTCTCAGACCGAAGGTACCTCCACAGGCAACAGTGGCTGGTTTGACAGTGCCAAGTGCCTCCTGCAAACTGACATCAGGAACCTGGCCTGGTGACTTTTGTTTCTCTGTGGAAAGGCCATGCTTCATATCCTGGACCCTTAGGCCCGGAGTGGCCAGCTGCCTGCTGAAATTCCGCACGGATCAGGATACTTCCCAGATGCAAGGTGCCCCCACAGGCATCTGTGGCTGGTTTGACAGTGCCAAGTGCCTCCTGCAAACTGACATCAGGAACCTGGCATGTTGACTTTTGTTTCTCTGGGGAAAGGCCATCGTTGCTATCCAGGGCCGGGTGGCCTGGATTGGCCGGCTGCCTGCTGAAATTCCGCACGGATCAGGATACCGCCTAGATGAAGGGAGCCCCCACAGGCAACAGTGGCT
The DNA here is from genome assembly GCF_036417665.1 of Passer domesticus. Taxonomy (NCBI): domain Eukaryota; kingdom Metazoa; phylum Chordata; class Aves; order Passeriformes; family Passeridae; genus Passer; species Passer domesticus. The sequence goes on from NC_087484.1 coordinate 27,663,762, forward strand.
GGTTTGACAGTGCCAAGTGCCTCCTGCAAACTGACATCAGGAACCTGGCCTGGTGACTTTTGTTTCTCTGGGGACAGGCCATTGTATATGTACAGGGCCTGGATGCTCTGAATGGCCGTCCGCCTGCTGAAATTCCACACGGCTGAGGATATCTCCCAGATGCAAGGTGCCCCTACAGGCAACTGTGGCTGGTTTGACAGTGCCAAGTGCCTCCTGCAAACTGACATCAGGAACCTGGCCTGGTGACTTTTGTTTCTCAGGGGAAAGGCCATCGTTCGTGTCCAGGGCCGGGTGGCCCGGCCTGCTCGGCTGCCTGCTGAAATTCTGCACGGATCAGGATGCGTCCAAGATGGAAAGTGCCCCCACAGGCAACAGTGGCTGGTTTGACAGTGCCAAGTGCCTCCTGCAAACTGACATCAACAACCTGGCCTGGTGACTTTTGTTTCTCTGGGGAAAGGCCATGGTTCACATCCTGGACCCGAAGGCCCGGATTGGCCGGCTGCCTGCTGAAATTCTGCACGGATCAGGATACCTCCCAGATGCAAGGTGCCCCCAAAGGCATCTGTGGCTGGTTTGACAGTGCCAAGTGCCTCCTGCAAACTGACATCAGGAACCTGACCTGGTGACTTTTGTTTCTCAGGGGAAAGGCCATCCTTCCTCTCCAGGTCCCGGTGGCCCAGATTGGCCGGCTGCCTGCTGAAATTCGAAACGGATCAGGATACCTCTCAGACCGAAGGTACCTCCACAGGCAACAGTGGCTGGTTTGACAGTGCCAAGTGCCTCCTGCAAACTGACATCAGGAACCTGGCCTGGTGACTTTTGTTTCTCTGTGGAAAGGCCATGCTTCATATCCTGGACCCTTAGGCCCGGAGTGGCCAGCTGCCTGCTGAAATTCCGCAAGGATCAGGATACTTCCCAGATGCAAGGTGCCCCCACAGGCATCTGTGGCTGGTTTGACAGTGCCAAGTGCCTCCTGCAAACTGACATCAGGAACCTGGCATGTTGACTTTTGTTTCTCTGGGGAAAGGCCATCGTTGCTATCCAGGGCCGGGTGGCCTGGATTGGCCGGCTGCCTGCTGAAATTCCGCACGGATCAGGATACCGCCTAGATGAAGGGAGCCCCCACAGGCAACAGTGGCTGGTTTGACAGTGCCAAGTGCCTCCTGCAAACTGACATCAGGAACCTGGCCTGGTGAGTTTTGTTTCTCTGGGGACAGGCCATTGTATATGTACAGGGCCTGGATGCTCTGAATGGCCGTCCGCCTGCTGAAATTCCACACGGCTGAGGATATCTCCCAGATGCAAGGTGCCCCTACAGGCAACTGTGGCTGGTTTGACAGTGCCAAGTGCCTCCTGCAAACTGACATCAGGAACCTGGCCTGGTGACTTTTGTTTCTCTGGGGACAGGCCATTGTATATGTACAGGGCCTGGATGCTCTGAATGGCCGTCCGCCTGCTGAAATTCCACACGGCTGAGGATATCTCCCAGATGCAAGGTGCCCCTACAGGCAACTGTGGCTGGTTTGACAGTGCCAAGTGCCTCCTGCAAACTGACATCAGGAACCTGGCCTGGTGACTTTTGTTTCTCAGGGGAAAGGCCATCGTTCGTGTCCAGGGCCGGGTGGCCCGGCCTGCTCGGCTGCCTGCTGAAATTCCGCACGGATCAGGATGCCTCCCAGATGGAAAGTGCCCCCACAGGCAACTGTGGCTGGTTTGACAGTGCCAAGTGCCTCCTGCAAACTGACATCAGGAACCTGGCCTGGTGACTTTTGTTTCTCTGGGGAAAGCCATGGTTCACATCCTGGACCCGAAGGCCCGGATTGGCCGGCTGCCTGCTGAAATTCCGCACGGATCAGGATACCTCCCAGATGCAAGGTGCCCCCAAAGGCATCTGTGGCTGGTTTGACAGTGCCAAGTGCCTCCTGCAAACTGACATCAGGATCCTGACCTGGTGACTTTTGTTTCTCAGGGGAAAGGCCATCGTTCCTCTCCAGGGCCCGGTGGCCCAGAGTGGCCGGCTGCCTGCTGAAATTCGAAACGGATCAGGATACCTCTCAGACCGAAGGTACCTCCACAGGCAACAGTGGCTGGTTTGACAGTGCCAAGTGCCTCCTGCAAACTGACATCAGGAACCTGGCCTGGTGATTTTGTTTCTCTGGGGACAGGCCATTGTATATGTACAGGGCCTGGATGCTCTGAATGGCCGTCCGCCTGCTGAAATTCCACACGGCTGAGGATATCTCCCAGATGCAAGGTGCCCCTACAGGCAACTGTGGCTGGTTTGACAGTGCCAAGTGCCTCCTGCAAACTGACATCAGGAACCTGGCCTGGTGACTTTTGTTTCTCAGGGGAAAGGCCATCGTTCGTGTCCAGGGCCGGGTGGCCCGGCCTGCTCGGCTGCCTGCTGAAATTCCGCACGGATCAGGATGCCTCCCAGATGGAATGTGGCCCCACAGGCAACTGTGGCTGGTTTGACAGTGCCAAGTGCCTCCTGCAAACTGACATCAGGAACCTGGCTTGGTGACTTTTGTTTCTCTGGGGAAAGGCCATTGTACATGTCCAGGGCCCGGTGGCCCGGATTGGCCAGCTGCCTGCTGAAATTCCAAACGGATCAGGATACCTCTCAGACCGAAGGTACCTCCACAGGCAACAGTGGCTAGTTTGACAGTGCCAAGTGCCTCCTGCAAACTGACATCAGGAACCTGGCCTGGTGACTTTTGTTTCTCTGGGGACAGGCCATTGTATATGTACAGGGCCTGGATGCTCTGAATGGCCGTCCGCCTGCTGAAATTCCACACGGCTGAGGATATCTCCCAGATGCAAGGTGCCCCTACAGGCAACTGTGGCTGGTTTGACAGTGCCAAGTGCCTCCTGCAAACTGACATCAGGAACCTGGCCTGGTGACTTTTGTTTCTCAGGGGAAAGGCCATCGTTCGTGTCCAGGGCCGGGTGGCCCGGCCTGCTCGGCTGCCTGCTGAAATTCCGCACGGATCAGGATGCCTCCCAGATGGAATGTGCCCCCACAGGCAACTGTGGCTGGTTTGACAGTGCCAAGTGCCTCCTGCAAACTGACATCAGGAACCTGGCCTGGTGACTTTTGTTTCTCTGGGGAAAGCCATGGTTCACATCCTGGACCCGAAGGCCCGGATTGGCCGGCTGCCTGCTGAAATTCCGCACGGATCAGGATACCTCCCAGATGCAAGGTGCCCCCAAAGGCATCTGTGGCTGGTTTGACAGTGCCAAGTGCCTCCTGCAAACTGACATCAGGAACCTGACCTGGTGACTTTTGTTTCTCAGGGGAAAGGCCATCGTTCCTCTCCAGGGCCCGGTGGCCCAGAGTGGCCGGCTGCCTGCTGAAATTCGAAACGGATCAGGATACCTCTCAGACCGAAGGTACCTCCACAGGCAACAGTGGCTGGTTTGACAGTGCCAAGTGCCTCCTGCAAACTGACATCAGGAACCTGGCCTGGTGACTTTTGTTTCTCTGGGGACAGGCCATTGTATATGTACAGGGCCTGGATGCTCTGAATGGCCGTCCGCCTGCTGAAATTCCACACGGCTGAGGATATCTCCCAGATGCAAGGTGCCCCTACAGGCAACTGTGGCTGGTTTGACAGTGCCAAGTGCCTCCTGCAAACTGACATCAGGAACCTGGCCTGGTGACTTTTGTTTCTCAGGGGAAAGGCCATCGTTCGTGTCCAGGGCCGGGTGGCCCGGCCTGCTCGGCTGCCTGCTGAAATTCTGCACGGATCAGGATGCGTCCAAGATGGAAAGTGCCCCCACAGGCAACAGTGGCTGGTTTGACAGTGCCAAGTGCCTCCTGCAAACTGACATCAACAACCTGGCCTGGTGACTTTTGTTTCTCTGGGGAAAGGCCATGGTTCACATCCTGGACCCGAAGGCCCGGATTGGCCGGCTGCCTGCTGAAATTCTGCACGGATCAGGATACCTCCCAGATGCAAGGTGCCCCCAAAGGCATCTGTGGCTGGTTTGACAGTGCCAAGTGCCTCCTGCAAACTGACATCAGGAACCTGACCTGGTGACTTTTGTTTCTCAGGGGAAAGGCCATCCTTCCTCTCCAGGTCCCGGTGGCCCAGATTGGCCGGCTGCCTGCTGAAATTCGAAACGGATCAGGATACCTCTCAGACCGAAGGTACCTCCACAGGCAACAGTGGCTGGTTTGACAGTGCCAAGTGCCTCCTGCAAACTGACATCAGGAACCTGGCCTGGTGACTTTTGTTTCTCTGTGGAAAGGCCATGCTTCATATCCTGGACCCTTAGGCCCGGAGTGGCCAGCTGCCTGCTGAAATTCCGCAAGGATCAGGATACTTCCCAGATGCAAGGTGCCCCCACAGGCATCTGTGGCTGGTTTGACAGTGCCAAGTGCCTCCTGCAAACTGACATCAGGAACCTGGCATGTTGACTTTTGTTTCTCTGGGGAAAGGCCATCGTTGCTATCCAGGGCCGGGTGGCCTGGATTGGCCGGCTGCCTGCTGAAATTCCGCACGGATCAGGATACCGCCTAGATGAAGGGAGCCCCCACAGGCAACAGTGGCTGGTTTGACAGTGCCAAGTGCCTCCTGCAAACTGACATCAGGAACCTGGCCTGGTGAGTTTTGTTTCTCTGGGGACAGGCCATTGTATATGTACAGGGCCTGGATGCTCTGAATGGCCGTCCGCCTGCTGAAATTCCACACGGCTGAGGATATCTCCCAGATGCAAGGTGCCCCTACAGGCAACTGTGGCTGGTTTGACAGTGCCAAGTGCCTCCTGCAAACTGACATCAGGAACCTGGCCTGGTGACTTTTGTTTCTCTGGGGACAGGCCATTGTATATGTACAGGGCCTGGATGCTCTGAATGGCCGTCCGCCTGCTGAAATTCCACACGGCTGAGGATATCTCCCAGATGCAAGGTGCCCCTACAGGCAACTGTGGCTGGTTTGACAGTGCCAAGTGCCTCCTGCAAACTGACATCAGGAACCTGGCCTGGTGACTTTTGTTTCTCAGGGGAAAGGCCATCGTTCGTGTCCAGGGCCGGGTGGCCCGGCCTGCTCGGCTGCCTGCTGAAATTCCGCACGGATCAGGATGCCTCCCAGATGGAAAGTGCCCCCACAGGCAACTGTGGCTGGTTTGACAGTGCCAAGTGCCTCCTGCAAACTGACATCAGGAACCTGGCCTGGTGACTTTTGTTTCTCTGGGGAAAGCCATGGTTCACATCCTGGACCCGAAGGCCCGGATTGGCCGGCTGCCTGCTGAAATTCCGCACGGATCAGGATACCTCCCAGATGCAAGGTGCCCCCAAAGGCATCTGTGGCTGGTTTGACAGTGCCAAGTGCCTCCTGCAAACTGACATCAGGATCCTGACCTGGTGACTTTTGTTTCTCAGGGGAAAGGCCATCGTTCCTCTCCAGGGCCCGGTGGCCCAGAGTGGCCGGCTGCCTGCTGAAATTCGAAACGGATCAGGATACCTCTCAGACCGAAGGTACCTCCACAGGCAACAGTGGCTGGTTTGACAGTGCCAAGTGCCTCCTGCAAACTGACATCAGGAACCTGGCCTGGTGATTTTGTTTCTCTGGGGACAGGCCATTGTATATGTACAGGGCCTGGATGCTCTGAATGGCCGTCCGCCTGCTGAAATTCCACACGGCTGAGGATATCTCCCAGATGCAAGGTGCCCCTACAGGCAACTGTGGCTGGTTTGACAGTGCCAAGTGCCTCCTGCAAACTGACATCAGGAACCTGGCCTGGTGACTTTTGTTTCTCAGGGGAAAGGCCATCGTTCGTGTCCAGGGCCGGGTGGCCCGGCCTGCTCGGCTGCCTGCTGAAATTCCGCACGGATCAGGATGCCTCCCAGATGGAATGTGCCCCCACAGGCAACTGTGGCTGGTTTGACAGTGCCAAGTGCCTCCTGCAAACTGACATCAGGAACCTGGCCTGGTGACTTTTGTTTCTCTGGGGAAAGCCATGGTTCACATCCTGGACCCGAAGGCCCGGATTGGCCGGCTGCCTGCTGAAATTCCGCACGGATCAGGATACCTCCCAGATGCAAGGTGCCCCCAAAGGCATCTGTGGCTGGTTTGACAGTGCCAAGTGCCTCCTGCAAACTGACATCAGGAACCTGACCTGGTGACTTTTGTTTCTCAGGGGAAAGGCCATCGTTCCTCTCCAGGGCCCGGTGGCCCAGAGTGGCCGGCTGCCTGCTGAAATTCGAAACGGATCAGGATACCTCTCAGACCGAAGGTACCTCCACAGGCAACAGTGGCTGGTTTGACAGTGCCAAGTGCCTCCTGCAAACTGACATCAGGAACCTGGCCTGGTGACTTTTGTTTCTCTGTGGAAAGGCCATGCTTCATATCCTGGACCCTTAGGCCCGGAGTGGCCAGCTGCCTGCTGAAATTCCGCACGGATCAGGATACTTCCCAGATGCAAGGTGCCCCCACAGGCATCTGTGGCTGGTTTGACAGTGCCAAGTGCCTCCTGCAAACTGACATCAGGAACCTGGCATGTTGACTTTTGTTTCTCTGGGGAAAGGCCATCGTTGCTATCCAGGGCCGGGTGGCCTGGATTGGCCGGCTGCCTGCTGAAATTCCGCACGGATCAGGATACCGCCTAGATGAAGGGAGCCCCCACAGGCAACAGTGGCTGGTTTGACAGTGCCAAGTGCCTCCTGCAAACTGACATCAGGAACCTGGCCTGGTGACTTTTGTTTCTCTGGGGACAGGCCATTGTATATGTACAGGGCCTGGATGCTCTGAATGGCCGTCCGCCTGCTGAAATTCCACACGGCTGAGGATATCTCCCAGATGCAAGGTGCCCCTACAGGCAACTGTGGCTGGTTTGACAGTGCCAAGTGCCTCCTGCAAACTGACATCAGGAACCTGGCCTGGTGACTTTTGTTTCTCAGGGGAAAGGCCATCGTTCGTGTCCAGGGCCGGGTGGCCCGGCCTGCTCGGCTGCCTGCTGAAATTCTGCACGGATCAGGATGCGTCCAAGATGGAAAGTGCCCCCACAGGCAACAGTGGCTGGTTTGACAGTGCCAAGTGCCTCCTGCAAACTGACATCAACAACCTGGCCTGGTGACTTTTGTTTCTCTGGGGAAAGGCCATGGTTCACATCCTGGACCCGAAGGCCCGGATTGGCCGGCTGCCTGCTGAAATTCTGCACGGATCAGGATACCTCCCAGATGCAAGGTGCCCCCAAAGGCATCTGTGGCTGGTTTGACAGTGCCAAGTGCCTCCTGCAAACTGACATCAGGAACCTGACCTGGTGACTTTTGTTTCTCAGGGGAAAGGCCATCCTTCCTCTCCAGGTCCCGGTGGCCCAGATTGGCCGGCTGCCTGCTGAAATTCGAAACGGATCAGGATACCTCTCAGACCGAAGGTACCTCCACAGGCAACAGTGGCTGGTTTGACAGTGCCAAGTGCCTCCTGCAAACTGACATCAGGAACCTGGCCTGGTGACTTTTGTTTCTCTGTGGAAAGGCCATGCTTCATATCCTGGACCCTTAGGCCCGGAGTGGCCAGCTGCCTGCTGAAATTCCGCAAGGATCAGGATACTTCCCAGATGCAAGGTGCCCCCACAGGCATCTGTGGCTGGTTTGACAGTGCCAAGTGCCTCCTGCAAACTGACATCAGGAACCTGGCATGTTGACTTTTGTTTCTCTGGGGAAAGGCCATCGTTGCTATCCAGGGCCGGGTGGCCTGGATTGGCCGGCTGCCTGCTGAAATTCCGCACGGATCAGGATACCGCCTAGATGAAGGGAGCCCCCACAGGCAACAGTGGCTGGTTTGACAGTGCCAAGTGCCTCCTGCAAACTGACATCAGGAACCTGGCCTGGTGAGTTTTGTTTCTCTGGGGACAGGCCATTGTATATGTACAGGGCCTGGATGCTCTGAATGGCCGTCCGCCTGCTGAAATTCCACACGGCTGAGGATATCTCCCAGATGCAAGGTGCCCCTACAGGCAACTGTGGCTGGTTTGACAGTGCCAAGTGCCTCCTGCAAACTGACATCAGGAACCTGGCCTGGTGACTTTTGTTTCTCTGGGGACAGGCCATTGTATATGTACAGGGCCTGGATGCTCTGAATGGCCGTCCGCCTGCTGAAATTCCACACGGCTGAGGATATCTCCCAGATGCAAGGTGCCCCTACAGGCAACTGTGGCTGGTTTGACAGTGCCAAGTGCCTCCTGCAAACTGACATCAGGAACCTGGCCTGGTGACTTTTGTTTCTCAGGGGAAAGGCCATCGTTCGTGTCCAGGGCCGGGTGGCCCGGCCTGCTCGGCTGCCTGCTGAAATTCCGCACGGATCAGGATGCCTCCCAGATGGAAAGTGCCCCCACAGGCAACTGTGGCTGGTTTGACAGTGCCAAGTGCCTCCTGCAAACTGACATCAGGAACCTGGCCTGGTGACTTTTGTTTCTCTGGGGAAAGCCATGGTTCACATCCTGGACCCGAAGGCCCGGATTGGCCGGCTGCCTGCTGAAATTCCGCACGGATCAGGATACCTCCCAGATGCAAGGTGCCCCCAAAGGCATCTGTGGCTGGTTTGACAGTGCCAAGTGCCTCCTGCAAACTGACATCAGGATCCTGACCTGGTGACTTTTGTTTCTCAGGGGAAAGGCCATCGTTCCTCTCCAGGGCCCGGTGGCCCAGAGTGGCCGGCTGCCTGCTGAAATTCGAAACGGATCAGGATACCTCTCAGACCGAAGGTACCTCCACAGGCAACAGTGGCTGGTTTGACAGTGCCAAGTGCCTCCTGCAAACTGACATCAGGAACCTGGCCTGGTGATTTTGTTTCTCTGGGGACAGGCCATTGTATATGTACAGGGCCTGGATGCTCTGAATGGCCGTCCGCCTGCTGAAATTCCACACGGCTGAGGATATCTCCCAGATGCAAGGTGCCCCTACAGGCAACTGTGGCTGGTTTGACAGTGCCAAGTGCCTCCTGCAAACTGACATCAGGAACCTGGCCTGGTGACTTTTGTTTCTCAGGGGAAAGGCCATCGTTCGTGTCCAGGGCCGGGTGGCCCGGCCTGCTCGGCTGCCTGCTGAAATTCCGCACGGATCAGGATGCCTCCCAGATGGAATGTGGCCCCACAGGCAACTGTGGCTGGTTTGACAGTGCCAAGTGCCTCCTGCAAACTGACATCAGGAACCTGGCTTGGTGACTTTTGTTTCTCTGGGGAAAGGCCATTGTACATGTCCAGGGCCCGGTGGCCCGGATTGGCCAGCTGCCTGCTGAAATTCCAAACGGATCAGGATACCTCTCAGACCGAAGGTACCTCCACAGGCAACAGTGGCTAGTTTGACAGTGCCAAGTGCCTCCTGCAAACTGACATCAGGAACCTGGCCTGGTGACTTTTGTTTCTCTGGGGACAGGCCATTGTATATGTACAGGGCCTGGATGCTCTGAATGGCCGTCCGCCTGCTGAAATTCCACACGGCTGAGGATATCTCCCAGATGCAAGGTGCCCCTACAGGCAACTGTGGCTGGTTTGACAGTGCCAAGTGCCTCCTGCAAACTGACATCAGGAACCTGGCCTGGTGACTTTTGTTTCTCAGGGGAAAGGCCATCGTTCGTGTCCAGGGCCGGGTGGCCCGGCCTGCTCGGCTGCCTGCTGAAATTCCGCACGGATCAGGATGCCTCCCAGATGGAATGTGCCCCCACAGGCAACTGTGGCTGGTTTGACAGTGCCAAGTGCCTCCTGCAAACTGACATCAGGAACCTGGCCTGGTGACTTTTGTTTCTCTGGGGAAAGCCATGGTTCACATCCTGGACCCGAAGGCCCGGATTGGCCGGCTGCCTGCTGAAATTCCGCACGGATCAGGATACCTCCCAGATGCAAGGTGCCCCCAAAGGCATCTGTGGCTGGTTTGACAGTGCCAAGTGCCTCCTGCAAACTGACATCAGGAACCTGACCTGGTGACTTTTGTTTCTCAGGGGAAAGGCCATCGTTCCTCTCCAGGGCCCGGTGGCCCAGAGTGGCCGGCTGCCTGCTGAAATTCGAAACGGATCAGGATACCTCTCAGACCGAAGGTACCTCCACAGGCAACAGTGGCTGGTTTGACAGTGCCAAGTGCCTCCTGCAAACTGACATCAGGAACCTGGCCTGGTGACTTTTGTTTCTCTGGGGACAGGCCATTGTATATGTACAGGGCCTGGATGCTCTGAATGGCCGTCCGCCTGCTGAAATTCCACACGGCTGAGGATATCTCCCAGATGCAAGGTGCCCCTACAGGCAACTGTGGCTGGTTTGACAGTGCCAAGTGCCTCCTGCAAACTGACATCAGGAACCTGGCCTGGTGACTTTTGTTTCTCAGGGGAAAGGCCATCGTTCGTGTCCAGGGCCGGGTGGCCCGGCCTGCTCGGCTGCCTGCTGAAATTCTGCACGGATCAGGATGCGTCCAAGATGGAAAGTGCCCCCACAGGCAACAGTGGCTGGTTTGACAGTGCCAAGTGCCTCCTGCAAACTGACATCAACAACCTGGCCTGGTGACTTTTGTTTCTCTGGGGAAAGGCCATGGTTCACATCCTGGACCCGAAGGCCCGGATTGGCCGGCTGCCTGCTGAAATTCTGCACGGATCAGGATACCTCCCAGATGCAAGGTGCCCCCAAAGGCATCTGTGGCTGGTTTGACAGTGCCAAGTGCCTCCTGCAAACTGACATCAGGAACCTGACCTGGTGACTTTTGTTTCTCAGGGGAAAGGCCATCCTTCCTCTCCAGGTCCCGGTGGCCCAGATTGGCCGGCTGCCTGCTGAAATTCGAAACGGATCAGGATACCTCTCAGACCGAAGGTACCTCCACAGGCAACAGTGGCTGGTTTGACAGTGCCAAGTGCCTCCTGCAAACTGACATCAGGAACCTGGCCTGGTGACTTTTGTTTCTCTGTGGAAAGGCCATGCTTCATATCCTGGACCCTTAGGCCCGGAGTGGCCAGCTGCCTGCTGAAATTCCGCAAGGATCAGGATACTTCCCAGATGCAAGGTGCCCCCACAGGCATCTGTGGCTGGTTTGACAGTGCCAAGTGCCTCCTGCAAACTGACATCAGGAACCTGGCATGTTGACTTTTGTTTCTCTGGGGAAAGGCCATCGTTGCTATCCAGGGCCGGGTGGCCTGGATTGGCCGGCTGCCTGCTGAAATTCCGCACGGATCAGGATACCGCCTAGATGAAGGGAGCCCCCACAGGCAACAGTGGCTGGTTTGACAGTGCCAAGTGCCTCCTGCAAACTGACATCAGGAACCTGGCCTGGTGAGTTTTGTTTCTCTGGGGACAGGCCATTGTATATGTACAGGGCCTGGATGCTCTGAATGGCCGTCCGCCTGCTGAAATTCCACACGGCTGAGGATATCTCCCAGATGCAAGGTGCCCCTACAGGCAACTGTGGCTGGTTTGACAGTGCCAAGTGCCTCCTGCAAACTGACATCAGGAACCTGGCCTGGTGACTTTTGTTTCTCTGGGGACAGGCCATTGTATATGTACAGGGCCTGGATGCTCTGAATGGCCGTCCGCCTGCTGAAATTCCACACGGCTGAGGATATCTCCCAGATGCAAGGTGCCCCTACAGGCAACTGTGGCTGGTTTGACAGTGCCAAGTGCCTCCTGCAAACTGACATCAGGAACCTGGCCTGGTGACTTTTGTTTCTCAGGGGAAAGGCCATCGTTCGTGTCCAGGGCCGGGTGGCCCGGCCTGCTCGGCTGCCTGCTGAAATTCCGCACGGATCAGGATGCCTCCCAGATGGAAAGTGCCCCCACAGGCAACTGTGGCTGGTTTGACAGTGCCAAGTGCCTCCTGCAAACTGACATCAGGAACCTGGCCTGGTGACTTTTGTTTCTCTGGGGAAAGCCATGGTTCACATCCTGGACCCGAAGGCCCGGATTGGCCGGCTGCCTGCTGAAATTCCGCACGGATCAGGATACCTCCCAGATGCAAGGTGCCCCCAAAGGCATCTGTGGCTGGTTTGACAGTGCCAAGTGCCTCCTGCAAACTGACATCAGGATCCTGACCTGGTGACTTTTGTTTCTCAGGGGAAAGGCCATCGTTCCTCTCCAGGGCCCGGTGGCCCAGAGTGGCCGGCTGCCTGCTGAAATTCGAAACGGATCAGGATACCTCTCAGACCGAAGGTACCTCCACAGGCAACAGTGGCTGGTTTGACAGTGCCAAGTGCCTCCTGCAAACTGACATCAGGAACCTGGCCTGGTGATTTTGTTTCTCTGGGGACAGGCCATTGTATATGTACAGGGCCTGGATGCTCTGAATGGCCGTCCGCCTGCTGAAATTCCACACGGCTGAGGATATCTCCCAGATGCAAGGTGCCCCTACAGGCAACTGTGGCTGGTTTGACAGTGCCAAGTGCCTCCTGCAAACTGACATCAGGAACCTGGCCTGGTGACTTTTGTTTCTCAGGGGAAAGGCCATCGTTCGTGTCCAGGGCCGGGTGGCCCGGCCTGCTCGGCTGCCTGCTGAAATTCCGCACGGATCAGGATGCCTCCCAGATGGAATGTGGCCCCACAGGCAACTGTGGCTGGTTTGACAGTGCCAAGTGCCTCCTGCAAACTGACATCAGGAACCTGGCTTGGTGACTTTTGTTTCTCTGGGGAAAGGCCATTGTACATGTCCAGGGCCCGGTGGCCCGGATTGGCCAGCTGCCTGCTGAAATTCCAAACGGATCAGGATACCTCTCAGACCGAAGGTACCTCCACAGGCAACAGTGGCTAGTTTGACAGTGCCAAGTGCCTCCTGCAAACTGACATCAGGAACCTGGCCTGGTGACTTTTGTTTCTCTGGGGACAGGCCATTGTATATGTACAGGGCCTGGATGCTCTGAATGGCCGTCCGCCTGCTGAAATTCCACACGGCTGAGGATATCTCCCAGATGCAAGGTGCCCCTACAGGCAACTGTGGCTGGTTTGACAGTGCCAAGTGCCTCCTGCAAACTGACATCAGGAACCTGGCCTGGTGACTTTTGTTTCTCAGGGGAAAGGCCATCGTTCGTGTCCAGGGCCGGGTGGCCCGGCCTGCTCGGCTGCCTGCTGAAATTCCGCACGGATCAGGATGCCTCCCAGATGGAATGTGCCCCCACAGGCAACTGTGGCTGGTTTGACAGTGCCAAGTGCCTCCTGCAAACTGACATCAGGAACCTGGCCTGGTGACTTTTGTTTCTCTGGGGAAAGCCATGGTTCACATCCTGGACCCGAAGGCCCGGATTGGCCGGCTGCCTGCTGAAATTCCGCACGGATCAGGATACCTCCCAGATGCAAGGTGCCCCCAAAGGCATCTGTGGCTGGTTTGACAGTGCCAAGTGCCTCCTGCAAACTGACATCAGGAACCTGACCTGGTGACTTTTGTTTCTCAGGGGAAAGGCCATCGTTCCTCTCCAGGGCCCGGTGGCCCAGAGTGGCCGGCTGCCTGCTGAAATTCGAAACGGATCAGGATACCTCTCAGACCGAAGGTACCTCCACAGGCAACAGTGGCTGGTTTGACAGTGCCAAGTGCCTCCTGCAAACTGACATCAGGAACCTGGCCTGGTGACTTTTGTTTCTCTGTGGAAAGGCCATGCTTCATATCCTGGACCCTTAGGCCCGGAGTGGCCAGCTGCCTGCTGAAATTCCGCACGGATCAGGATACTTCCCAGATGCAAGGTGCCCCCACAGGCATCTGTGGCTGGTTTGACAGTGCCAAGTGCCTCCTGCAAACTGACATCAGGAACCTGGCATGTTGACTTTAGTTTCTCTGGGGAAAGGCCATCGTTGCTATCCAGGGCCGGGTGGCCTGGATTGGCCGGCTGCCTGCTGAAATTCCGCACGGATCAGGATACCGCCTAGATGAAGGGAGCCCCCACAGGCAACAGTGGCTGGTTTGACAGTGCCAAGTGCCTCCTGCAAACTGACATCAGGAACCTGGCCTGGTGACTTTTGTTTCTCTGGGGACAGGCCATTGTATATGTACAGGGCCTGGATGCTCTGAATGGCCGTCCGCCTGCTGAAATTCCACACGGCTGAGGATATCTCCCAGATGCAAGGTGCCCCTACAGGCAACTGTGGCTGGTTTGACAGTGCCAAGTGCCTCCTGCAAACTGACATCAGGAACCTGGCCTGGTGACTTTTGTTTCTCTGGGGACAGGCCATTGTATATGTACAGGGCCTGGATGCTCTGAATGGCCGTCCGCCTGCTGAAATTCCACACGGCTGAGGATATCTCCCAGATGCAAGGTGCCCCTACAGGCAACTGTGGCTGGTTTGACAGTGCCAAGTGCCTCCTGCAAACTGACATCAGGAACCTGGCCTGGTGACTTTTGTTTCTCAGGGGAAAGGCCATCGTTCGTGTCCAGGGCCGGGTGGCCCGGCCTGCTCGGCTGCCTGCTGAAATTCCGCACGGATCAGGATGCCTCCCAGATGGAAAGTGCCCCCACAGGCAACTGTGGCTGGTTTGACAGTGCCAAGTGCCTCCTGCAAACTGACATCAGGAACCTGGCCTGGTGACTTTTGTTTCTCTGGGGAAAGCCATGGTTCACATCCTGGACCCGGTGGCCCGGATTGGCCGGCTGCCTGCTGAAATTCCGCACGGATCAGGATACCTCCCAGATGCAAGGTGCCCCCAAAGGCATCTGTGGCTGGTTTGACAGTGCCAAGTGCCTCCTGCAAACTGACATCAGGATCCTGACCTGGTGACTTTTGTTTCTCAGGGGAAAGGCCATCGTTCCTCTCCAGGGCCCGGTGGCCCAGAGTGGCCGGCTGCCTGCTGAAATTCGAAACGGATCAGGATACCTCTCAGACCGAAGGTACCTCCACAGGCAACAGTGGCTGGTTTGACAGTGCCAAGTGCCTCCTGCAAACTGACATCAGGAACCTGGCCTGGTGCTTTTGTTTCTCTGGGGAAAGGCCATTGTATATGTACAGGGCCTGGATGCTCTGAATGGCCGTCCGCCTGCTGAAATTCCACACGGCTGAGGATATCTCCCAGATGCAAGGTGCCCCTACAGGCAACTGTGGCTGGTTTGACAGTGCCAAGTGCCTCCTGCAAACTGACATCAGGAACCTGGCCTGGTGACTTTTGTTTCTCAGGGGAAAGGCCATCGTTCGTGTCCAGGGCCGGGTGGCCCGGCCTGCTCGGCTGCCTGCTGAAATTCCGCACGGATCAGGATGCCTCCCAGATGGAATGTGGCCCCACAGGCAACTGTGGCTGGTTTGACAGTGCCAAGTGCCTCCTGCAAACTGACATCAGGAACCTGGCTTGGTGACTTTTGTTTCTCTGGGGAAAGGCCATTGTACATGTCCAGGGCCCGGTGGCCCGGATTGGCCAGCTGCCTGCTGAAATTCCAAACGGATCAGGATACCTCTCAGACCGAAGGTACCTCCACAGGCAACAGTGGCTAGTTTGACAGTGCCAAGTGCCTCCTGCAAACTGACATCAGGAACCTGGCCTGGTGACTTTTGTTTCTCTGGGGACAGGCCATTGTATATGTACAGGGCCTGGATGCTCTGAATG
Organism: Passer domesticus; assembly: GCF_036417665.1. NCBI lineage: Eukaryota > Metazoa > Chordata > Aves > Passeriformes > Passeridae > Passer > Passer domesticus. The sequence continues at coordinate 27,679,252 of NC_087484.1, forward strand.
GCCGTCCGCCTGCTGAAATTCCACACGGCTGAGGATATCTCCCAGATGCAAGGTGCCCCTACAGGCAACTGTGGCTGGTTTGACAGTGCCAAGTGCCTCCTGCAAACTGACATCAGGAACCTGGCCTGGTGACTTTTGTTTCTCAGGGGAAAGGCCATCGTTCGTGTCCAGGGCCGGGTGGCCCGGCCTGCTCGGCTGCCTGCTGAAATTCCGCACGGATCAGGATGCCTCCCAGATGGAATGTGCCCCCACAGGCAACTGTGGCTGGTTTGACAGTGCCAAGTGCCTCCTGCAAACTGACATCAGGAACCTGGCCTGGTGACTTTTGTTTCTCTGGGGAAAGCCATGGTTCACATCCTGGACCCGAAGGCCCGGATTGGCCGGCTGCCTGCTGAAATTCCGCACGGATCAGGATACCTCCCAGATGCAAGGTGCCCCCAAAGGCATCTGTGGCTGGTTTGACAGTGCCAAGTGCCTCCTGCAAACTGACATCAGGATCCTGACCTGGTGACTTTTGTTTCTCAGGGGACAGGCCATCGTTCCTCTCCAGGGCCCGGTGGCCCAGAGTGGCCGGCTGCCTGCTGAAATTCGAAACGGATCAGGATACCTCTCAGACCGAAGGTACCTCCACAGGCAACAGTGGCTGGTTTGACAGTGCCAAGTGCCTCCTGCAAACTGACATCAGGAACCTGGCCTGGTGACTTTTGTTTCTCTGTGGAAAGGCCATGCTTCATATCCTGGACCCTTAGGCCCGGAGTGGCCAGCTGCCTGCTGAAATTCCGCACGGATCAGGATACTTCCCAGATGCAAGGTGCCCCCACAGGCATCTGTGGCTGGTTTGACAGTGCCAAGTGCCTCCTGCAAACTGACATCAGGAACCTGGCATGTTGACTTTTGTTTCTCTGGGGAAAGGCCATCGTTGCTATCCAGGGCCGGGTGGCCTGGATTGGCCGGCTGCCTGCTGAAATTCCGCACGGATCAGGATACCGCCTAGATGAAGGGAGCCCCCACAGGCAACAGTGGCTGGTTTGACAGTGCCAAGTGCCTCCTGCAAACTGACATCAGGAACCTGGCCTGGTGATTTTGTTTCTCTGGGGACAGGCCATTGTATATGTACAGGGCCTGGATGCTCTGAATGGCCGTCCGCCTGCTGAAATTCCACACGGCTGAGGATATCTCCCAGATGCAAGGTGCCCCTACAGGCAACTGTGGCTGGTTTGACAGTGCCAAGTGCCTCCTGCAAACTGACATCAGGAACCTGGCCTGCTGACTTTTGTTTCTCAGGGGAAAGGCCATCGTTCGTGTCCAGGGCCGGGTGGCCCGGCCTGCTCGGCTGCCTGCTGAAATTCCGCACGGATCAGGATGCCTCCCAGATGGAATGTGGCCCCACAGGCAACTGTGGCTGGTTTGACAGTGCCAAGTGCCTCCTGCAAACTGACATCAGGAACCTGGCTTGGTGACTTTTGTTTCTCTGGGGAAAGGCCATTGTACATGTCCAGGGCCCGGTGGCCCGGATTGGCCAGCTGCCTGCTGAAATTCCAAACGGATCAGGATACCTCTCAGACCGAAGGTACCTCCACAGGCAACAGTGGCTAGTTTGACAGTGCCAAGTGCCTCCTGCAAACTGACATCAGGAACCTGGCCTGGTGACTTTTGTTTCTCTGGGGACAGGCCATGCTTCATATCCTGGACCCTTAGGCCCGGAGTGGCCAGCTGCCTGCTGAAATTCCGCAAGGATCAGGATACTTCCCAGATGCAAGGTGCCCCCACAGGCATCTGTGGCTGGTTTGACAGTGCCAAGTGCCTCCTGCAAACTGACATCAGGAACCTGGCATGTTGACTTTTGTTTCTCTGGGGAAAGGCCATCGTTGCTATCCAGGGCCGGGTGGCCTGGATTGGCCGGCTGCCTGCTGAAATTCCGCACGGATCAGGATACCGCCTAGATGAAGGGAGCCCCCACAGGCAACAGTGGCTGGTTTGACAGTGCCAAGTGCCTCCTGCAAACTGACATCAGGAACCTGGCCTGGTGACTTTTGTTTCTCTGGGGACAGGCCATTGTATATGTACAGGGCCTGGATGCTCTGAATGGCCGTCCGCCTGCTGAAATTCCACACGGCTGAGGATATCTCCCAGATGCAAGGCGCCCCTACAGGCAACTGTGGCTGGTTTGACAGTGCCAAGTGCCTCCTGCAAACTGACATCAGGAACCTGGCCTGGTGACTTTTGTTTCTCTGGGGACAGGCCATTGTATATGTACAGGGCCTGGATGCTCTGAATGGCCGTCCGCCTGCTGAAATTCCACACGGCTGAGGATATCTCCCAGATGCAAGGTGCCCCTACAGGCAACTGTGGCTGGTTTGACAGTGCCAAGTGCCTCCTGCAAACTGACATCAGGAACCTGGCCTGGTGACTTTTGTTTCTCAGGGGAAAGGCCATCGTTCGTGTCCAGGGCCGGGTGGCCCGGCCTGCTCGGCTGCCTGCTGAAATTCCGCACGGATCAGGATGCCTCCCAGATGGAAAGTGCCCCCACAGGCAACTGTGGCTGGTTTGACAGTGCCAAGTGCCTCCTGCAAACTGACATCAGGAACCTGGCCTGGTGACTTTTGTTTCTCTGGGGAAAGCCATGGTTCACATCCTGGACCCGAAGGCCCGGATTGGCCAGCTGCCTGCTGAAATTCCGCACGGATCAGGATACCTCCCAGATGCAAGGTGCCCCCAAAGGCATCTGTGGCTGGTTTGACAGTGCCAAGTGCCTCCTGCAAACTGACATCAGGATCCTGACCTGGTGACTTTTGTTTCTCAGGGGAAAGGCCATCGTTCCTCTCCAGGGCCCGGTGGCCCAGAGTGGCCGGCTGCCTGCTGAAATTCGAAACGGATCAGGATACCTCTCAGACCGAAGGTACCTCCACAGGCAACAGTGGCTGGTTTGACAGTGCCAAGTGCCTCCTGCAAACTGACATCAGGAACCTGGCCTGGTGACTTTTGTTTCTCTGTGGAAAGGCCATGCTTCATATCCTGGACCCTTAGGCCCGGAGTGGCCAGCTGCCTGCTGAAATTCCGCACGGATCAGGATACTTCCCAGATGCAAGGTGCCCCCACAGGCATCTGTGGCTGGTTTGACAGTGCCAAGTGCCTCCTGCAAACTGACATCAGGAACCTGGCATGTTGACTTTTGTTTCTCTGGGGAAAGGCCATCGTTGCTATCCAGGGCCGGGTGGCCTGGATTGGCCGGCTGCCTGCTGAAATTCCGCACGGATCAGGATACCGCCTAGATGAAGGGAGCCCCCACAGGCAACAGTGGCTGGTTTGACAGTGCCAAGTGCCTCCTGCAAACTGACATCAGGAACCTGGCCTGGTGATTTTGTTTCTCTGGGGACAGGCCATTGTATATGTACAGGGCCTGGATGCTCTGAATGGCCGTCCGCCTGCTGAAATTCCACACGGCTGAGGATATCTCCCAGATGCAAGGTGCCCCTACAGGCAACTGTGGCTGGTTTGACAGTGCCAAGTGCCTCCTGCAAACTGACATCAGGAACCTGGCCTGGTGACTTTTGTTTCTCAGGGGAAAGGCCATCGTTCGTGTCCAGGGCCGGGTGGCCCGGCCTGCTCGGCTGCCTGCTGAAATTCCGCACGGATCAGGATGCCTCCCAGATGGAATGTGGCCCCACAGGCAACTGTGGCTGGTTTGACAGTGCCAAGTGCCTCCTGCAAACTGACATCAGGAACCTGGCTTGGTGACTTTTGTTTCTCTGGGGAAAGGCCATTGTACATGTCCAGGGCCCGGTGGCCCGGATTGGCCAGCTGCCTGCTGAAATTCCAAACGGATCAGGATACCTCTCAGACCGAAGGTACCTCCACAGGCAACAGTGGCTAGTTTGACAGTGCCAAGTGCCTCCTGCAAACTGACATCAGGAACCTGGCCTGGTGACTTTTGTTTCTCTGGGGACAGGCCATTGTATATGTACAGGGCCTGGATGCTCTGAATGGCCGTCCGCCTGCTGAAATTCCACACGGCTGAGGATATCTCCCAGATGCAAGGTGCCCCTACAGGCAACTGTGGCTGGTTTGACAGTGCCAAGTGCCTCCTGCAAACTGACATCAGGAACCTGGCCTGGTGACTTTTGTTTCTCAGGGGAAAGGCCATCGTTCGTGTCCAGGGCCGGGTGGCCCGGCCTGCTCGGCTGCCTGCTGAAATTCCGCACGGATCAGGATGCCTCCCAGATGGAATGTGCCCCCACAGGCAACTGTGGCTGGTTTGACAGTGCCAAGTGCCTCCTGCAAACTGACATCAGGAACCTGGCCTGGTGACTTTTGTTTCTCTGGGGAAAGCCATGGTTCACATCCTGGACCCGAAGGCCCGGATTGGCCGGCTGCCTGCTGAAATTCCGCACGGATCAGGATACCTCCCAGATGCAAGGTGCCCCCAAAGGCATCTGTGGCTGGTTTGACAGTGCCAAGTGCCTCCTGCAAACTGACATCAGGAACCTGACCTGGTGACTTTTGTTTCTCAGGGGAAAGGCCATCGTTCCTCTCCAGGGCCCGGTGGCCCAGAGTGGCCGGCTGCCTGCTGAAATTCGAAACGGATCAGGATACCTCTCAGACCGAAGGTACCTCCACAGGCAACAGTGGCTGGTTTGACAGTGCCAAGTGCCTCCTGCAAACTGACATCAGGAACCTGGCTTGGTGACTTTTGTTTCTCTGGGGAAAGGCCATTGTACATGTCCAGGGCCCGGTGGCCCGGATTGGCCAGCTGCCTGCTGAAATTCCAAACGGATCAGGATACTTCCCAGATGCAAGGTGCCCGCACAGGCATCTGTGGCTGGTTTGACAGTGCCAAGTGCCTCCTGCAAACTGACATCAGGAACCTGGCATGTTGACTTTAGTTTCTCTGGGGAAAGGCCATCGTTGCTATCCAGGGCCGGGTGGCCTGGATTGGCCGGCTGCCTGCTGAAATTCCGCACGGATCAGGATACCGCCTAGATGAAGGGAGCCCCCACAGGCAACAGTGGCTGGTTTGACAGTGCCAAGTGCCTCCTGCAAACTGACATCAGGAACCTGGCCTGGTGACTTTTGTTTCTCTGGGGACAGGCCATTGTATATGTACAGGGCCTGGATGCTCTGAATGGCCGTCCGCCTGCTGAAATTCCACACGGTTGAGGATATCTCCCAGATGCAAGGTGCCCCTACAGGCAACTGTGGCTGGTTTGACAGTGCCAAGTGCCTCCTGCAAACTGACATCAGGAACCTGGCCTGGTGACTTTTGTTTCTCTGGGGACAGGCCATTGTATATGTACAGGGCCTGGATGCTCTGAATGGCCGTCCGCCTGCTGAAATTCCACACGGCTGAGGATATCTCCCAGATGCAAGGTGCCCCTACAGGCAACTGTGGCTGGTTTGACAGTGCCAAGTGCCTCCTGCAAACTGACATCAGGAACCTGGCCTGGTGACTTTTGTTTCTCAGGGGAAAGGCCATCGTTCGTGTCCAGGGCCGGGTGGCCCGGCCTGCTCGGCTGCCTGCTGAAATTCCGCACGGATCAGGATGCCTCCCAGATGGAAAGTGCCCCCACAGGCAACTGTGGCTGGTTTGACAGTGCCAAGTGCCTCCTGCAAACTGACATCAGGAACCTGGCCTGGTGACTTTTGTTTCTCTGGGGAAAGCCATGGTTCACATCCTGGACCCGAAGGCCCGGATTGGCCAGCTGCCTGCTGAAATTCCGCACGGATCAGGATACCTCCCAGATGCAAGGTGCCCCCAAAGGCATCTGTGGCTGGTTTGACAGTGCCAAGTGCCTCCTGCAAACTGACATCAGGATCCTGACCTGGTGACTTTTGTTTCTCAGGGGAAAGGCCATCGTTCCTCTCCAGGGCCCGGTGGCCCAGAGTGGCCGGCTGCCTGCTGAAATTCGAAACGGATCAGGATACCTCTCAGACCGAAGGTACCTCCACAGGCAACAGTGGCTGGTTTGACAGTGCCAAGTGCCTCCTGCAAACTGACATCAGGAACCTGGCCTGGTGACTTTTGTTTCTCTGTGGAAAGGCCATGCTTCATATCCTGGACCCTTAGGCCCGGAGTGGCCAGCTGCCTGCTGAAATTCCGCACGGATCAGGATACTTCCCAGATGCAAGGTGCCCCCACAGGCATCTGTGGCTGGTTTGACAGTGCCAAGTGCCTCCTGCAAACTGACATCAGGAACCTGGCATGTTGACTTTTGTTTCTCTGGGGAAAGGCCATCGTTGCTATCCAGGGCCGGGTGGCCTGGATTGGCCGGCTGCCTGCTGAAATTCCGCACGGATCAGGATACCGCCTAGATGAAGGGAGCCCCCACAGGCAACAGTGGCTGGTTTGACAGTGCCAAGTGCCTCCTGCAAACTGACATCAGGAACCTGGCCTGGTGATTTTGTTTCTCTGGGGACAGGCCATTGTATATGTACAGGGCCTGGATGCTCTGAATGGCCGTCCGCCTGCTGAAATTCCACACGGCTGAGGATATCTCCCAGATGCAAGGTGCCCCTACAGGCAACTGTGGCTGGTTTGACAGTGCCAAGTGCCTCCTGCAAACTGACATCAGGAACCTGGCCTGGTGACTTTTGTTTCTCAGGGGAAAGGCCATCGTTCGTGTCCAGGGCCGGGTGGCCCGGCCTGCTCGGCTGCCTGCTGAAATTCCGCACGGATCAGGATGCCTCCCAGATGGAATGTGGCCCCACAGGCAACTGTGGCTGGTTTGACAGTGCCAAGTGCCTCCTGCAAACTGACATCAGGAACCTGGCTTGGTGACTTTTGTTTCTCTGGGGAAAGGCCATTGTACATGTCCAGGGCCCGGTGGCCCGGATTGGCCAGCTGCCTGCTGAAATTCCAAACGGATCAGGATACCTCTCAGACCGAAGGTACCTCCACAGGCAACAGTGGCTAGTTTGACAGTGCCAAGTGCCTCCTGCAAACTGACATCAGGAACCTGGCCTGGTGACTTTTGTTTCTCTGGGGACAGGCCATTGTATATGTACAGGGCCTGGATGCTCTGAATGGCCGTCCGCCTGCTGAAATTCCACACGGCTGAGGATATCTCCCAGATGCAAGGTGCCCCTACAGGCAACTGTGGCTGGTTTGACAGTGCCAAGTGCCTCCTGCAAACTGACATCAGGAACCTGGCCTGGTGACTTTTGTTTCTCAGGGGAAAGGCCATCGTTCGTGTCCAGGGCCGGGTGGCCCGGCCTGCTCGGCTGCCTGCTGAAATTCCGCACGGATCAGGATGCCTCCCAGATGGAATGTGCCCCCACAGGCAACTGTGGCTGGTTTGACAGTGCCAAGTGCCTCCTGCAAACTGACATCAGGAACCTGGCCTGGTGACTTTTGTTTCTCTGGGGAAAGCCATGGTTCACATCCTGGACCCGAAGGCCCGGATTGGCCGGCTGCCTGCTGAAATTCCGCACGGATCAGGATACCTCCCAGATGCAAGGTGCCCCCAAAGGCATCTGTGGCTGGTTTGACAGTGCCAAGTGCCTCCTGCAAACTGACATCAGGAACCTGACCTGGTGACTTTTGTTTCTCAGGGGAAAGGCCATCGTTCCTCTCCAGGGCCCGGTGGCCCAGAGTGGCCGGCTGCCTGCTGAAATTCGAAACGGATCAGGATACCTCTCAGACCGAAGGTACCTCCACAGGCAACAGTGGCTGGTTTGACAGTGCCAAGTGCCTCCTGCAAACTGACATCAGGAACCTGGCTTGGTGACTTTTGTTTCTCTGGGGAAAGGCCATTGTACATGTCCAGGGCCCGGTGGCCCGGATTGGCCAGCTGCCTGCTGAAATTCCAAACGGATCAGGATACTTCCCAGATGCAAGGTGCCCGCACAGGCATCTGTGGCTGGTTTGACAGTGCCAAGTGCCTCCTGCAAACTGACATCAGGAACCTGGCATGTTGACTTTAGTTTCTCTGGGGAAAGGCCATCGTTGCTATCCAGGGCCGGGTGGCCTGGATTGGCCGGCTGCCTGCTGAAATTCCGCACGGATCAGGATACCGCCTAGATGAAGGGAGCCCCCACAGGCAACAGTGGCTGGTTTGACAGTGCCAAGTGCCTCCTGCAAACTGACATCAGGAACCTGGCCTGGTGACTTTTGTTTCTCTGGGGACAGGCCATTGTATATGTACAGGGCCTGGATGCTCTGAATGGCCGTCCGCCTGCTGAAATTCCACACGGTTGAGGATATCTCCCAGATGCAAGGTGCCCCTACAGGCAACTGTGGCTGGTTTGACAGTGCCAAGTGCCTCCTGCAAACTGACATCAGGAACCTGGCCTGGTGACTTTTGTTTCTCTGGGGACAGGCCATTGTATATGTACAGGGCCTGGATGCTCTGAATGGCCGTCCGCCTGCTGAAATTCCACACGGCTGAGGATATCTCCCAGATGCAAGGTGCCCCTACAGGCAACTGTGGCTGGTTTGACAGTGCCAAGTGCCTCCTGCAAACTGACATCAGGAACCTGGCCTGGTGACTTTTGTTTCTCAGGGGAAAGGCCATCGTTCGTGTCCAGGGCCGGGTGGCCCGGCCTGCTCGGCTGCCTGCTGAAATTCCGCACGGATCAGGATGCCTCCCAGATGGAAAGTGCCCCCACAGGCAACTGTGGCTGGTTTGACAGTGCCAAGTGCCTCCTGCAAACTGACATCAGGAACCTGGCCTGGTGACTTTTGTTTCTCTGGGGAAAACCATGGTTCACATCCTGGACCCGAAGGCCCGGATTGGCCGGCTGCCTGCTGAAATTCCGCACGGATCAGGATACCTTCCAGATGCAAGGTGCCCCCAAAGGCATCTGTGGCTGGTTTGACAGTGCCAAGTGCCTCCTGCAAACTGACATCAGGAACCTGACCTGGTGACTTTTGTTTCTCAGGGGAAAGGCCATCGTTCCTCTCCAGGGCCCGGTGGCCCAGAGTGGCCGGCTGCCTGCTGAAATTCGAAACGGATCAGGATACCTCTCAGACCGAAGGTACCTCCACAGGCAACAGTGGCTGGTTTGACAGTGCCAAGTGCCTCCTGCAAACTGACATCAGGAACCTGGCCTGGTGACTTTTGTTTCTCTGTGGAAAGGCCATGCTTCATATCCTGGACCCTTAGGCCCGGAGTGGCCAGCTGCCTGCTGAAATTCCGCACGGATCAGGATACTTCCCAGATGCAAGGTGCCCCCACAGGCATCTGTGGCTGGTTTGACAGTGCCAAGTGCCTCCTGCAAACTGACATCAGGAACCTGGCCTGGTGACTTTTGTTTCTCTGGGGAAAGGCCATCGTTGCTATCCAGGGCCGGGTGGCCTGGATTGGCCGGCTGCCTGCTGAAATTCCAAACGGATCAGGATACCGCCTAGATGAAGGGAGCCCCCACAGGCAACAGTGGCTGGTTTGACAGTGCCAAGTGCCTCCTGCAAACTGACATCAGGAACCTGGCCTGGTGACTTTTGTTTCTCTGGGGACAGGCCATTGTATATGTACAGGGCCTGGATGCTCTGAATGGCCGTCCGCCTGCTGAAATTCCACACGGCTGAGGATATCTCCCAGATGCAAGGTGCCCCTACAGGCAACTGTGGCTGGTTTGACAGTGCCAAGTGCCTCCTGCAAACTGACATCAGGAACCTGGCCTGGTGACTTTTGTTTCTCAGGGGAAAGGCCATCGTTCGTGTCCAGGGCCGGGTGGCCCGGCCTGCTCGGCTGCCTGCTGAAATTCCGCACGGATCAGGATGCCTCCCAGATGGAATGTGCCCCCACAGGCAACTGTGGCTGGTTTGACAGTGCCAAGTGCGTCCTGCAAACTGACATCAGGAACCTGGCCTGGTGACTTTTGTTTCTCTGGGGAAAGCCATGGTTCACATCCTGGACCCGAAGGCCCGGATTGGCCGGCTGCCTGCTGAAATTCCGCACGGATCAGGATACCTCCCAGATGCAAGGTGCCCCCAAAGGCATCTGTGGCTGGTTTGACAGTGCCAAGTGCCTCCTGCAAACTGACATCAGGAACCTGGCCTGGTGACTTTTGTTTCTCTGGGGAAAGGCCATCGTTCGTGCCCAGTGCCCTTTGGCACGCAGTTGGCGGCTGCTTCCTGCTGAAATTCCTCACGGTTGAGGATACCTCCAAGAAGAAAGGAGCCCCAAAAGGGAACTGTGGCTGGTTTGACAGTGTCTAGTGCCTCCTGCAAACTGACATCAGGAACCTGGCCTGGTGACTTTTGTTTCTCTGGGGAAAGCCCATTGTTCATGTCCAGGGCCTGGTGGCCCGCAATGGCCGGCTGCCTGCTGAAATTCCGCATGGATCAGGATACCTCCCAGACCGAAAGTACCACCTCAGGCAACTGTGGCTGGTTTGACAGTGCCTAGTGCCTCCTGCAAACTGACATCAGGAACCTGGCCTGGTGACTTTTGTTTCTCTGGGGAAAGGCCATGGTTCATGTCCAGGGCCTGGTGGCCCGCAATGGCCGGCTGCCTGCTGAAATTCCGCATGGATCAGGATACCTCCCAGACCGAAAGTACCACCTCAGGCAACTGTGGCTGGTTTGACAGTGCCTAGTGCCTCCTGCAAACTGACATCAGGAACCTGGCCTGGTGACTTTTGTTTCTCTGGGAAAGGGCCATCATTCTTGTCCAGTGCCCAGTGGACCGGAGTTGCCGGTTGCCTGCTGAAATTCCGCACGGATCAGGATACCTCCCAGATGCAAGATGCCCCCACTAGGCAACTGTGGCTGATTTGAGAGTGCCAAGTGCCTCCTGCAAACTGACATCAGGAACCTGGCCTGGTGCTTTTGTTTCTCTGGGGAAAGGCCATAGATCGTGTACAGTGCCCGGTGGCCCGGAGTGGCCTGCTGCCTGCTGAAATTCCACACGGATCACGATACCTCCCAGACCGAAAGTACCACCGCAGGCAACTGTGGCTGATTTGAGAGTGCCAAGTGGCTCCTGCAAACTGACATGAGGAACCTGGCCTGGTGACTTTTGTTTCTCTGGGGAAAGGCCATTGTACGTTTCCAGGGCCGGGTGGCCCCTAGTGTCCGGCCGCCTGCTGAAATTCTGAACGGATCAGGATACCTCCCAGACCGAAAATATCACCAAAGGCAACTGTGGCTGGTTTGAGAGTGCCAAGTGCCTCCTGCAAACTGACATCAGGAACCTGGCCTGGTGACTTTTGTTTCTCTGGGGAAAGGCCATCGTTCGTGCCCAGTGCCCTTTGGCACGCAGTTGGCGGCTGCTTCCTGCTGAAATTCCACACGGTTGAGGATACCTCCAAGATGAAAGGAGACCCAAAAGGGAACTGTGGCTGGTTTGACAGTGCCAAGTGCCTCCTGCAAACTGACATCAGGAACCTGGCCTGGTGACTTTTGTTTCTCTGGGGAATGGCCATGTTTCATGTCCAGCGCCAGGTGGCCCGCAGTGGCCGGCTGCCTGCTGAAATTCCGCATGGATCAGGATACCTCCCATACCGAAAGTACCACGACAGGCAACTGTGGCTGGTTTGACAGTGCCAGGTGCCTCTTGCAAACTGACATCAGGAACCTGGCCTGGTGACTTTTGTTTCTCTGGGAAAGGGCCATCATTCTTGTCCAGTGCCCAGTGGACCGGAGTGGCCGGCTGCCTGCTGAAATTCCGCACGGATCAGGATACGTCCCAGATGCAAGGTGCCCCCACTAGGCAACAGTGGCTGGTTTGACAGTGCCAAGTGCCTCCTGCAAACTGACATCAGGAACCTGGCCTGGTGACTTTTGTTTCTCAGGGGAAAGGCCATAGATCGTGTACAGTGCCCGGTGGCCCGGAGTGGCCGGCTGCCTGCTGAAATTCCACACGGATCACGATACCTCCCAGACCGAAAGTACCACCTCAGGCAACTGTGGCTGGTTTGACAGTGCCAAGTGCCTCCTGAAAACTGACATCAGGAACCTGGCCTGGTGACTTTTGTTTCTCTGGGGAAAGGCCATCGTTCGTGCCCAGTGCCCTTTGGCACGCAGTTGGCGGCTGCTTCGTGCTGAAATTCCACACGGTTGAGGATACCTCCAAGATGAAAGGAGACCCAAAAGGGAACTGTGGCTGGTTTGAGAGTGCCTAGTGCCTCCTGCAAACTGACATCAGGAACCTGGCCTGGTGACTTTTGTTTCTCTGGGGAAAGCCCATTGTTCGTGTCCAGCGCCAGGTGGCCCGCAGTGGCCGGCTGCCTGCTGAAATTCCGCACGTATGAGGATACATCCCAGATGCAAGGTGCCCCCACAGGAAATTGTGGCTGGTTTGACAGTGCCAAGTGCCTCCTGCAAACTGACATGAGGAACCTGGCCTGGTGACTTTTGTTTCTCAGGGGAAAGGCCATGGTTCATATCCTGGACCAGTTGGACCATAGAGGCCGGCTGCCTGCTGAAATTCCGAACGAATCAGGATACCTCCCAGATACAAGTGCCCCCACAGGCACCTGCGATTTGTTTGACAGTGCCAAGTGCCTCCTGCAAATTGACATCAGGAACCGGGCCTAGTGACTTTTGTTTCTCTGGGGAAAGGCCATAGATGATGTCCAGTGCCCGGTGGCCCGGAGTGGCCGGCTGCATGCTGAAATTCCGAACCGATCAGGATACGTCCCGGATGCAATGTGCCCACACAGGCAACTGTGGCTGGTTTGACAGTGCCAAGTGCCTCCGGCAAACTGACATGAGGAACCTGGCCTGGTGACTTTTGTTTCTCTGGGGAAAGGCCATAGATCGTGTACAGTGCCCGGTGGCCCGGAGTGGCCGGCTGCCTGCTGAAATTCCACACGGATCACGATACCTCCCAGACCAAAAGTACCACCGCAGGCAACTGTGGCTGGTTTGAGAGTGCCAAGTGCCTCCTGCAAACTGACATCAGGAACCTGGCCTGGTGACTTTTGTTTCTCTGGGAAAGGGCCATCATTCTTGTCCGGGGCCCGCTGGCCCGGAGTGGCCGGCTGCCTGCTGAAATTCCTCACGGTTGAGGATACCTCCAAGAAGAAAGGAGCCCCAAAAGGGAACTGTGGCTGGTTTGACAGTGCCAAGTGCCTCCTGCAAACTGACATCAGGAACCTGGCCTGGTGACTTTTGTTTCTCTGGGGAAAGGCCATGGTTCATGTCCAGCGCCAGGTGGCCCGCAGTGGCCGGCTGCCTGCTGAAATTCCGCACGTATGAGGATACATCCCAGATGCAAGGTGCCCCCACAGGAAATTGTGGCTGGTTTGACAGTGCCTAGTGCCTCCTGCAAACTGACATCAGGAACCTGGCCTGGTGACTTTTGTTTCTCTGGGGAAAGGCCATGGTTCATGTCCAGGGCCTGGTGGCCCGCAATGGCCGGCTGCCTGCTGAAATTCCGAACCGATCAGGATACCTCCCAGACCGAAAGTACCACCTCAGGCAACTGTGGCTGGTTTGACAGTGCCTAGTGCCTCCTGCAAACTGACATCAGGAACCTGGCCTGGTGACTTTTGTTTCTCTGGGGAAAGGCCATGGTTCATGTCCAGGGCCTGGTGGCCCGCAATGGCCGGCTGCCTGCTGAAATTCCGCATGGATCAGGATACCTCCCAGACCGAAAGTACCACCTCAGGCAACTGTGGCTGGTTTGACAGTGCCTAGTGCCTCCTGCAAACTGACATCAGGAACCTGGCCTGGTGACTTTTGTTTCTCTGGGAAAGGGCCATCATTCTTGTCCAGTGCCCAGTGGACCGGAGTTGCCGGTTGCCTGCTGAAATTCCGCACGGATCAGGATACCTCCCAGATGCAAGATGCCCCCACTAGGCAACTGTGGCTGATTTGAGAGTGCCAAGTGCCTCCTGCAAACTGACATCAGGAACCTGGCCTGGTGCTTTTGTTTCTCTGGGGAAAGGCCATAGATCGTGTACAGTGCCCGGTGGCCCGGAGTGGCCTGCTGCCTGCTGAAATTCCACACGGATCACGATACCTCCCAGACCGAAAGTACCACCGCAGGCAACTGTGGCTGATTTGAGAGTGCCAAGTGGCTCCTGCAAACTGACATGAGGAACCTGGCCTGGTGACTTTTGTTTCTCTGGGGAAAGGCCATTGTACGTTTCCAGGGCCGGGTGGCCCCTAGTGTCCGGCCGCCTGCTGAAATTCTGAACGGATCAGGATACCTCCCAGACCGAAAATATCACCAAAGGCAACTGTGGCTGGTTTGAGAGTGCCAAGTGCCTCCTGCAAACTGACATCAGGAACCTGGCCTGGTGACTTTTGTTTCTCTGGGGAAAGGCCATCGTTCGTGCCCAGTGCCCTTTGGCACGCAGTTGGCGGCTGCTTCCTGCTGAAATTCCACACGGTTGAGGATACCTCCAAGATGAAAGGAGACCCAAAAGGGAACTGTGGCTGGTTTGACAGTGCCAAGTGCCTCCTGCAAACTGACATCAGGAACCTGGCCTGGTGACTTTTGTTTCTCTGGGGAAAGGCCATGGTTCATGTCCAGCGCCAGGTGGCCCGCAGTGGCCGGCTGCCTGCTGAAATTCCGCATGGATCAGGATACCTCCCATACCGAAAGTACCACGACAGGCAACTGTGGCTGGTTTGACAGTGCCAGGTGCCTCTTGCAAACTGACATCAGGAACCTGGCCTGGTGACTTTTGTTTCTCTGGGAAAGGGCCATCATTCTTGTCCAGTGCCCAGTGGACCGGAGTGGCCGGCTGCCTGCTGAAATTCCGCACGGATCAGGATACGTCCCAGATGCAAGGTGCCCCCACTAGGCAACTGTGGCTGGTTTGACAGTGCCAAGTGCCTCCTGCAAACTGACATCAGGAACCTGGCCTGGTGACTTTTGTTTCTCAGGGGAAAGGCCATAGATCGTGTACAGTGCCCGGTGGCCCGGAGTGGCCGGCTGCCTGCTGAAATTCCACACGGATCACGATACCTCCCAGACCGAAAGTACCACCGCAGGCAACTGTGGCTGGTTTGACAGTGCCAAGTGCCTCCTGAAAACTGACATCAGGAACCTGGCCTGGTGACTTTTGTTTCTCTGGGGAAAGGCCATCGTTCGTGCCCAGTGCCCTTTGGCACGCAGTTGGCGGCTGCTTCGTGCTGAAATTCCACACGGTTGAGGATACCTCCAAGATGAAAGGAGACCCAAAAGGGAACTGTGGCTGGTTTGAGAGTGCCTAGTGCCTCCTGCAAACTGACATCAGGAACCTGGCCTGGTGACTTTTGTTTCTCTGGGGAAAGCCCATTGTTCGTGTCCAGCGCCAGGTGGCCCGCAGTGGCCGGCTGCCTGCTGAAATTCCGCACGTATGAGGATACATCCCAGATGCAAGGTGCCCCCACAGGAAATTGTGGCTGGTTTGACAGTGCCAAGTGCCTCCTGCAAACTGACATGAGGAACCTGGCCTGGTGACTTTTGTTTCTCAGGGGAAAGGCCATGGTTCATATCCTGGACCAGTTGGACCAGAGAGGCCGGCTGCCTGCTGAAATTCCGAACGAATCAGGATACCTCCCAGATACAAGTGCCCCCACAGGCACCTGCGATTTGTTTGACAGTGCCAAGTGCCTCCTGCAAATTGACATCAGGAACCGGGCCTAGTGACTTTTGTTTCTCTGGGGAAAGGCCATAGATGATGTCCAGTGCCCGGTGGCCCGGAGTGGCCGGCTGCATGCTGAAATTCCGAACCGATCAGGATACGTCCCGGATGCAATGTGCCCACAGAGGCAACTGTGGCTGGTTTGACAGTGCCAAGTGCCTCCTGCAAACTGACATCAGGAACCTGGCCTGGTGACTTTTGTTTCTCTGTGGAAAGGCCATGCTTCATATCCTGGACCCTTAGGCACGGAGTGGCCAGCTGCCTGCTGAAATTCCGCACGGATCAGGATACTTCCCAGATGCAAGGTGCCCGCACAGGCATCTGTGGCTGGTTTGACAGTGCCAAGTGCCTCCTGCAAACTGACATCAGGAACCTGGCCTGGTGACTTTAGTTTCTCTGGGGAAAGGCCATCGTTGCTATCCAGGGCCGGGTGGCCTGGATTGGCCGGCTGCCTGCTGAAATTCCGCACGGATCCGGATACCGCCTAGATGAAGGGAGCCCCCACAGGCAACAGTGGCTGGTTTGACAGTGCCAAGTGCCTCCTGCAAACTGACATCAGGAACCTGGCCTGGTGAGTTTTGTTTCTCTGGGGACAGGCCATTGTATATGTACAGGGCCTGGATGCTCTGAATGGCCGTCCGCCTGCTGAAATTCCACACGGCTGAGGATATCTCCCAGATGCAAGGTGCCCCTACAGGCAACTGTGGCTGGTTTGACAGTGCCAAGTGCCTCCTGCAAACTGACATCAGGAACCTGGCCTGGTGACTTTTGTTTCTCTGGGGACAGGCCATTGTATATGTACAGGGCCTGGATGCTCTGAATGGCCGTCCGCCTGCTGAAATTCCACACGGCTGAGGATATCTCCCAGATGCAAGGTGCCCCTACAGGCAACTGTGGCTGGTTTGACAGTGCCAAGTGCCTCCTGCAAACTGACATCAGGAACCTGGCCTGGTGACTTTTGTTTCTCAGGGGAAAGGCCATCGTTCGTGTCCAGGGCCGGGTGGCCCGGCCTGCTCGGCTGCCTGCTGAAATTCCGCACGGATCAGGATGCCTCCCAGATGGAAAGTGCCCCCACAGGCAACTGTGGCTGGTTTGACAGTGCCAAGTGCCTCCTGCAAACTGACATCAGGAACCTGGCCTAGTGACTTTTGTTTCTCTGGGGAAAGGCCATAGATGATGTCCAGTGCCCGGTGGCCCGGAGTGGCCGGCTGCATGCTGAAATTCCGAACCGATCAGGATACGTCCCGGATGCAATGTGCCCACACAGGCAACTGTGGCTGGTTTGACAGTGCCAAGTGCCTCCGGCAAACTGACATGAGGAACCTGGCCTGGTGACTTTTGTTTCTCTGGGGAAAGGCCATAGATCGTGTACAGTGCCCGGTGGCCCGGAGTGGCCGGCTGCCTGCTGAAATTCCACACGGATCACGATACCTCCCAGACCAAAAGTACCACCGCAGGCAACTGTGGCTGGTTTGAGAGTGCCAAGTGCCTCCTGCAAACTGACATCAGGAACCTGGCCTGGTGACTTTTGTTTCTCTGGGAAAGGGCCATCATTCTTGTCCGGGGCCCGCTGGCCCGGAGTGGCCGGCTGCCTGCTGAAATTCCTCACGGTTGAGGATACCTCCAAGAAGAAAGGAGCCCCAAAAGGGAACTGTGGCTGGTTTGACAGTGCCAAGTGCCTCCTGCAAACTGACATCAGGAACCTGGCCTGGTGACTTTTGTTTCTCTGGGGAAAGGCCATGGTTCATGTCCAGCGCCAGGTGGCCCGCAGTGGCCGGCTGCCTGCTGAAATTCCGCACGTATGAGGATACATCCCAGATGCAAGGTGCCCGCACAGGCATCTGTGGCTGGTTTGACAGTGCCTAGTGCCTCCTGCAAACTGACATCAGGAACCTGGCCTGGTGACTTTTGTTTCTCTGGGGAAAGGCCATGGTTCATGTCCAGGGCCTGGTGGCCCGCAATGGCCGGCTGCCTGCTGAAATTCCGAACCGATCAGGATACCTCCCAGACCGAAAGTACCACCTCAGGCAACTGTGGCTGGTTTGACAGTGCCTAGTGCCTCCTGCAAACTGACATCAGGAACCTGGCCTGGTGACTTTTGTTTCTCTGGGGAAAGGCCATGGTTCATGTCCAGGGCCTGGTGGCCCGCAATGGCCGGCTGCCTGCTGAAATTCCGCATGGATCAGGATACCTCCCAGACCGAAAGTACCACCTCAGGCAACTGTGGCTGGTTTGACAGTGCCTAGTGCCTCCTGCAAACTGACATCAGGAACCTGGCCTGGTGACTTTTGTTTCTCTGGGAAAGGGCCATCATTCTTGTCCAGTGCCCAGTGGACCGGAGTTGCCGGTTGCCTGCTGAAATTCCGCACGGATCAGGATACCTCCCAGATGCAAGATGCCCCCACTAGGCAACTGTGGCTGATTTGAGAGTGCCAAGTGCCTCCTGCAAACTGACATCAGGAACCTGGCCTGGTGCTTTTGTTTCTCTGGGGAAAGGCCATAGATCGTGTACAGTGCCCGGTGGCCCGGAGTGGCCTGCTGCCTGCTGAAATTCCACACGGATCACGATACCTCCCAGACCGAAAGTACCACCGCAGGCAACTGTGGCTGATTTGAGAGTGCCAAGTGGCTCCTGCAAACTGACATGAGGAACCTGGCCTGGTGACTTTTGTTTCTCTGGGGAAAGGCCATTGTACGTTTCCAGGGCCGGGTGGCCCCTAGTGTCCGGCCGCCTGCTGAAATTCTGAACGGATCAGGATACCTCCCAGACCGAAAATATCACCAAAGGCAACTGTGGCTGGTTTGAGAGTGCCAAGTGCCTCCTGCAAACTGACATCAGGAACCTGGCCTGGTGACTTTTGTTTCTCTGGGGAAAGGCCATCGTTCGTGCCCAGTGCCCTTTGGCACGCAGTTGGCGGCTGCTTCCTGCTGAAATTCCACACGGTTGAGGATACCTCCAAGATGAAAGGAGACCCAAAAGGGAACTGTGGCTGGTTTGACAGTGCCAAGTGCCTCCTGCAAACTGACATCAGGAACCTGGCCTGGTGACTTTTGTTTCTCTGGGGAAAGGCCATGGTTCATGTCCAGCGCCAGGTGGCCCGCAGTGGCCGGCTGCCTGCTGAAATTCCGCATGGATCAGGATACCTCCCATACCGAAAGTACCACGACAGGCAACTGTGGCTGGTTTGACAGTGCCAGGTGCCTCTTGCAAACTGACATCAGGAACCTGGCCTGGTGACTTTTGTTTCTCTGGGGAAAGGCCATAGATCGTGTACAGTGCCCGGTGGCCCGGAGTGGCCGGCTGCCTGCTGAAATTCCACACGGATCACGATACCTCCCAGACCGAAAGTACCACCGCAGGCAACTGTGGCTGGTTTGACAGTGCCAAGTGCCTCCTGAAAACTGACATCAGGAACCTGGCCTGGTGACTTTTGTTTCTCTGGGGAAAGGCCATCGTTCGTGCCCAGTGCCCTTTGGCACGCAGTTGGCGGCTGCTTCGTGCTGAAATTCCACACGGTTGAGGATACCTCCAAGATGAAAGGAGACCCAAAAGGGAACTGTGGCTGGTTTGAGAGTGCCTAGTGCCTCCTGCAAACTGACATCAGGAACCTGGCCTGGTGACTTTTGTTTCTCTGGGGAAAGCCCATTGTTCGTGTCCAGCGCCAGGTGGCCCGCAGTGGCCGGCTGCCTGCTGAAATTCCGCACGTATGAGGATACATCCCAGATGCAAGGTGCCCCCACAGGAAATTGTGGCTGGTTTGACAGTGCCAAGTGCCTCCTGCAAACTGACATGAGGAACCTGGCCTGGTGACTTTTGTTTCTCAGGGGAAAGGCCATGGTTCATATCCTGGACCAGTTGGACCAGAGAGGCCGGCTGCCTGCTGAAATTCCGAACGAATCAGGATACCTCCCAGATACAAGTGCCCCCACAGGCACCTGCGATTTGTTTGACAGTGCCAAGTGCCTCCTGCAAATTGACATCAGGAACCGGGCCTAGTGACTTTTGTTTCTCTGGGGAAAGGCCATAGATGATGTCCAGTGCCCGGTGGCCCGGAGTGGCCGGCTGCATGCTGAAATTCCGAACCGATCAGGATACGTCCCGGATGCAATGTGCCCACAGAGGCAACTGTGGCTGGTTTGACAGTGCCAAGTGCCTCCTGCAAACTGACATCAGGAACCTGGCCTGGTGACTTTTGTTTCTCTGTGGAAAGGCCATGCTTCATATCCTGGACCCTTAGGCACGGAGTGGCCAGCTGCCTGCTGAAATTCCGCACGGATCAGGATACTTCCCAGATGCAAGGTGCCCGCACAGGCATCTGTGGCTGGTTTGACAGTGCCAAGTGCCTCCTGCAAACTGACATCAGGAACCTGGCCTGGTGACTTTAGTTTCTCTGGGGAAAGGCCATCGTTGCTATCCAGGGCCGGGTGGCCTGGATTGGCCGGCTGCCTGCTGAAATTCCGCACGGATCCGGATACCGCCTAGATGAAGGGAGCCCCCACAGGCAACAGTGGCTGGTTTGACAGTGCCAAGTGCCTCCTGCAAACTGACATCAGGAACCTGGCCTGGTGACTTTTGTTTCTCTGGGGACAGGCCATTGTATATGTACAGGGCCTGGATGCTCTGAATGGCCGTCCGCCTGCTGAAATTCCACACGGCTGAGGATATCTCCCAGATGCAAGGTGCCCCTACAGGCAACTGTGGCTGGTTTGACAGTGCCAAGTGCCTCCTGCAAACTGACATCAGGAACCTGGCCTGGTGACTTTTGTTTCTCTGGGGACAGGCCATTGTATATGTACAGGGCCTGGATGCTCTGAATGGCCGTCCGCCTGCTGAAATTCCACACGGCTGAGGATATCTCCCAGATGCAAGGTGCCCCTACAGGCAACTGTGGCTGGTTTGACAGTGCCAAGTGCCTCCTGCAAACTGACATCAGGAACCTGGCCTGGTGACTTTTGTTTCTCAGGGGAAAGGCCATCGTTCGTGTCCAGGGCCGGGTGGCCCGGCCTGCTCGGCTGCCTGCTGAAATTCCGCACGGATCAGGATGCCTCCCAGATGGAAAGTGCCCCCACAGGCAACTGTGGCTGGTTTGACAGTGCCAAGTGCCTCCTGCAAACTGACATCAGGAACCTGGCCTGCTGACTTTTGTTTCTCTGGGGAAAGCCATGGTTCACATCCTGGACCCGAAGGCCCGGATTGGCCGGCTGCCTGCTGAAATTCCGCACGGATCAGGATACCTCCCAGATGCAAGGTGCCCCCAAAGGCATCTGTGGCTGGTTTGACAGTGCCAAGTGCCTCCTGCAAACTGACATCAGGAACCTGACCTGGTGACTTTTGTTTCTCAGGGGAAAGGCCATCGTTCCTCTCCAGGGCCCGGTGGCCCAGAGTGGCCGGCTGCCTGCTGAAATTCGAAACGGATCAGGATACCTCTCAGACCGAAGGTACCTCCACAGGCAACAGTGGCTGGTTTGACAGTGCCAAGTGCCTCCTGCAAACTGACATCAGGAACCTGGCCTGGTGACTTTTGTTTCTCTGTGGAAAGGCCATGCTTCATATCCTGGACCCTTAGGCCCGGAGTGGCCAGCTGCCTGCTGAAATTCCGCAAGGATCAGGATACTTCCCAGATGCAAGGTGCCCCCACAGGCATCTGTGGCTGGTTTGACAGTGCCAAGTGCCTCCTGCAAACTGACATCAGGAACCTGGCATGTTGACTTTTGTTTCTCTGGGGAAAGGCCATCGTTGCTATCCAGGGCCGGGTGGCCTGGATTGGCCGGCTGCCTGCTGAAATTCCGCACGGATCAGGATACCGCCTAGATGAAGGGAGCCCCCACAGGCAACAGTGGCTGGTTTGACAGTGCCAAGTGCCTCCTGCAAACTGACATCAGGAACCTGGCCTGGTGACTTTTGTTTCTCTGGGGACAGGCCATTGTATATGTACAGGGCCTGGATGCTCTGAATGGCCGTCCGCCTGCTGAAATTCCACACGGCTGAGGATATCTCCCAGATGCAAGGTGCCCCTGCAGGCAACTGTGGCTGGTTTGACAGTGCCAAGTGCCTCCTGCAAACTGACATCAGGAACCTGGCCTGGTGACTTTTGTTTCTCTGGGGACAGGCCATTGTATATGTACAGGGCCTGGATGCTCTGAATGGCCGTCCGCCTGCTGAAATTCCACACGGCTGAGGATATCTCCCAGATGCAAGGTGCCCCTACAGGCAACTGTGGCTGGTTTGACAGTGCCAAGTGCCTCCTGCAAACTGACATCAGGAACCTGGCCTGGTGACTTTTGTTTCTCAGGGGAAAGGCCATCGTTCGTGTCCAGGGCCGGGTGGCCCGGCCTGCTCGGCTGCCTGCTGAAATTCCGCACGGATCAGGATGCCTCCCAGATGGAAAGTGCCCCCACAGGCAACTGTGGCTGGTTTGACAGTGCCAAGTGCCTCCTGCAAACTGACATCAGGAACCTGGCCTGGTGACTTTTGTTTCTCTGGGGAAAGCCATGGTTCACATCCTGGACCCGAAGGCCCGGATTGGCCGGCTGCCTGCTGAAATTCCGCACGGATCAGGATACCTCCCAGATGCAAGGTGCCCCCAAAGGCATCTGTGGCTGGTTTGACAGTGCCAAGTGCCTCCTGCAAACTGACATCAGGATCCTGACCTGGTGACTTTTGTTTCTCAGGGGAAAGGCCATCGTTCCTCTCCAGGGCCCGGTGGCCCAGAGTGGCCGGCTGCCTGCTGAAATTCCGCACGGATCAGGATACCTCCCAGATGCAAGGTGCCCCCAAAGGCATCTGTGGCTGGTTTGACAGTGCCAAGTGCCTCCTGCAAACTGACATCAGGATCCTGATCTGGTGACTTTTGTTTCTCAGGGGAAAGGCCATCGTTCCTCTCCAGGGCCCGGTGGCCCAGAGTGGCCGGCTGCCTGCTGAAATTCCGCACGGATCAGGATACCGCCTAGATGAAGGGAGCCCCCACAGGCAACAGTGGCTGGTTTGACAGTGCCAAGTGCCTCCTGCAAACTGACATCAGGAACCTGGCCTGGTGATTTTGTTTCTCTGGGGACAGGCCATTGTATATGTACAGGGCCTGGATGCTCTGAATGGCCGTCCGCCTGCTGAAATTCCACACGGCTGAGGATATCTCCCAGATGCAAGGTGCCCCTACAGGCAACTGTGGCTGGTTTGACAGTGCCAAGTGCCTCCTGCAAACTGACATCAGGAACCTGGCCTGGTGACTTTTGTTTCTCAGGGGAAAGGCCATCGTTCGTGTCCAGGGCCGGGTGGCCCGGCCTGCTCGGCTGCCTGCTGAAATTCCGCACGGATCAGGATGCCTCCCAGATGGAATGTGGCCCCACAGGCAACTGTGGCTGGTTTGACAGTGCCAAGTGCCTCCTGCAAACTGACATCAGGAACCTGGCTTGGTGACTTTTGTTTCTCTGGGGAAAGGCCATTGTACATGTCCAGGGCCCGGTGGCCCGGATTGGCCAGCTGCCTGCTGAAATTCCAAACGGATCAGGATACCTATCAGACCGAAGGTACCTCCACAGGCAACAGTGGCTAGTTTGACAGTGCCAAGTGCCTCCTGCAAACTGACATCAGGAACCTGGCCTGGTGAGTTTTGTTTCTCTGGGGACAGGCCATTGTATATGTACAGGGCCTGGATGCTCTGAATGGCCGTCCGCCTGCTGAAATTCCACACGGCTGAGGATATCTCCCAGATGCAAGGTGCCCCTACAGGCAACTGTGGCTGGTTTGACAGTGCCAAGTGCCTCCTGCAAACTGACATCAGGAACCTGGCCTGGTGACTTTTGTTTCTCAGGGGAAAGGCCATCGTTCGTGTCCAGGGCCGGGTGGCCCGGCCTGCTCGGCTGCCTGCTGAAATTCCGCACGGATCAGGATGCCTCCCAGATGGAAAGTGCCCCCACAGGCAACTGTGGCTGGTTTGACAGTGCCAAGTGCCTCCTGCAAACTGACATCAGGAACCTGGCCTGGTGACTTTTGTTTCTCTGGGGAAAGCCATGGTTCACATCCTGGACCCGAAGGCCCGGATTGGCCGGCTGCCTGCTGAAATTCCGCACGGATCAGGATACCTCCCAGATGCAAGGTGCCCCCAAAGGCATCTGTGGCTGGTTTGACAGTGCCAAGTGCCTCCTGCAAACTGACATCAGGAACCTGACCTGGTGACTTTTGTTTCTCAGGGGAAAGGCCATCGTTCCTCTCCAGGGCCCGGTGGCCCAGAGTGGCCGGCTGCCTGCTGAAATTCGAAACGGATCAGGATACCTCTCAGACCGAAGGTACCTCCACAGGCAACAGTGGCTGGTTTGACAGTGCCAAGTGCCTCCTGCAAACTGACATCAGGAACCTGGCCTGGTGACTTTTGTTTCTCTGTGGAAAGGCCATGCTTCATATCCTGGACCCTTAGGCCCGGAGTGGCCAGCTGCCTGCTGAAATTCCGCACGGATCAGGATACTTCCCAGATGCAAGGTGCCCGCACAGGCATCTGTGGCTGGTTTGACAGTGCCAAGTGCCTCCTGCAAACTGACATCAGGAACCTGGCATGTTGACTTTTGTTTCTCTGGGGAAAGGCCATCGTTGCTATCCAGGGCCGGGTGGCCTGGATTGGCCGGCTGCCTGCTGAAATTCCTCACGGATCAGGATACCGCCTAGATGAAGGGAGCCCCCACAGGCAACAGTGGCTGGTTTGACAGTGCCAAGTGCCTCCTGCAAACTGACATCAGGAACCTGGCCTGGTGACTTTTGTTTCTCTGGGGACAGGCCATTGTATATGTACAGGGCCTGGATGCTCTGAATGGCCGTCCGCCTGCTGAAATTCCACACGGCTGAGGATATCTCCCAGATGCAAGGTGCCCCTACAGGCAACTGTGGCTGGTTTGACAGTGCCAAGTGCCTCCTGCAAACTGACATCAGGAACCTGGCCTGGTGACTTTTGTTTCTCAGGGGAAAGGCCATCGTTCGTGTCCAGGGCCGGGTGGCCCGGCCTGCTCGGCTGCCTGCTGAAATTCCGCACGGATCAGGATGCCTCCCAGATGGAAAGTGCCCCCACAGGCAACTGTGGCTGGTTTGACAGTGCCAAGTGCCTCCTGCAAACTGACATCAGGAACCTGGCCTGGTGACTTTTGTTTCTCTGGGGAAAGCCATGGTTCACATCCTGGACCCGAAGGCCCGGATTGGCCGGCTGCCTGCTGAAATTCCGCACGGATCAGGATACCTCCCAGATGCAAGGTGCCCCCAAAGGCATCTGTGGCTGGTTTGACAGTGCCAAGTGCCTCCTGCAAACTGACATCAGCATCCTGACCTGGTGACTTTTGTTTCTCAGGGGAAAGGCCATCGTTCCTCTCCAGGGCCCGGTGGCCCGGAGTGGCCAGCTGCCTGCTGAAATTCCGCACGGATCAGGATACCTCCCAGATGCAAGGTGCCCCCAAAGGCATCTGTGGCTGGTTTGACAGTGCCAAGTGCCTCCTGCAAACTGACATCAGGATCCTGACCTGGTGACTTTTGTTTCTCAGGGGAAAGGCCATCGTTGCTATCCAGGGCCGGGTGGCCTGGATTGGCCGGCTGCCTGCTGAAATTCCGCACGGATCAGGATACCGCCTAGATGAAGGGAGCCCCCACAGGCAACAGTGGCTGGTTTGACAGTGCCAAGTGCCTCCTGCAAACTGACATCAGGAACCTGGCCTGGTGATTTTGTTTCTCTGGGGACAGGCCATTGTATATGTACAGGGCCTGGATGCTCTGAATGGCCGTCCGCCTGCTGAAATTCCACACGGCTGAGGATATCTCCCAGATGCAAGGTGCCCCTACAGGCAACTGTGGCTGGTTTGACAGTGCCAAGTGCCTCCTGCAAACTGACATCAGGAACCTGGCCTGGTGACTTTTGTTTCTCAGGGGAAAGGCCATCGTTCGTGTCCAGGGCCGGGTGGCCCGGCCCGCTCGGCTGCCTGCTGAAATTCCGCACGGATCAGGATGCCTCCCAGATGGAATGTGGCCCCACAGGCAACTGTGGCTGGTTTGACAGTGCCAAGTGCCTCCTGCAAACTGACATCAGGAACCTGGCTTGGTGACTTTTGTTTCTCTGGGGAAAGGCCATTGTACATGTCCAGGGCCCGGTGGCCCGGATTGGCCAGCTGCCTGCTGAAATTCCAAACGGATCAGGATACCTCTCAGACCGAAGGTACCTCCACAGGCAACAGTGGCTAGTTTGACAGTGCCAAGTGCCTCCTGCAAACTGACATCAGGAACCTGGCCTGGTGACTTTTGTTTCTCTGGGGACAGGCCATTGTATATGTACAGGGCCTGGATGCTCTGAATGGCCGTCCGCCTGCTGAAATTCCACACGGCTGAGGATATCTCCCAGATGCAAGGTGCCCCTACAGGCAACTGTGGCTGGTTTGACAGTGCCAAGTGCCTCCTGCAAACTGACATCAGGAACCTGGCCTGGTGACTTTTGTTTCTCTGGGGAAAGGCCATAGATCGTGTACAGTGCCCGGTGGCCCGGAGTGGCCGGCTGCCTGCTGAAATTCCACACGGATCACAATACCTCCCAGACCGAAAGTACCACCGCAGGCAACTGTGGCTGGTTTGACAGTGCCAAGTGCCTCCTGCAAACTGACATGAGGAACCTGGCCTGATGACTTTTGTTTCTCAGGGGAAAGGCCATGGTTCATATCCTGGACCATTTGGACCAGAGAGGCCAGCTGCCTGCTGAAATTCCGAACGAATCAGGATACCTCCCAGATACAATGCCCCCACAGGCACCTGCGATTTGTTTGACAGTGCCAAGTGCCTCCTGCAAATTGACATCAGGAACCGGGCCTAGTGACTTTTGTTTCTCTGGGGAAAGGCCATAGATGATGTCCAGTGCCCGGTGGCCCGGAGTGGCCGGCTGCCTGCTGAAATTCCTCACGGTTGAGGATACCTCCCAGATGCAGGGTGCTCCCACAGGCAACTGTGGCTGGTTTGACAGTGCCAAGTGCCTCCTGCAAACTGACATCAGGAACCTGGCCTGGTGACTTTTGTTTCTCTGGGGAAAGGCCATCGTTCGTGCCCAGTGCCCTTTGGCACGCAGTTGGCGGCTGCTTCCTGCTGAAATTCCTCACGGTTGAGGATACGTCCAAGAAGAAAGGAGCCCCAAAAGGGAACTGTGGCTGGTTTGACAGTGCCAAGTGCCTCCTGCAAACTGACATGAGGAACCTGGCCTGGTGACTTTTGTTTCTCTGGGGAAAGGCCATTGTACGTTTCCAGGGCCGGGTGGCCCCTAGTGTCCGGCCGCCTGCTGAAATTCTGAACGGATCAGGATACCTCCCAGACCGAAAATATCACCAAAGGCAACTGTGGCTGGTTTGAGAGTGCCAAGTGCCTCCTGCAAACTGACATCAGGAACCTGGCCTGGTGACTTTTGTTTCTCTGGGGAAAGGCCATCGTTCGTGCCCAGTGCCCTTTGGCACGCAGTTGGCGGCTGCTTCCTGCTGAAATTCCACACGGTTGAGGATACCTCCAAGATGAAAGGAGACCCAAAAGGGAACTGTGGCTGGTTTGACAGTGCCAAGTGCCTCCTGCAAACTGACATCAGGAACCTGGCCTGTTGACTTTTGTTTCTCTGGGGAATGGCCATGGTTCATGTCCAGCGCCAGGTGGCCCGCAGTGGCCGGCTGCCTGCTGAAATTCCGCATGGATCAGGATACCTCCCATACCGAAAGTACCACGACAGGCAACTGTGGCTGGTTTGACAGTGCCAGGTGCCTCTTGCAATCTGACATCAGGAACCTGGCCTGGTGACTTTTGTTTCTCTGGGAAAGGGCCATCATTCTTGTCCAGTGCCCAGTGGACCGGAGTGGCCGGCTGCCTGCTGAAATTCCGCACGGATCAGGATACGTCCCAGATGCAAGGTGCCCCCACTAGGCAACTGTGGCTGGTTTGACAGTGCCAAGTGCCTCCTGCAAACTGACATCAGGAACCTGGCCTGGTGACTTTTGTTTCTCAGGGGAAAGGCCATAGATCGTGTACAGTGCCCGGTGGCCCGGAGTGGCCGGCTGCCTGCTGAAATTCCACACGGATCACGATACCTCCCAGACCGAAAGTACCACCGCAGGCAACTGTGGCTGGTTTGACAGTGCCAAGTGCCTCCTGAAAACTGACATCAGGAACCTGGCCTGGTGACTTTTGTTTCTCTGGGGAAAGGCCATCGTTCGTGCCCAGTGCCCTTTGGCACGCAGTTGGCGGCTGCTTCGTGCTGAAATTCCACACGGTTGAGGATACCTCCAAGATGAAAGGAGACCCAAAAGGGAACTGTGGCTGGTTTGACAGTGCCTAGTGCCTCCTGCAAACTGACATCAGGAACCTGGCCTGGTGACTTTTGTTTCTCTGGGGAAAGCCCATTGTTCGTGTCCAGCGCCAGGTGGCCCGCAGTGGCCGGCTGCCTGCTGAAATTCCGCACGTATGAGGATACATCCCAGATGCAAGGTGCCCCCACAGGAAATTGTGGCTGGTTTGACAGTGCCAAGTGCCTCCTGCAAACTGACATGAGGAACCTGGCCTGGTGACTTTTGTTTCTCAGGGGAAAGGCCATGGTTCATATCCTGGACCAGTTGGACCAGAGAGGCCGGCTGCCTGCTGAAATTCCGAACGAATCAGGATACCTCCCAGATACAAGTGCCCCCACAGGCACCTGCGATTTGTTTGACAGTGCCAAGTGCCTCCTGCAAATTGACATCAGGAACCGGGCCTAGTGACTTTTGTTTCTCTGGGGAAAGGCCATAGATGATGTCCAGTGCCCGGTGGCCCGGAGTGGCCGGCTGCATGCTGAAATTCCGAACCGATCAGGATACGTCCCGGATGCAATGTGCCCACACAGGCAACTGTGGCTGGTTTGACAGTGCCAAGTGCCTCCGGCAAACTGACATGAGGAACCTGGCCTGGTGACTTTTGTTTCTCTGGGGAAAGGCCATAGATCGTGTACAGTGCCCGGTGGCCCGGAGTGGCCGGCTGCCTGCTGAAATTCCACACGGATCACGATACCTCCCAGACCAAAAGTACCACCGCAGGCAACTGTGGCTGGTTTGAGAGTGCCAAGTGCCTCCTGCAAACTGACATCAGGAACCTGGCCTGGTGACTTTTGTTTCTCTGGGAAAGGGCCATCATTCTTGTCCGGGGCCCGCTGGCCCGGAGTGGCCGGCTGCCTGCTGAAATTCCTCACGGTTGAGGATACCTCCAAGAAGAAAGGAGCCCCAAAAGGGAACTGTGGCTGGTTTGACAGTGCCTAGTGCCTCCTGCAAACTGACATCAGGAACCTGGCCTGGTGACTTTTGTTTCTCTGGGGAAAGGCCATGGTTCATGTCCAGCGCCAGGTGGCCCGCAATGGCCAGCTGCCTGCTGAAATTCCGCATGGATCAGGATACCTCCCAGACCGAAAGTACCACCTCAGGCAACTGTGGCTGGTTTGACAGTGCCTAGTGCCTCCTGCAAACTGACATCAGGAACCTGGCCTGGTGACTTTTGTTTCTCTGGGGAAAGGCCATGGTTCATGTCCAGCGCCAGGTGGCCCGCAGTGGCCGGCTGCCTGCTGAAATTCCGCACGTATGAGGATACATCCCAGATGCAAGGTGCCCCCACAGGAAATTGTGGCTGGTTTGACAGTGCCTAGTGCCTCCTGCAAACTGACATCAGGAACCTGGCCTGGTGACTTTTGTTTCTCTGGGGAAAGGCCATGGTTCATGTCCAGGGCCTGGTGGCCCGCAATGGCCGGCTGCCTGCTGAAATTCCGCATGGATCAGGATACCTCCCAGACCGAAAGTACCACGACAGGCAACTGTGGCTGGTTTGACAGTGCCAAGTGCCTCCTGCAAACTGACATCAGGAACCTGGCCTGGTGACTTTTGTTTCTCTGGGAAAGGGCCATCATTCTTGTCCAGTGCCCAGTGGACCGGAGTTGCCGGTTGCCTGCTGAAATTCCGCACGGATCAGGATACCTCCCAGATGCAAGGTGCCCCCACTAGGCAACTGTGGCTGGTTTGACAGTGCCAAGTGCCTCCTGCAAACAGACATCAGGAACCTGGCCTGGTGCTTTTGTTTCTCTGGGGAAAGGCCATAGATCGTGTACAGTGCCCGGTGGCCCGGAGTGGCCGGCTGCCTGCTGAAATTCCACACGGATCATGATACCTCCCAGACCGAAAGTACCACCGCAGGCAACTGTGGCTGATTTGAGAGTGCCAAGTGCCTCCTGCAAACTGACATGAGGAACCTGGCCTGGTGACTTTTGTTTCTCTGGGGAAAGGCCATCGTTCGTGCCCAGTGCCCTTTGGCACGCAGTTGGCGGCTGCTTCCTGCTGAAATTCCACACGGTTGAGGATACCTCCAAGATGAAAGGAGACCCAAAAGGGAACTGTGGCTGGTTTGACAGTGCCTAGTGCCTCCTGCAAAGTGACATGAGGAACCTGGCCTGGGGACTTTTGTTTCTCTGGGAAAGGCCATGGTTCATGTCCAGGGCCTGGTGGCCTGCAATGGCCGGCTGCCTGCTGAAATTCCGCATGGATCAGGATACCTCCCAGACCGAAAGTACCACCTCAGGCAACTGTGGCTGGTTTGACAGTGCCTAGTGCCTCCTGCAAACTGACATCAGGAACCTGGCCTGGTGACTTTTGTTTCTCTGGGAAAGGGCCATAATTCTTGTCCAGTGCCCAGTGGACCGGAGTGGCCGGCTGCCTGCTGAAATTCCGCACGGATCTGGATACCTCCCAGATGCAAGGTGCCCCCACTAGGCAACTGTGGCTGGTTTGACAGTGCCTAGTGCCTCCTGCAAACTGACATCAGGAACCTGGCCTGGTGACTTTTGTTTCTCTGGGGAAAGCCCATTGTTCGTGTCCAGGGCCCGGTAGCCCGTAGTGGCCTTCTGCCTGCTGAAATTCCTAACGGATCAGGACCACCCATATGCAAGGTGCCCCCACAGGCAACTGCGGCTGGTTTGACAGTGCCAAGAGCCTCCTGCAAAGTGACATGAGGAACCTGGCCTGGTGACTTTTGTTTCTCTGGGGAATGGCCAGGGTTCATGTCCAGCGCCAGGTGGCCCGCAGTGGCCGGCTGCCTGCAAATTCCGCATGGATCAGGATACCTCCCATACCGAAAGTACCACGACAGGCAACTGTGGCTGGTTTGACAGTGCCAAGTGCCTCTTGCAAACTGACATCAGGAACCTGGCCTGGTGACTTTTGTTTCTCTGGGAAAGGGCCATCATTCTTGTCCGGTGCCCAGTGGACCGGAGTGGCCGGCTGCCTGCTGAAATTCCGCACGGATCAGGATACGTCCCAGATGCAAGGTGCCCCCACTAGGCAACTGTGGCTGGTTTGACAGTGCCAAGTGCCTCCTGCAAACTGACATCAGGAACCTGGCCTGGTGACTTTTGTTTCTCTGGGGAAAGGCCATAGATCGTGTACAGTGCCCGGTGGCCCGGAGTGGCCGGCTGCCTGCTGAAATTCCACACGGATCACAATACCTCCCGGACCGAAAGTACCACCGCAGGCAACTGTGGCTGGTTTGACAGTGCCAAGTGCCTCCTGCAAACTGACATGAGGAACCTGGCCTGATGACTTTTGTTTCTCAGGGGAAAGGCCATGGTTCATATCCTGGACCATTTGGACCAGAGAGGCCGGCTGCCTGCTGAAATTCCGAACGAATCAGGATACCTCCCAGATACAATGCCCCCACAGGCACCTGCGATTTGTTTGACAGTGCCAAGTGCCTCCTGCAAATTGACATCAGGAACCGGGCCTAGTGACTTTTGTTTCTCTGGGGAAAGGCCATAGATGATGTCCAGTGCCCGGTGGCCCGGAGTGGCCGGCTGCCTGCTGAAATTCCACACGGATCACGATACCTCCCAGATGCAAGGTGCCCCCACTAGGCAACTGTGGCTGGTTTGACAGTGCCAAGTGCCTCCTGCAAACTGACATCAGGAACCTGGCCTGGTGACTTTTGTTTCTCTGGGGAAAGGCCATAGATCGTGTACAGTGCCCGGTGGCCCGGAGTGGCCGGCTGCCTGCTGAAATTCCACACGGATCACGATACCTCCCAGACCGAAAGTACCACCGCAGGCAACTGTGGCTGGTTTGACAGTGCCAAGTGCCTCCTGCAAACTGACATCAGGAACCTGGCCTGGTGACTTTTGTTTCTCTGGGGAAAGGCCATCGTTCGTGCCCAGTGCCCTTTGGCACGCAGTTGGCGGCTGCTTCCTGCTGAAATTCCACACGGTTGAGGATACCTCCAAGATGAAAGGAGACCCAAAAGGGAACTGTGGCTGGTTTGAGAGTGCCTAGTGCCTCCTGCAAACTGACATCAGGAATCTGGCCTGGTGACTTTTGTTTCTCTGGGGAAAGCCCATTGTTCGTGTCCAGCGCCAGGTGGCCCGCAGTGGCCGGCTGCCTGCTGAAATTCCGCACGTATGAGGATACATCCCAGATGCAAGGTGCCCCCACAGGAAATTGTGGCTGGTTTGACAGTGCCAAGTGCCTCCTGCAAACTGACATGAGGAACCTGGCCTGGTGACTTTTGTTTCTCAGGGGAAAGGCCATGGTTCATATCCTGGACCAGTTGGACCAGCGAGGACGGCTGCCTGCTGAAATTCCGAACGAATCAGGATACCTCCCAGATACAAGTGCCCCCACAGGCACCTGCGATTTGTTTGACAGTGCCTAGTGCCTCCTGCAAATTGACATCAGGAACCGGGCCTAGTGACTTTTGTTTCTCTGGGGAAAGGCCATAGATGATGTCCAGTGCCCGGTGGCCCGGAGTGGCCGGCTGCATGCTGAAATTCCGAACCGATCAGGATACGTCCCGGATGCAATGTGCCCACACAGGCAACTGTGGCTGGTTTGACAGTGCCAAGTGCCTCCGGCAAACTGACATGAGGAACCTGGCCTGGTGACTTTTGTTTCTCTGGGGAAAGGCCATAGATCGTGTACAGTGCCCGGTGGCCCGGAGTGGCCGGCTGCCTGCTGAAATTCCACACGGATCACGATACCTCCCAGACCGAAAGTACCACCGCAGGCAACTGTGGCTGGTTTGAGAGTGCCAAGTGCCTCCTGCAAACTGACATCAGGAATCTGGCCTGGTGACTTTTGTTTCTCTGGGAAAGGGCCATCATTCTTGTCCGGGGCCCGCTGGCCCGGAGTGGGCGGCTGCCTGCTGAAATTCCTCACGGTTGAGGATACCTCCCAGATGCAGGGTGCTCCCACAGGCAACTGTGGCTGGTTTGACAGTGCCAAGTGCCTCCTGCAAACTGACATCAGCAACCTGGCCTGGTGACTTTTGTTTCTCTGGGGAAAGGCCATGGTTCATGTCCAGGGCCAGGTGGCCCGCAGTGGCCGGCTGCCTGCTGAAATTCCGCACGTATGAGGATACATCCCAGATGCAAGGTGCCCCCACAGGAAATTGTGGCTGGTTTGACAGTGCCTAGTGCCTCCTGCAAACTGACATCAGGAACCCGGCCTGGTGACTTTTGTTTCTCTGGGGAAAGGCCATGGTTCATGTCCAGGGCCTGGTGGCCTGCAATGGCCGGCTGCCTGCTGAAATTCCGCATGGATCAGGATACCTCCCAGACCGAAAGTACCACCTCAGGCAACTGTGGCTGGTTTGACAGTGCCTAGTGCCTCCTGCAAACTGACATCAGGAACCTGGCCTGGTGACTTTTGTTTCTCTGGGAAAGGGCCATCATTCTTGTCCAGTGCCCAGTGGACCGGAGTTGCCGGTTGCCTGCTGAAATTCCGCACGGATCGGGATACCTCCCAGATGCAAGGTGCCCCCACTAGGCAACTGTGGCTGGTTTGACAGTGCCAAGTGCCTCCTGCAAACTGACATCAGGAACCTGGCCTGGTGACTTTTGTTTCTCTGGGGAAAGGCCATGGTTCATGTCCAGGGCCTGGTGGCCCGCAATGGCCGGCTGCCTGCTGAAATTCCGCATGGATCAGGATACCTCCCAGACCGAAAGTACCACGACAGGCAACTGTGGCTGGTTTGACAGTGCCAAGTGCCTCCTGCAAACTGACATCAGGAACCTGGCCTGGTGACTTTTGTTTCTCTGGGAAAGGGCCATCATTCTTGTCCAGTGCCCAGTGGACCGGAGTTGCCGGTTGCCTGCTGAAATTCCGCACGGATCAGGATACCTCCCAGATGCAAGGTGCCCCCACTAGGCAACTGTGGCTGGTTTGACAGTGCCAAGTGCCTCCTGCAAACAGACATCAGGAACCTGGCCTGGTGCTTTTGTTTCTCTGGGGAAAGGCCATAGATCGTGTACAGTGCCCGGTGTCCCGGAGTGGCCTGCTGCCTGCTGAAATTCCACACGGATCACGATACCTCCCAGACCGAAAGTACCACCGCAGGCAACTGTGGCTGATTTGAGAGTGCCAAGTGCCTCCTGCAAACTGACATGAGGAACCTGGCCTGGTGACTTTTGTTTCTCTGGGGAAAGGCCATTGTACGTTTCCAGGGCCGGGTGGCCCCTAGTGTCCGGCCGCCTGCTGAAATTCTGAACGGATCAGGATACCTCCCAGACCGAAAATATCACCACAGGCAACTGTGGCTGGTTTGACAGTGCCAAGTGCCTCCTGCAAACTGACATCAGGAACCTGGCCTGGTGACTTTTGTTTCTCTGGGGAAAGGCCATCGTTCGTGCCCAGTGCCCTTTGGCACGCAGTTGGCGGCTGCTTCCTGCTGAAATTCCACACGGTTGAGGATACCTCCAAGATGAAAGGAGACCCAAAAGGGAACTGTGGCTGGTTTGAGAGTGCCTAGTGCCTCCTGCAAACTGACATCAGGAACCTGGCCTGGTGACTTTTGTTTCTCTGGGGAAAGGCCATGGTTCATGTCCAGGGCCTGGTGGCCTGCAATGGCCGGCTGCCTGCTGAAATTCCGCATGGATCAGGATACCTCCCAGACCGAAAGTACCACCTCAGGCAACTGTGGCTGGTTTGACAGTGCCTAGTGCCTCCTGCAAACTGACATCAGGAACCTGGCCTGGTGACTTTTGTTTCTCTGGGGAAAGCCCATTGTTTGTGTCCAGGGCCCGGTAGCCCGTAGTGGCCTTCTGCCTGCTGAAATTCCTAACGGATCAGGACCACCCATATGCAAGGTGCCCCCACAGGCAACTGCGGCTGGTTTGACAGTGCCAAGAGCCTCCTGCAAAGTGACATGAGGAACCTGGCCTGGTGACTTTTGTTTCTCTGGGGAATGGCCAGGGTTCATGTCCAGCGCCAGGTGGCCCGCAGTGGCCGGCTGCCTGCAAATTCCGCATGGATCAGGATACCTCCCATACCGAAAGTACCACGACAGGCAACTGTGGCTGGTTTGACAGTGCCAAGTGCCTCTTGCAAACTGACATCAGGAACCTGGCCTGGTGACTTTTGTTTCTCTGGGAAAGGGCCATCATTCTTGTCCGGTGCCCAGTGGACCGGAGTGGCCGGCTGCCTGCTGAAATTCCGCACGGATCAGGATACCTCCCAGATGCAAGGTGCCCCCACTAGGCAACTGTGGCTGGTTTGACAGTGCCAAGTGCCTCCTGCAAACTGACATCAGGAACCTGGCCTGGTGACTTTTGTTTCTCTGGGGAAAGGCCATAGATCGTGTACAGTGCCCGGTGGCCCGGAGTGGCCGGCTGCCTGCTGAAATTCCACACGGATCACAATACCTCCCAGACCGAAAGTACCACCGCAGGCAACTGTGGCTGGTTTGACAGTGCCAAGTGCCTCCTGCAAACTGACATGAGGAACCTGGCCTGATGACTTTTGTTTCTCAGGGGAAAGGCCATGGTTCATATCCTGGACCATTTGGACCAGAGAGGCCGGCTGCCTGCTGAAATTCCGAACGAATCAGGATACCTCCCAGATACAATGCCCCCACAGGCACCTGCGATTTGTTTGACAGTGCCAAGTGCCTCCTGCAAATTGACATCAGGAACCGGGCCTAGTGACTTTTGTTTCTCTGGGGAAAGGCCATAGATGATGTCCAGTGCCCGGTGGCCCGGAGTGGCCGGCTGCCTGCTGAAATTCCTCACGGTTGAGGATACCTCCCAGATGCAGGGTGCTCCCACAGGCAACTGTGGCTGGTTTGACAGTGCCAAGTGCCTCCTGCAAACTGACATCAGGAACCTGGCCTGGTGACTTTTGTTTCTCTGGGGAAAGGCCATCGTTCGTGCCCAGTGCCCTTTGGCACGCAGTTGGCGGCTGCTTCCTGCTGAAATTCCTCACGGTTGAGGATACGTCCAAGAAGAAAGGAGCCCCAAAAGGGAACTGTGGCTGGTTTGACAGTGCCTAGTGCCTCCTGCAAACTGACATCAGGAACCTGGCCTGGTGACTTTTGTTTCTCTGGGGAAAGGCCATGGTTCATGTCCAGGGCCTGGTGGCCCGCAATGGCCGGCTGCCTGCTGAAATTCCGCATGGATCAGGATACCTCCCAGACCGAAAGTACCACCTCAGGCAACTGTGGCTGGTTTGACAGTGCCTAGTGCCTCCTGCAAACTGACATCAGGAACCTAGCCTGGTGACTTTTGTTTCTCTGGGGAAAGGCCATGGTTCATGTCCAGCGCCAGGTGGCCCGCAGTGGCCGGCTGCCTGCTGAAATTCCGCACGTATGAGGATACATCCCAGATGCAAGGTGCCCCCACAGGAAATTGTGGCTGGTTTGACAGTGCCTAGTGCCTCCTGCAAACTGACATCAGGAACCTGGCCTGGTGACTTTTGTTTCTCTGGGGAAAGGCCATGGTTCATGTCCAGGGCCTGGTGGCCTGCAATGGCCGGCTGCCTGCTGAAATTCCGCATGGATCAGGATACCTCCCAGACCGAAAGTACCACCTCAGGCAACTGTGGCTGGTTTGACAGTGCCTAGTGCCTCCTGCAAACTGACATCAGGAACCTGGCCTGGTGACTTTTGTTTCTCTGGGAAAGGGCCATCATTCTTGTCCAGTGCCCAGTGGACCGGAGTTGCCGGTTGCCTGCTGAAATTCCGCACGGATCGGGATACCTCCCAGATGCAAGGTGCCCCCACTAGGCAACTGTGGCTGGTTTGACAGTGCCAAGTGCCTCCTGCAAACTGACATCAGGAACCTGGCCTGGTGACTTTTGTTTCTCTGGGGAAAGCCCATTGTTCGTGTCCAGGGCCCGGTAGCCCGTAGTGGCCTTCTGCCTGCTGAAATTCCTAACGGATCAGGACCACCCATATGCAAGGTGCCCCCACAGGCAACTGCAGCTGGTTTGACAGTGCCAAGAGCCTCCTGCAAAGTGACATGAGGAACCTGGCCTGGTGACTTTTGTTTCTCTGGGGAATGGCCATGGTTCATGTCCAGCGCCAGGTGGCCCGCAGTGGCCGGCTGCCTGCTGAAATTCCGCATGGATCAGGATACCTCCCATACCGAAAGTACCACGACAGGCAACTGTGGCTGGTTTGACAGTGCCAAGTGCCTCTTGCAAACTGACATCAGGAACCTGGCCTGGTGACTTTTGTTTCTCTGGGAAAGGGCCATCATTCTTGTCCAGTGCCCAGTGGACCGGAGTGGCCGGCTGCCTGCTGAAATTCCGCACGGATCAGGATACGTCCCAGATGCAAGGTGCCCCCACTAGGCAACTGTGGCTGGTTTGACAGTGCCAAGTGCCTCCTGCAAACTGACATCAGGAACCTGGCCTGGTGACTTTTGTTTCTCTGGGGAAAGGCCATAGATCGTGTACAGTGCCCGGTGGCCCGGAGTGGCCGGCTGCCTGCTGAAATTCCACACGGATCACGATACCTCCCAGACCGAAAGTACCACCGCAGGCAACTGTGGCTGGTTTGACAGTGCCAAGTGCCTCCTGCAAACTGACATCAGGAACCTGGCCTGGTGACTTTTGTTTCTCTGGGGAAAGGCCATCGTTCGTGCCCAGTGCCCTTTGGAACGCAGTTGGCGGCTGCTTCCTGCTGAAATTCCACACGGTTGAGGATACCTCCAAGATGAAAGGAGACCCAAAAGGGAACTGTGGCTGGTTTGACAGTGCCAAGTGCCTCCTGCAAACTGACATCAGGAATCTGGCCTGGTGACTTTTGTTTCTCTGGGGAAATGCCATGGTTAATGTCCAGCGCCAGGTGGCCCGCAGTGGCCGGCTGCCTGCTGAAATTCCGCACGTATGAGGATACATCCCAGATGCAAGGTGCCCCCACAGGAAATTGTGGCTGGTTTGACAGTGCCAAGTGCCTCCTGCAAACTGACATGAGGAACCTGGCCTGGTGACTTTTGTTTCTCAGGGGAAAGGCCATGGTTCATATCCTGGACCAGTTGGACCAGAGAGGTCGGCTGCCTGCTGAAATTCCGAACGAATCAGGATACCTCCCAGATACAAGTGCCCCCACAGGCACCTGCGATTTGTTTGACAGTGCCAAGTGCCTCCTGCAAATTGACATCAGGAACCGGGCCTAGTGACTTTTGTTTCTCTGGGGAAAGGCCATAGATGATGTCCAGTGCCCGGTGGCCCGGAGTGGCCGGCTGCATGCTGAAATTCCGAACCGATCAGGATACGTCCCGGATGCAATGT
Organism: Passer domesticus; assembly: GCF_036417665.1. Taxonomy (NCBI): domain Eukaryota; kingdom Metazoa; phylum Chordata; class Aves; order Passeriformes; family Passeridae; genus Passer; species Passer domesticus. The sequence continues at coordinate 27,717,322 of NC_087484.1, forward strand.
GCCCACACAGGCAACTGTGGCTGGTTTGACAGTGCCAAGTGCCTCCGGCAAACTGACATGAGGAACCTGGCCTGGTGACTTTTGTTTCTCTGGGGAAAGGCCATAGATCGTGTACAGTGCCTGGTGGCCCGGAGTGGCCGGCTGCCTGCTGAAATTCCACACGGATCACGATACCTCCCAGACCGAAAGTACCACCGCAGGCAACTGTGGCTGGTTTGAGAGTGCCAAGTGCCTCCTGCAAACTGACATCAGGAACCTGGCCTGGTGACTTTTGTTTCTCTGGGAAAGGGCCATCATTCTTGTCCGGGGCCCGCTGGCCCGGAGTGGCCGGCTGCCTGCTGAAATTCCTCACGGTTGAGGATACCTCCCAGATGCAGGGTGCTCCCACAGGCAACTGTGGCTGGTTTGACAGTGCCAAGTGCCTCCTGCAAACTGACATCAGGAACCTGGCCTGGTGACTTTTGTTTCTCTGGGGAAAGGCCATGGTTCATGTCCAGGGCCAGGTGGCCCGCAGTGGCCGGCTGCCTGCTGAAATTCCGCACGTATGAGGATACATCCCAGATGCAAGGTGCCCCCACAGGAAATTGTGGCTGGTTTGACAGTGCCTAGTGCCTCCTGCAAACTGACATCAGGAACCTGGCCTGGTGACTTTTTTTTCTCTGGGGAAAGGCCATGGTTCATGTCCAGGGCCTGGTGGCCTGCAATGGCCGGCTGCCTGCTGAAATTCCGCATGGATCAGGATACCTCCCAGACCGAAAGTACCACCTCAGGCAACTGTGGCTGGTTTGACAGTGCCTAGTGCCTCCTGCAAACTGACATCAGGAACCTGGCCTGGTGACTTTTGTTTCTCTGGGAAAGGGCCATCATTCTTGTCCAGTGCCCAGTGGACCGGAGTTGCCGGTTGCCTGCTGAAATTCCGCACGGATCGGGATACCTCCCAGATGCAAGGTGCCCCCACTAGGCAACTGTGGCTGGTTTGACAGTGCCAAGTGCCTCCTGCAAACTGACATCAGGAACCTGGCCTGGTGACTTTTGTTTCTCTGGGGAAAGCCCATTGTTCGTGTCCAGGGCCCGGTAGCCCGTAGTGGCCTTCTGCCTGCTGAAATTCCTAACGGATCAGGACCACCCATATGCAAGGTGCCCCCACAGGCAACTGCAGCTGGTTTGACAGTGCCAAGAGCCTCCTGCAAAGTGACATGAGGAACCTGGCCTGGTGACTTTTGTTTCTCTGGGGAATGGCCATGGTTCATGTCCAGCGCCAGGTGGCCCGCAGTGGCCGGCTGCCTGCTGAAATTCCGCATGGATCAGGATACCTCCCATACCGAAAGTACCACGACAGGCAACTGTGGCTGGTTTGACAGTGCCAAGTGCCTCTTGCAAACTGACATCAGGAACCTGGCCTGGTGACTTTTGTTTCTCTGGGAAAGGGCCATCATTCTTGTCCAGTGCCCAGTGGACCGGAGTGGCCGGCTGCCTGCTGAAATTCCGCACGGATCAGGATACGTCCCAGATGCAAGGTGGCCCCACTAGGCAACTGTGGCTGGTTTGACAGTGCCAAGTGCCTCCTGCAAACTGACATCAGGAACCTGGCCTGGTGACTTTTGTTTCTCTGGGGAAAGGCCATAGATCGTGTACAGTGCCCGGTGGCCCGGAGTGGCCGGCTGCCTGCTGAAATTCCACACGGATCACGATACCTCCCAGACCGAAAGTACCACCGCAGGCAACTGTGGCTGGTTTGACAGTGCCAAGTGCCTCCTGCAAACTGACATCAGGAACCTGGCCTGGTGACTTTTGTTTCTCTGGGGAAAGGCCATCGTTCGCGCCCAGTGCCCTTTGGCACGCAGTTGGCGGCTGCTTCCTGCTGAAATTCCACACGGTTGAGGATACCTCCAAGATGAAAGGAGACCCAAAAGGGAACTGTGGCTGGTTTGAGAGTGCCTAGTGCCTCCTGCAAACTGACATCAGGAATCTGGCCTGGTGACTTTTGTTTCTCTGGGGAAATGCCATGGTTAATGTCCAGCGCCAGGTGGCCCGCAGTGGCCGGCTGCCTGCTGAAATTCCGCACGTATGAGGATACATCCCAGATGCAAGGTGCCCCCACAGGAAATTGTGGCTGGTTTGACAGTGCCAAGTGCCTCCTGCAAACTGACATGAGGAACCTGGCCTGGTGACTTTTGTTTCTCAGGGGAAAGGCCATGGTTCATATCCTGGACCAGTTGGACCAGAGAGGTCGGCTGCCTGCTGAAATTCCGAACGAATCAGGATACCTCCCAGATACAAGTGCCCCCACAGGCACCTGCGATTTGTTTGACAGTGCCAAGTGCCTCCTGCAAATTGACATCAGGAACCGGGCCTAGTGACTTTTGTTTCTCTGGGGAAAGGCCATAGATGATGTCCAGTGCCCGGTGGCCCGGAGTGGCCGGCTGCATGCTGAAATTCCGAACCGATCAGGATACGTCCCGGATGCAATGTGCCCACACAGGCAACTGTGGCTGGTTTGACAGTGCCAAGTGCCTCCGGCAAACTGACATGAGGAACCTGGCCTGGTGACTTTTGTTTCTCTGGGGAAAGGCCATAGATCGTGTACAGTGCCTGGTGGCCCGGAGTGGCCGGCTGCCTGCTGAAATTCCACACGGATCACGATACCTCCCAGACCGAAAGTACCACCGCAGGCAACTGTGGCTGGTTTGAGAGTGCCAAGTGCCTCCTGCAAACTGACATCAGGAACCTGGCCTGGTGACTTTTGTTTCTCTGGGAAAGGGCCATCATTCTTGTCCGGGGCCCGCTGGCCCGGAGTGGCCGGCTGCCTGCTGAAATTCCTCACGGTTGAGGATACCTCCCAGATGCAGGGTGCTCCCACAGGCAACTGTGGCTGGTTTGACAGTGCCAAGTGCCTCCTGCAAACTGACATCAGGAACCTGGCCTGGTGACTTTTGTTTCTCTGGGGAAAGCCCATTGTTCGTGTCCAGGGCCCGGTAGCCCGTAGTGGCCTTCTGCCTGCTGAAATTCCTAACGGATCAGGACCACCCATATGCAAGGTGCCCCCACAGGCAACTGCGGCTGGTTTGACAGTGCCAAGAGCCTCCTGCAAAGTGACATGAGGAACCTGGCCTGGTGACTTTTGTTTCTCTGGGGAATGGCCATGGTTCATGTCCAGCGCCAGGTGGCCCGCAGTGGCCGGCTGCCTGCTGAAATTCCGCATGGATCAGGATACCTCCCATACCGAAAGTACCACGACAGGCAACTGTGGCTGGTTTGACAGTGCCAAGTGCCTCTTGCAAACTGACATCAGGAACCTGGCCTGGTGACTGTTGTTTCTCTGGGAAAGGGCCATCATTCTTGTCCAGTGCCCAGTGGACCGGAGTTGCCGGTTGCCTGCTGAAATTCCGCACGGATCAGGATACCTCCCAGATGCAAGGTGCCCCCACTAGGCAACTGTGGCTGGTTTGACAGTGCCAAGTGCCTCCTGCAAACAGACATCAGGAACCTGGCCTGGTGCTTTTGTTTCTCTGGGGAAAGGCCATAGATCGTGTACAGTGCCTGGTGGCCCGGAGTGGCCGGCTGCCTGCTGAAATTCCACACGGATCACGATACCTCCCAGACCGAAAGTACCACCGCAGGCAACTGTGGCTGGTTTGAGAGTGCCAAGTGCCTCCTGCAAACTGACATCAGGAACCTGGCCTGGTGACTTTTGTTTCTCTGGGGAAAGGCCATTGTACGTTTCCAGGGCCGGGTGGCCCCTAGTGTCCGGCCGCCTGCTGAAATTCTGAACGGATCAGGATACCTCCCAGACCGAAAATATCACCAAAGGCAACTGTGGCTGGTTTGAGAGTGCCAAGTGCCTCCTGCAAACTGACATCAGGAACCTGGCCTGGTGACTTTTGTTTCTCTGGGGAAAGGCCATCGTTCGTGCCCAGTGCCCTTTGGCACGCAGTTGGCGGCTGCTTCCTGCTGAAATTCCACACGGTTGAGGATACCTCCAAGATGAAAGGAGACCCAAAAGGGAACTGTGGCTGGTTTGAGAGTGCCTAGTGCCTCCTGCAAACTGACATCAGGAACCTGGCCTGGTGACTTTTGTTTCTCTGGGGAAAGGCCATGGTTCATGTCCAGGGCCTGGTGGCCTGCAATGGCCGGCTGCCTGCTGAAATTCCGCATGGATCAGGATACCTCCCAGACCGAAAGTACCACCTCAGGCAACTGTGGCTGGTTTGACAGTGCCTAGTGCCTCCTGCAAACTGACATCAGGAACCTGGCCTGGTGACTTTTGTTTCTCTGGGAAAGGGCCATCATTCTTGTCCAGTGCCCAGTGGACCGGAGTTGCCGGTTGCCTGCTGAAATTCCGCACGGATCGGGATACCTCCCAGATGCAAGGTGCCCCCACTAGGCAACTGTGGCTGGTTTGACAGTGCCAAGTGCCTCCTGCAAACTGACATCAGGAATCTGGCCTGGTGACTTTTGTTTCTCTGGGGAAAGCCCATTGTTCGTGTCCAGGGCCCGGTAGCCCGTAGTGGCCTTCTGCCTGCTGAAATTCCTAACGGATCAGGACCACCCATATGCAAGGTGCCCCCACAGGCAACTGCAGCTGGTTTGACAGTGCCAAGAGCCTCCTGCAAAGTGACATGAGGAACCTGGCCTGGTGACTTTTGTTTCTCTGGGGAATGGCCATGGTTCATGTCCAGCGCCAGGTGGCCCGCAGTGGCCGGCTGCCTGCTGAAATTCCGCATGGATCAGGATACCTCCCATACCGAAAGTACCACGACAGGCAACTGTGGCTGGTTTGACAGTGCCAAGTGCCTCTTGCAAACTGACATCAGGAACCTGGCCTGGTGACTTTTGTTTCTCTGGGAAAGGGCCATCATTCTTGTCCAGTGCCCAGTGGACCGGAGTGGCCGGCTGCCTGCTGAAATTCCGCACGGATCAGGATACGTCCCAGATGCAAGGTGCCCCCACTAGGCAACTGTGGCTGGTTTGACAGTGCCAAGTGCCTCCTGCAAACTGACATCAGGAACCTGGCCTGGTGACTTTTGTTTCTCTGGGGAAAGGCCATAGATCGTGTACAGTGCCCGGTGGCCCGGAGTGGCCGGCTGCCTGCTGAAATTCCACACGGATCACGATACCTCCCAGACCGAAAGTACCACCGCAGGCAACTGTGGCTGGTTTGACAGTGCCAAGTGCCTCCTGCAAACTGACATCAGGAACCTGGCCTGGTGACTTTTGTTTCTCTGGGGAAAGGCCATCGTTCGCGCCCAGTGCCCTTTGGCACGCAGTTGGCGGCTGCTTCCTGCTGAAATTCCACACGGTTGAGGATACCTCCAAGATGAAAGGAGACCCAAAAGGGAACTGTGGCTGGTTTGAGAGTGCCTAGTGCCTCCTGCAAACTGACATCAGGAATCTGGCCTGGTGACTTTTGTTTCTCTGGGGAAATGCCATGGTTAATGTCCAGCGCCAGGTGGCCCGCAGTGGCCGGCTGCCTGCTGAAATTCCGCACGTATGAGGATACATCCCAGATGCAAGGTGCCCCCACAGGAAATTGTGGCTGGTTTGACAGTGCCAAGTGCCTCCATGTAAACTGACATGAGGAACCTGGCCTGGTGACTTTTGTTTCTCAGGGGAAAGGCCATGGTTCATATCCTGGACCAGTTGGACCAGAGAGGTCGGCTGCCTGCTGAAATTCCGAACGAATCAGGATACCTCCCAGATACAAGTGCCCCCAAAGGCACCTGCGATTTGTTTGACAGTGCCAAGTGCCTCCTGCAAATTGACATCAGGAACCGGGCCTAGTGACTTTTGTTTCTCTGGGGAAAGGCCATAGATGATGTCCAGTGCCCGGTGGCCCGGAGTGGCCGGCTGCATGCTGAAATTCCGAACCGATCAGGATACGTCCCGGATGCAATGTGCCCACACAGGCAACTGTGGCTGGTTTGACAGTGCCAAGTGCCTCCGGCAAACTGACATGAGGAACCTGGCCTGGTGACTTTTGTTTCTCTGGGGAAAGGCCATAGATCGTGTACAGTGCCTGGTGGCCCGGAGTGGCCGGCTGCCTGCTGAAATTCCACACGGATCACGATACCTCCCAGACCGAAAGTACCACCGCAGGCAACTGTGGCTGGTTTGAGAGTGCCAAGTGCCTCCTGCAAACTGACATCAGGAACCTGGCCTGGTGACTTTTGTTTCTCTGGGAAAGGGCCATCATTCTTGTCCGGGGCCCGCTGGCCCGGAGTGGCCGGCTGCCTGCTGAAATTCCTCACGGTTGAGGATACCTCCCAGATGCAGGGTGCTCCCACAGGCAACTGTGGCTGGTTTGACAGTGCCAAGTGCCTCCTGCAAACTGACATCAGGAACCTGGCCTGGTGACTTTTGTTTCTCTGGGGAAAGCCCATTGTTCGTGTCCAGGGCCCGGTAGCCCGTAGTGGCCTTCTGCCTGCTGAAATTCCTAACGGATCAGGACCACCCATATGCAAGGTGCCCCCACAGGCAACTGCGGCTGGTTTGACAGTGCCAAGAGCCTCCTGCAAAGTGACATGAGGAACCTGGCCTGGTGACTTTTGTTTCTCTGGGGAAAGGCCATGGTTCATGTCCAGGGCCTGGTGGCCTGCAATGGCCGGCTGCCTGCTGAAATTCCGCATGGATCAGGATACCTCCCAGACCGAAAGTACCACCTCAGGCAACTGTGGCTGGTTTGACAGTGCCTAGTGCCTCCTGCAAACTGACATCAGGAACCTGGCCTGGTGACTTTTGTTTCTCTGGGAAAGGGCCATCATTCTTGTCCAGTGCCCAGTGGACCGGAGTTGCCGGTTGCCTGCTGAAATTCCGCACGGATCGGGATACCTCCCAGATGCAAGGTGCCCCCACTAGGCAACTGTGGCTGGTTTGACAGTGCCAAGTGCCTCCTGCAAACTGACATCAGGAACCTGGCCTGGTGACTTTTGTTTCTCTGGGGAAAGACCATTGTTCGTGTCCAGGGCCCGGTAGCCCGTAGTGGCCTTCTGCCTGCTGAAATTCCTAACGGATCAGGACCACCCATATGCAAGGTGCCCCCACAGGCAACTGCAGCTGGTTTGACAGTGCCAAGAGCCTCCTGCAAAGTGACATGAGGAACCTGGCCTGGTGACTTTTGTTTCTCTGGGGAATGGCCATGGTTCATGTCCAGCGCCAGGTGGCCCGCAGTGGCCGGCTGCCTGCTGAAATTCCGCATGGATCAGGATACCTCCCATACCGAAAGTACCACGACAGGCAACTGTGGCTGGTTTGACAGTGCCAAGTGCCTCTTGCAAACTGACATCAGGAACCTGGCCTGGTGACTTTTGTTTCTCTGGGAAAGGGCCATCATTCTTGTCCAGTGCCCAGTGGACCGGAGTGGCCGGCTGCCTGCTGAAATTCCGCACGGATCAGGATACGTCCCAGATGCAAGGTGCCCCCACTAGGCAACTGTGGCTGGTTTGACAGTGCCAAGTGCCTCCTGCAAACTGACATCAGCAACCTGGCCTGGTGACTTTTGTTTCTCTGGGGAAAGGCCATAGATCGTGTACAGTGCCCGGTGGCCCGGAGTGGCCGGCTGCCTGCTGAAATTCCACACGGATCACGATACCTCCCAGACCGAAAGTACCACCGCAGGCAACTGTGGCTGGTTTGACAGTGCCAAGTGCCTCCTGCAAACTGACATCAGGAACCTGGCCTGGTGACTTTTGTTTCTCTGGGGAAAGGCCATCGTTCGCGCCCAGTGCCCTTTGGCACGCAGTTGGCGGCTGCTTCCTGCTGAAATTCCACACGGTTGAGGATACCTCCAAGATGAAAGGAGACCCAAAAGGGAACTGTGGCTGGTTTGAGAGTGCCTAGTGCCTCCTGCAAACTGACATCAGGAATCTGGCCTGGTGACTTTTGTTTCTCTGGGGAAATGCCATGGTTAATGTCCAGCGCCAGGTGGCCCGCAGTGGCCGGCTGCCTGCTGAAATTCCGCACGTATGAGGATACATCCCAGATGCAAGGTGCCCCCACAGGAAATTGTGGCTGGTTTGACAGTGCCAAGTGCCTCCTGCAAACTGACATGAGGAACCTGGCCTGGTGACTTTTGTTTCTCAGGGGAAAGGCCATGGTTCATATCCTGGACCAGTTGGACCAGAGAGGTCGGCTGCCTGCTGAAATTCCGAACGAATCAGGATACCTCCCAGATACAAGTGCCCCCAAAGGCACCTGCGATTTGTTTGACAGTGCCAAGTGCCTCCTGCAAATTGACATCAGGAACCGGGCCTAGTGACTTTTGTTTCTCTGGGGAAAGGCCATAGATGATGTCCAGTGCCCGGTGGCCCGGAGTGGCCGGCTGCATGCTGAAATTCCGAACCGATCAGGATACGTCCCGGATGCAATGTGCCCACACAGGCAACTGTGGCTGGTTTGACAGTGCCAAGTGCCTCCGGCAAACTGACATGAGGAACCTGGCCTGGTGACTTTTGTTTCTCTGGGGAAAGGCCATAGATCGTGTACAGTGCCTGGTGGCCCGGAGTGGCCGGCTGCCTGCTGAAATTCCACACGGATCACGATACCTCCCAGACCGAAAGTACCACCGCAGGCAACTGTGGCTGGTTTGAGAGTGCCAAGTGCCTCCTGCAAACTGACATCAGGAACCTGGCCTGGTGACTTTTGTTTCTCTGGGAAAGGGCCATCATTCTTGTCCGGGGCCCGCTGGCCCGGAGTGGCCGGCTGCCTGCTGAAATTCCTCACGGTTGAGGATACCTCCCAGATGCAGGGTGCTCCCACAGGCAACTGTGGCTGGTTTGACAGTGCCAAGTGCCTCCTGCAAACTGACATCAGGAACCTGGCCTGGTGACTTTTGTTTCTCTGGGGAAAGCCCATTGTTCGTGTCCAGGGCCCGGTAGCCCGTAGTGGCCTTCTGCCTGCTGAAATTCCTAACGGATCAGGACCACCCATATGCAAGGTGCCCCCACAGGCAACTGCGGCTGGTTTGACAGTGCCAAGAGCCTCCTGCAAAGTGACATGAGGAACCTGGCCTGGTGACTTTTGTTTCTCTGGGGAATGGCCATGGTTCATGTCCAGCGCCAGGTGGCCCGCAGTGGCCGGCTGCCTGCTGAAATTCCGCATGGATCAGGATACCTCCCATACCGAAAGTACCACGACAGGCAACTGTGGCTGGTTTGACAGTGCCAAGTGCCTCTTGCAAACTGACATCAGGAACCTGGCCTGGTGACTGTTGTTTCTCTGGGAAAGGGCCATCATTCTTGTCCAGTGCCCAGTGGACCGGAGTTGCCGGTTGCCTGCTGAAATTCCGCACGGATCAGGATACCTCCCAGATGCAAGGTGCCCCCACTAGGCAACTGTGGCTGGTTTGACAGTGCCAAGTGCCTCCTGCAAACAGACATCAGGAACCTGGCCTGGTGCTTTTGTTTCTCTGGGGAAAGGCCATAGATCGTGTACAGTGCCCGGTGGCCCGGAGTGGCCTGCTGCCTGCTGAAATTCCACACGGATCACGATACCTCCCAGACCGAAAGTACCACCGCAGGCAACTGTGGCTGATTTGAGAGTGCCAAGTGCCTCCTGCAAACTGACATGAGGAACCTGGCCTGGTGACTTTTGTTTCTCTGGGGAAAGGCCATTGTACGTTTCCAGGGCCGGGTGGCCCCTAGTGTCCGGCCGCCTGCTGAAATTCTGAACGGATCAGGATACCTCCCAGACCGAAAATATCACCAAAGGCAACTGTGGCTGGTTTGAGAGTGCCAAGTGCCTCCTGCAAACTGACATCAGGAACCTGGCCTGGTGACTTTTGTTTCTCTGGGGAAAGGCCATCGTTCGTGCCCAGTGCCCTTTGGCACGCAGTTGGCGGCTGCTTCCTGCTGAAATTCCACACGGTTGAGGATACCTCCAAGATGAAAGGAGACCCAAAAGGGAACTGTGGCTGGTTTGAGAGTGCCTAGTGCCTCCTGCAAACAGACATCAGGAACCTGGCCTGGTGACTTTTGTTTCTCTGGGGAAAGGCCATGGTTCATGTCCAGGGCCTGGTGGCCTGCAATGGCCGGCTGCCTGCTGAAATTCCGCATGGATCAGGATACCTCCCAGACCGAAAGTACCACCTCAGGCAACTGTGGCTGGTTTGACAGTGCCTAGTGCCTCCTGCAAACTGACATCAGGAACCTGGCCTGGTGACTTTTGTTTCTCTGGGAAAGGGCCATCATTCTTGTCCAGTGCCCAGTGGACCGGAGTTGCCGGTTGCCTGCTGAAATTCCGCACGGATCGGGATACCTCCCAGATGCAAGGTGCCCCCACTAGGCAACTGTGGCTGGTTTGACAGTGCCAAGTGCCTCCTGCAAACTGACATCAGGAACCTGGCCTGGTGACTTTTGTTTCTCTGGGGAAAGCCCATTGTTCGTGTCCAGGGCCCGGTAGCCCGTAGTGGCCTTCTGCCTGCTGAAATTCCTAACGGATCAGGACCACCCATATGCAAGGTGCCCCCACAGGCAACAGCAGCTGGTTTGACAGTGCCAAGAGCCTCCTGCAAAGTGACATGAGGAACCTGGCCTGGTGACTTTTGTTTCTCTGGGAAAGGGCCATCATTCTTGTCCAGTGCCCAGTGGACCGGAGTGGCCGGCTGCCTGCTGAAATTCCGCACGGATCAGGATACGTCCCAGATGCAAGGTGCCCCCACTAGGCAACTGTGGCTGGTTTGACAGTGCCAAGTACCTCCTGCAAACTGACATCAGGAACCTGGCCTGGTGACTTTTGTTTCTCTGGGGAAAGGCCATAGATCGTGTACAGTGCCCGGTGGCCCGGAGTGGCCGGCTGCCTGCTGAAATTCCACACGGATCACGATACCTCCCAGACCGAAAGTACCACCGCAGGCAACTGTGGCTGGTTTGACAGTGCCAAGTGCCTCCTGCAAACTGACATCAGGAACCTGGCCTGGTGACTTTTGTTTCTCTGGGGAAAGGCCATCGTTCGCGCCCAGTGCCCTTTGGCACGCAGTTGGCGGCTGCTTCCTGCTGAAATTCCACACGGTTGAGGATACCTCCAAGATGAAAGGAGACCCAAAAGGGAACTGTGGCTGGTTTGAGAGTGCCTAGTGCCTCCTGCAAACTGACATCAGGAATCTGGCCTGGTGACTTTTGTTTCTCTGGGGAAATGCCATGGTTAATGTCCAGCGCCAGGTGGCCCGCAGTGGCCGGCTGCCTGCTGAAATTCCGCACGTATGAGGATACATCCCAGATGCAAGGTGCCCCCACAGGAAATTGTGGCTGGTTTGACAGTGCCAAGTGCCTCCTGCAAACTGACATGAGGAACCTGGCCTGGTGACTTTTGTTTCTCAGGGGAAAGGCCATGGTTCATATCCTGGACCAGTTGGACCAGAGAGGTCGGCTGCCTGCTGAAATTCCGAACGAATCAGGATACCTCCCAGATACAAGTGCCCCCACAGGCACCTGCGATTTGTTTGACAGTGCCAAGTGCCTCCTGCAAATTGACATCAGGAACCGGGCCTAGTGACTTTTGTTTCTCTGGGGAAAGGCCATAGATGATGTCCAGTGCCCGGTGGCCCGGAGTGGCCGGCTGCATGCTGAAATTCCGAACCGATCAGGATACGTCCCGGATGCAATGTGCCCACACAGGCAACTGTGGCTGGTTTGACAGTGCCAAGTGCCTCCGGCAAACTGACATGAGGAACCTGGCCTGGTGACTTTTGTTTCTCTGGGGAAAGGCCATAGATCGTGTACAGTGCCTGGTGGCCCGGAGTGGCCGGCTGCCTGCTGAAATTCCACACGGATCACGATACCTCCCAGACCGAAAGTACCACCGCAGGCAACTGTGGCTGGTTTGAGAGTGCCAAGTGCCTCCTGCAAACTGACATCAGGAACCTGGCCTGGTGACTTTTGTTTCTCTGGGAAAGGGCCATCATTCTTGTCCGGGGCCCGCTGGCCCGGAGTGGCCGGCTGCCTGCTGAAATTCCTCACGGTTGAGGATACCTCCCAGATGCAGGGTGCTCCCACAGGCAACTGTGGCTGGTTTGACAGTGCCAAGTGCCTCCTGCAAACTGACATCAGGAACCTGGCCTGGTGACTTTTGTTTCTCTGGGGAAAGCCCATTGTTCGTGTCCAGGGCCCGGTAGCCCGTAGTGGCCTTCTGCCTGCTGAAATTCCTAACGGATCAGGACCACCCATATGCAAGGTGCCCCCACAGGCAACTGCGGCTGGTTTGACAGTGCCAAGAGCCTCCTGCAAAGTGACATGAGGAACCTGGCCTGGTGACTTTTGTTTCTCTGGGGAATGGCCATGGTTCATGTCCAGCGCCAGGTGGCACGCAGTGGCCGGCTGCCTGCTGAAATTCCGCATGGATCAGGATACCTCCCATACCGAAAGTACCACGACAGGCAACTGTGGCTGGTTTGACAGTGCCAAGTGCCTCTTGCAAACTGACATCAGGAACCTGGCCTGGTGACTGTTGTTTCTCTGGGAAAGGGCCATCATTCTTGTCCAGTGCCCAGTGGACCGGAGTTGCCGGTTGCCTGCTGAAATTCCGCACGGATCAGGATACCTCCCAGATGCAAGGTGCCCCCACTAGGCAACTGTGGCTGGTTTGACAGTGCCAAGTGCCTCCTGCAAACAGACATCAGGAACCTGGCCTGGTGCTTTTGTTTCTCTGGGGAAAGGCCATAGATCGTGTACAGTGCCCGGTGGCCCGGAGTGGCCTGCTGCCTGCTGAAATTCCACACGGATCACGATACCTCCCAGACCGAAAGTACCACCGCAGGCAACTGTGGCTGATTTGAGAGTGCCAAGTGCCTCCTGCAAACTGACATGAGGAACCTGGCCTGGTGACTTTTGTTTCTCTGGGGAAAGGCCATTGTACGTTTCCAGGGCCGGGTGGCCCCTAGTGTCCGGCCGCCTGCTGAAATTCTGAACGGATCAGGATACCTCCCAGACCGAAAATATCACCAAAGGCACCTGTGGCTGGTTTGAGAGTGCCAAGTGCCTCCTGCAAACTGACATCAGGAACCTGGCCTGGTGACTTTTGTTTCTCTGGGGAAAGGCCATCGTTCGTGCCCAGTGCCCTTTGGCACGCAGTTGGCGGCTGCTTCCTGCTGAAATTCCACACGGTTGAGGATACCTCCAAGATGAAAGGAGACCCAAAAGGGAACTGTGGCTGGTTTGAGAGTGCCTAGTGCCTCCTGCAAACAGACATCAGGAACCTGGCCTGGTGACTTTTGTTTCTCTGGGGAAAGGCCATGGTTCATGTCCAGGGCCTGGTGGCCTGCAATGGCCGGCTGCCTGCTGAAATTCCGCATGGATCAGGATACCTCCCAGACCGAAAGTACCACCTCAGGCAACTGTGGCTGGTTTGAGAGTGCCAAGTGCCTCCTGCAAACTGACATCAGGAACCTGGCCTGGTGACTTTTGTTTCTCTGGGAAAGGGCCATCATTCTTGTCCGGGGCCCGCTGGCCCGGAGTGGCCGGCTGCCTGCTGAAATTCCTCACGGTTGAGGATACCTCCCAGATGCAGGGTGCTCCCACAGGCAACTGTGGCTGGTTTGACAGTGCCAAGTGCCTCCTGCAAACTGACATCAGGAACCTGGCCTGGTGACTTTTGTTTCTCTGGGGAAAGCCCATTGTTCGTGTCCAGGGCCCGGTAGCCCGTAGTGGCCTTCTGCCTGCTGAAATTCCTAACGGATCAGGACCACCCATATGCAAGGTGCCCCCACAGGCAACTGCGGCTGGTTTGACAGTGCCAAGAGCCTCCTGCAAAGTGACATGAGGAACCTGGCCTGGTGACTTTTGTTTCTCTGGGGAATGGCCATGGTTCATGTCCAGCGCCAGGTGGCCCGCAGTGGCCGGCTGCCTGCTGAAATTCCGCATGGATCAGGATACCTCCCATACCGAAAGTACCACGACAGGCAACTGTGGCTGGTTTGACAGTGCCAAGTGCCTCTTGCAAACTGACATCAGGAACCTGGCCTGGTGACTGTTGTTTCTCTGGGAAAGGGCCATCATTCTTGTCCAGTGCCCAGTGGACCGGAGTTGCCGGTTGCCTGCTGAAATTCCGCACGGATCAGGATACCTCCCAGATGCAAGGTGCCCCCACTAGGCAACTGTGGCTGGTTTGACAGTGCCAAGTGCCTCCTGCAAACAGACATCAGGAACCTGGCCTGGTGCTTTTGTTTCTGTGGGGAAAGGCCATAGATCGTGTACAGTGCCCGGTGGCCCGGAGTGGCCTGCTGCCTGCTGAAATTCCACACGGATCACGATACCTCCCAGACCGAAAGTACCACCGCAGGCAACTGTGGCTGATTTGAGAGTGCCAAGTGCCTCCTGCAAACTGACATGAGGAACCTGGCCTGGTGACTTTTGTTTCTCTGGGGAAAGGCCATTGTACGTTTCCAGGGCCGGGTGGCCCCTAGTGTCCGGCCGCCTGCTGAAATTCTGAACGGATCAGGATACCTCCCAGACCGAAAATATCACCAAAGGCACCTGTGGCTGGTTTGAGAGTGCCAAGTGCCTCCTGCAAACTGACATCAGGAACCTGGCCTGGTGACTTTTGTTTCTCTGGGGAAAGGCCATCGTTCGTGCCCAGTGCCCTTTGGCACGCAGTTGGCGGCTGCTTCCTGCTGAAATTCCACACGGTTGAGGATACCTCCAAGATGAAAGGAGACCCAAAAGGGAACTGTGGCTGGTTTGAGAGTGCCTAGTGCCTCCTGCAAACAGACATCAGGAACCTGGCCTGGTGACTTTTGTTTCTCTGGGGAAAGGCCATGGTTCATGTCCAGGGCCTGGTGGCCTGCAATGGCCGGCTGCCTGCTGAAATTCCGCATGGATCAGGATACCTCCCAGACCGAAAGTACCACCTCAGGCAACTGTGGCTGGTTTGACAGTGCCTAGTGCCTCCTGCAAACTGACATCAGGAACCTGGCCTGGTGACTTTTGTTTCTCTGGGAAAGGGCCATCATTCTTGTCCAGTGCCCAGTGGACCGGAGTTGCCGGTTGCCTGCTGAAATTCCGCACGGATCGGGATACCTCCCAGATGCAAGGTGCCCCCACTAGGCAACTGTGGCTGGTTTGACAGTGCCAAGTGCCTCCTGCAAACTGACATCAGGAACCTGGCCTGGTGACTTTTGTTTCTCTGGGGAAAGCCCATTGTTCGTGTCCAGGGCCCGGTAGCCCGTAGTGGCCTTCTGCCTGCTGAAATTCCTAACGGATCAGGACCACCCATATGCAAGGTGCCCCCACAGGCAACTGCAGCTGGTTTGACAGTGCCAAGAGCCTCCTGCAAAGTGACATGAGGAACCTGGCCTGGTGACTTTTGTTTCTCTGGGGAATGGCCATGGTTCATGTCCAGCGCCAGGTGGCCCGCAGTGGCCGGCTGCCTGCTGAAATTCCGCATGGATCAGGATACCTCCCATACCGAAAGTACCACGACAGGCAACTGTGGCTGGTTTGACAGTGCCAAGTGCCTCTTGCAAACTGACATCAGGAACCTGGCCTGGTGACTTTTGTTTCTCTGGGAAAGGGCCATCATTCTTGTCCGGGGCCCGGGTGGCCCGGAGTGGCCGGCTGCCTGCTGAAATTCCTCACGGTTGAGGATACCTCCCAGATGCAGGGTGCTCCCACAGGCAACTGTGGCTGGTTTGACAGTGCCAAGTGCCTCCTGCAAACTGACATCAGCAACCTGGCCTGGTGACTTTTGTTTCTCTGGGGAAAGGCCATGGTTCATGTCCAGGGCCAGGTGGCCCGCAGTGGCCGGCTGCCTGCTGAAATTCCGCACGTATGAGGATACATCCCAGATGCAGGGTGCCCCCACAGGAAATTGTGGCTGGTTTGACAGTGCCTAGTGCCTCCTGCAAACTGACATCAGGAACCTGGCCTGGTGACTTTTGTTTCTCTGGGGAAAGGCCATGGTTCATGTCCAGTGCCTGGTGGCCTGCAATGGCCGGCTGCCTGCTGAAATTCCGCATGGATCAGGATACCTCCCAGACCGAAAGTACCACCTCAGGCAACTGTGGCTGGTTTGACAGTGCCTAGTGCCTCCTGCAAACTGACATGAGGAACCTGGCCTGGTGACTTTTGTTTCTCTGGGAAAGGGCCATCATTCTTGTCCAGTGCCCAGTGGACCGGAGTTGCCGGTTGCCTGCTGAAATTCCGCACGGATCGGGATACCTCCCAGATGCAAGGTGCCCCCACTAGGCAACTGTGGCTGGTTTGACAGTGCCAAGTGCCTCCTGCAAACTGACATCAGGAACCTGGCCTGGTGACTTTTGTTTCTCTGGGGAAAGCCCATTGTTCGTGTCCAGGGCCCGGTAGCCCGTAGTGGCCTTCTGCCTGCTGAAATTCCTAACGGATCAGGACCACCCATATGCAAGGTGACCCCACAGGCAACTGCAGCTGGTTTGACAGTGCCAAGAGCCTCCTGCAAAGTGACATGAGGAACCTGGCCTGGTGACTTTTGTTTCTCTGGGGAATGGCCATGGTTCATGTCCAGCGCCAGGTGGCACGCAGTGGCCGGCTGCCTGCTGAAATTCCGCATGGATCAGGATACCTCCCATACCGAAAGTACCACGACAGGCAACTGTGGCTGGTTTGACAGTGCCAAGTGCCTCTTGCAAACTGACATCAGGAACCTGGCCTGGTGACTTTTGTTTCTCTGGGAAAGGGCCATCATTCTTGTCCAGTGCCCAGTGGACCGGAGTGGCCGGCTGCCTGCTGAAATTCCGCACGGATCAGGATACGTCCCAGATGCAAGGTGCCCCCACTAGGCAACTGTGGCTGGTTTGACAGTGCCAAGTGCCTCCTGCAAACTGACATCAGGAACCTGGCCTGGTGACTTTTGTTTCTCTGGGGAAAGGCCATAGATCGTGTACAGTGCCCGGTGGCCCGGAGTGGCCGGCTGCCTGCTGAAATTCCACACGGATCACGATACCTCCCAGACCGAAAGTACCACCGCAGGCAACTGTGGCTGATTTGACAGTGCCAAGTGCCTCCTGCAAACTGACATCAGGAACCTGGCCTGGTGACTTTTGTTTCTCTGGGGAAAGGCCATCGTTCGTGCCCAGTGCCCTTTGGCACGCAGTTGGCGGCTGCTTCGTGCTGAAATTCCACACGGTTGAGGATACCTCCAAGATGAAAGGAGACCCAAAAGGGAACTGTGGCTGGTTTGAGAGTGCCTAGTGCCTCCTGCAAACTGACATCAGGAATCTGGCCCGGTGACTTTTGTTTCTCTGGGGAAATGCCATGGTTAATGTCCAGCGCCAGGTGGCCCGCAGTGGCCGGCTGCCTGCTGAAATTCCGCACGTATGAGGATACATCCCAGATGCAAGGTGCCCCCACAGGAAATTGTGGCTGGTTTGACAGTGCCAAGTGCCTCCTGCAAACTGACATGAGGAACCTGGCCTGGTGACTTTTGTTTCTCAGGGGAAAGGCCATGGTTCATATCCTGGACCAGTTGGACCAGAGAGGTCGGCTGCCTGCTGAAATTCCGAACGAATCAGGATACCTCCCAGATACAAGTGCCCCCACAGGCACCTGCGATTTGTTTGACAGTGCCAAGTGCCTCCTGCAAATTGACATCAGGAACCGGGCCTAGTGACTTTTGTTTCTCTGGGGAAAGGCCATAGATGATGTCCAGTGCCCGGTGGCCCGGAGTGGCCGGCTGCATGCTGAAATTCCGAACCGATCAGGATACGTCCCGGATGCAATGTGCCCACACAGGCAACTGTGGCTGGTTTGACAGTGCCAAGTGCCTCCGGCAAACTGACATGAGGAACCTGGCCTGGTGACTTTTGTTTCTCTGGGGAAAGGCCATAGATCGTGTACAGTGCCTGGTGGCCCGGAGTGGCCGGCTGCCTGCTGAAATTCCACACGGATCACGATACCTCCCAGACCGAAAGTACCACCGCAGGCAACTGTGGCTGGTTTGAGAGTGCCAAGTGCCTCCTGAAAACTGACATCAGGAACCTGGCCTGGTGACTTTTGTTTCTCTGGGAAAGGGCCATCATTCTTGTCCGGGGCCCGCTGGCCCGGAGTGGCCGGCTGCCTGCTGAAATTCCTCACGGTTGAGGATACCTCCCAGATGCAGGGTGCTCCCAAAGGCAACTGTGGCTGGTTTGACAGTGCCAAGTGCCTCCTGCAAACTGACATCAGCAACCTGGCCTGGTGACTTTTGTTTCTCTGGGGAAAGGCCATGGTTCATGTCCAGGGCCAGGTGGCCCGCAGTGGCCGGCTGCCTGCTGAAATTCCGCACGTATGAGGATACATCCCAGATGCAAGGTGCCCCCACAGGAAATTGTGGCTGGTTTGACAGTGCCTAGTGCCTCCTGCAAACTGACATCAGGAACCTGGCCTGGTGACTTTTGTTTCTCTGGGGAAAGGCCATGGTTCATGTCCAGGGCCTGGTGGCCTGCAATGGCCGGCTGCCTGCTGAAATTCCGCATGGATCAGGATACCTCCCAGACCGAAAGTACCACCTCAGGCAACTGTGGCTGGTTTGACAGTGCCTAGTGCCTCCTGCAAACTGACATCAGGAACCTGGCCTGGTGACTTTTGTTTCTCTGGGAAAGGGCCATCATTCTTGTCCAGTGCCCAGTGGACCGGAGTTGCCGGTTGCCTGCTGAAATTCCGCACGGATCGGGATACCTCCCAGATGCAAGGTGCCCCCACTAGGCAACTGTGGCTGGTTTGACAGTGCCAAGTGCCTCCTGCAAACTGACATCAGGAACCTGGCCTGGTGACTTTTGTTTCTCTGGGGAAAGCCCATTGTTCGTGTCCAGGGCCCGGTAGCCCGTAGTGGCCTTCTGCCTGCTGAAATTCCTAACGGATCAGGACCACCCATATGCAAGGTGCCCCCACAGGCAACTGCAGCTGGTTTGACAGTGCCAAGAGCCTCCTGCAAAGTGACATGAGGAACCTGGCCTGGTGACTTTTGTTTCTCTGGGGAAAGGCCATGGTTCATGTCCAGCGCCAGGTGGCCCGCAGTGGCCGGCTGCCTGCTGAAATTCCGCATGGATCAGGATACCTCCCATACCGAAAGTACCACGACAGGCAACTGTGGCTGGTTTGACAGTGCCAAGTGCCTCTTGCAAACTGACATCAGGAACCTGGCCTGGTGACTTTTGTTTCTCTGGGAAAGGGCCATCATTCTTGTCCAGTGCCCAGTGGACCGGAGTGGCCGGCTGCCTGCTGAAATTCCGCACGGATCAGGATACGTCCCAGATGCAAGGTGCCCCCACTAGGCAACTGTGGCTGGTTTGACAGTGCCAAGTGCCTCCTGCAAACTGACATCAGGAACCTGGCCTGGTGACTTTTGTTTCTCTGGGGAAAGGCCATAGATCGTGTACAGTGCCCGGTGGCCCGGAGTGGCCGGCTGCCTGCTGAAATTCCACACGGATCACGATACCTCCCAGACCGAAAGTACCACCGCAGGCAACTGTGGCTGGTTTGACAGTGCCAAGTGCCTCCTGCAAACTGACATCAGGAACCTGGCCTGGTGACTTTTGTTTCTCTGTGGAGAGGCCATAGTTCGTGCCCAGCGCCGGTCGCCCGTAGTGGACGGCTGCCTCCTGAAATTCCAAACGGTTGAGGATACATCCCAGATGAAATGTGCTCCCACAGGCAACAGTGGCTGGTTTGACAGTGCCAAGTGCCTCCTGCAAACTGACATCAGCAACCTGGCCTGGTGACTTTTGTTTCTCTGGGGAAAGGCCATGGTTCACATCCTGGACCCGAAGGCCCGGAGTGGCCGGCTGCCTGCTGAAATTCCGCACGGATCAGGATACCTCCCAGATGCAAGGTGCCCCCAAAGGCATCTGTGGCTGGTTTGACAGTGCCAAGTGCCTCCTGCAAACTGACATCAGGAACCTGACCTGGTGACTTTTGTTTCTCAGGGGAAAGGCCATCGTTCCTCTCTAGGGCCCGGTGGCCCAGAGTGGCCGGCTGCCTGCTGAAATTCGAAACGGATCAGGATACCTCTCAGACCGAAGGTACCTCCACAGGCAACAGTGGCTGGTTTGACAGTGCCAAGTGCCTCCTGCAAACTGACATCAGGAACCTGGCATGGTGACTTTTGTTTCTTGGGGGAAAGGCCATGCTTCATATCCTGGACCCTTAGGCCCGGAGTGGCCAGCTGCCTGCTGAAATTCCGCACGGATCAGGATACTTCCCAGATGCAAGGTGCCCCCACAGGCATCTGTGGCTGGTTTGACAGTGCCAAGTGCCTCCTGCAAACTGACATCAGGAACCTGGCCTGGTGACTTTTGTTTCTCTGGGGAAAGGTCATAGATCGTCTCCAGAGCCTAGCGGCCCTGTGTGCCCTTCTGCCTGCTGAAATACTGTACGGATCAGGATGCCGCCCAGATGCAAGGTGCCCCTACAGGCAACTGTGGCTGGTTTGAGAGTGCCAAGTGCCTCCTGCAAACTGACATCAGGAACCTGGCCTGGTGACTTTTGTTTCTCTGGGGAAAGGCCATTGTATATGTCCAGGGCCTGGAGGCCCTTAGTGGCCCTCCGCCTGCTGAAATTCCGCATGGCTGAGGATATCTCCCAGATGCAAGGTGCCCCCACAGGGAATTGTGGCTGGTTTGACAGTGCCAAATGGCTCCTGCAAACTGACATCAGGAACCTGGCCTGGTGACTTTTGTTTCTCTGGGGAAAGGCCATAGTTCGCGTCCATGGTCTTGCGGCCCGGCGTGCCTGGCTGCCTGCTGAAATTCCGCACGGATCAGGATACCTCCCAGATGCAAGGTGCCCCCAAAGGCGTCTGTGGCTGGTTTGACAATGCCAAGTGCCTCCTGCAAACTGACATCAGGAACCTGACCTGGTGACTTTTGTTTCTCAGGGGAAAGGCCATCGTTCCTCTCTAGGGCCCGGTGGCCCAGAGTGGCCGACTGCCTGCTGAAATTCGAAACGGATCAGGATACCTCTCAGACCGAAGGTACCTCCACAGGCAACAGCTGCTGGTTTGACAGTGCCAAGTGCCTCCTGCAAACTGACATCAGGAACCTGGCATGGTGACTTTTGTTTCTCGGGGGAAAGGCCATGCTTCATATCCTGGACCCTTAGGCCTGGAGTGGCGAGCTGCCTGCTGAAATTCCGCACGGATCAGGATACTTCCCAGATGCAAGGTGCCCCCACAGGCAACAGTGGCTGGTTTGACAGTGCCAAGTGCCTCCTGCAAACTGACATCAGGAACCTGGCCTGGTGACTTTTGTTTCTCTGGGGAAAGGTCATAGATCGTCTCCAGAGCCTAGCGGCCCTGTGTGCCCTTCTGCCTGCTGAAATACTGTACGGATCAGGATGCCGCCCAGATGCAAGGTGCCCCTACAGGCAACTGTGGCTGGTTTGACAGTGCCAAGTGCCTCCTGCAAACTGACATCAGGAACCTGGCCTGGTGACTTTTGTTTCTCTGGGGAAAGGCCATTGTATATGTACAGGGCCTGGAGGCCCTGAGTGGCCCTCCACCTGCTGAAATTCCGCATGGCTGAGGATATCTCCCAGATGCAAGGTGCCCCCACAGGGAATTGTGGCTGGTTTGACAGTGCCAAATGGCTCCTGCAAACTGACATCAGGAACCTGGCCTGGTGACTTTTGTTTCTCTGGGGAAAGGCCATCGTTCGCGTCCATGGTCTTGCGGCCCGGCGTGCCTGGCTGCCTGCTGAAATTCCGCACGGATCAGGATGCCTCCCAGATGGAAAGTGCCCCCACAGGCAACAGTGGCTGGTTTGACAGTGCCAAGTGCCTCCTGCAAACTGACATCAGGAACCTGGCCTGGTGACTTTTGTTTCTCTGTGGAGAGGCCATAGTTCGTGCCCAGCGCCAGTCGCCCGTAGTGGACGGCTGCCTCCTGAAATTCCAAACGGTTGAGGATACATCCCAGATGAAATGTGCTCCCACAGGCAACAGTGGCTGGTTTGACAGTGCCAAGTGCCTCCTGCAAACTGGCATCAGCAACCTGGCCTGGTGACTTTTGTTTCTCTGGGGAAAGGCCATTGTACATGTCCAGGGCACGGTGGCCCGGAGTGGCCAGCTGCCTGGTTAAATTCCGCATGAATCAGGATAGCCTCCAGATGACAGGAGACCCCACAGGCAACAGTGGCTGGTTTGACAGTGCCAAGTGCCTCCTGCAAACTGACATCAGGAACCTGGCATGGTGACTTTTGTTTCTCAGGGGAAAGGCCATCGTTGCTATCCAGGGCATGGTGGCCTTGATTTGCCGGCTGCCTGCTGAAATTCCGCACGGATCAGGATACCGCCTAGATGAAGGGAGCTCCCACAGGCAACAGTGGCTGGTTTGACAGTGCCAAGTGCCTCCTGCAAACTGACATCAGGAACCTGGCCTGGTGACTTTTGTTTCTCTGGGGACAGGCCATTGTATATGTACAGGGCCTGGATGCCCTGAATGGCCGTCCGCCTGCTGAAATTCCACAATTCTGAGGATATCTCCCAGATGCAAGGTGCCCCTACAGGCAACTGTGGCTGGTTTGACAGTGCCAAGTGCCTCCTGCAAACTGACATCAGGAACCTGGCCTGGTGACTTTTGTTTCTCTGGGGAAAGGCCATTGTACACGTCCAGGGCCCGGTGGCCCGGAGTGGCCAGCTGCCTGCTGAAATTCCAAACGGATCAGGATACCTCTCAGACCGAAGGTTCCTCCACAGGCAACTGTGGCTGGTTTGACAGTGCCAAGTGCCTCCTGCAAACTGACATCAGGAACCTGGCATGGTGACTTTTGTTTCTCTGGGGAAAGGCCATGCTTCATATCCTGGACCCTTAGGCCCAGAGTGACCGGCTGGCTGCTGAAATTCCGAACGGATCAGGATGCCGCCCAGATTCAAGGTGCCCCCACAGACACCTGTGGCTGGTTTGACAGTGCCAAGTGCCTCCTGCAAACTGACATCAGGAACCTGGCCTGGTGACTTTTGTTTCTCTGTGGAGAGGCCATAGTTCGTGCCCAGCGCCGGTCGCCCGTAGTGGACGGCTGCCTCCTGAAATTCCAAACGGTTGAGGATGCATCCCAGATGAAATGTGCTCCCACAGGCAACAGTGGCTGGTTTGACAGTGCCAAGTGCCTCCTGCAAACTGACATCAGCAACCTGGCCTGGTGACTTTTGTTTCTCTGGGGAAAGGCCATGGTTCACATCCTGGACCCGAAGGCCCGGAGTGGCCGGCTGCCTGCTGAAATTCCGCACGGATCAGGATACCTCCCAGATGCAAGGTGCCCCCAAAGGCATCTGTGGCTGGTTTGACAGTGCCAAGTGCCTCCTGCAAACTGACATCAGGAACCTGACCTGGTGACTTTTGTTTCTCAGGGGAAAGGCCATCGTTCCTCTCTAGGGCCCGGTGGCCCAGAGTGGCCAGCTGCCTGCTGAAATTCGAAACGGATCAGGATCCCTCCCAGACCGAAGGTACCTCCACAGGCAACAGTGGCTGGTTTGACAGTGCCAAGTGCCTCCTGCAAACTGACATCAGGAACCTGGCATGGTGACTTTTGTTTCTCTGGGGAAAGGCCATGCTTCATATCCTGGACCCTTAGGCCCGGAGTGGCCAGCTGCCTGCTGAAATTCCGCACGGATCAGGATACTTCCCAGATGCAAGGTGCCCCCACAGGCATCTGTGGCTGGTTTGAGAGTGCCAAGTGCCTCCTGCAAACTGACATCAGGAACCTGGCCTGGTGACTTTTGTTTCTCTGGGGAAAGGTCATAGATCGTCTCCAGAGCCTAGCGGCCCTGTGTGCCCTTCTGCCTGCTGAAATACTGTACGGATCAGGATGCTGCCCAGATGCAAGGTGCCCCTACAGGCAACTGTGGCTGGTTTGAGAGTGCCAAGTGCCTCCTGCAAACTGACATCAGGAACCTGGCCTGGTGACTTTTGTTTCTCTGGGGAAAGGCCATTGTATATGTCCAGGGCCTGGAGGCCCTGAGTGGCCCTCCGCCTGCTGAAATTCCGCATGGCTGAGGATATCTCCCAGATGCAAGGTGCCCCCACAGGGAATTGTGGCTGGTTTGACAGTGCCAAATGGCTCCTGCAAACTGACATCAGGAACCTGGCCTGGTGACTTTTGTTTCTATGGGGAAAGGCCATAGTTCGCGTCCATGGTCTTGCGGCCCGGCGTGCCTGGCTGCCTGCTGAAATTCCGCACGGATCAGGATGCCTCCCAGATGGAAAGTGCCCCCACAGGCAACTGTGGCTGGTTTGACAGTGCCAAGTGCCTCCTGCAAACTGACATCAGGAACCTGACCTGGTGACTTTTGTTTCTCAGGGGAAAGGCCATCGTTCCTCTCTAGGGCCCGGTGGCCCAGAGTGGCCGGCTGCCTGCTGAAATTCGAAACGGATCAGGATACCTCTCAGACCGAAGGTACCTCCACAGGCAACAGCTGCTGGTTTGACAGTGCCAAGTGCCTCCTGCAAACTGACATCAGGAACCTGGCATGGTGACTTTTGTTTCTCTGTGGAAAGGCCATGCTTCATATCCTGGACCCTTAGGCCCGGAGTGGCCAGCTGCCTGCTGAAATTCCGCACGGATCAGGATACTTCCCAGATGCAAGGTGCCCCCACAGGCATCTGTGGCTGGTTTGACAGTGCCAAGTGCCTCCTGCAAACTGACATCAGGAACCTGGCCTGGTGACTTTTGTTTCTCTGGGGAAAGGTCATAGATCGTCTCCAGAGCCTAGCGGCCCTGTGTGCCCTTCTGCCTGCTGAAATACTGTACGGATCAGGATGCCGCCCAGATGCAAGGTGCCCCTACAGGCAACTGTGGCTGGTTTGAGAGTGCCAAGTGCCTCCTGCAAACTGACATCAGGAACCTGGCCTGGTGACTTTTGTTTCTCTGGGGAAAGGCCATTGTATATGTCCAGGGCCTGGAGGCCCTGAGTGGCCCTCCGCCTGCTGAAATTCCGCATGGCTGAGGGTATCTCCCAGATGCAAGGTGCCCCCACAGGGAATTGTGGCTGGTTTGACAGTGCCAAATGGCTCCTGCAAACTGACATCAGGAACCTGGCCTGGTGACTTTTGTTTCTCTGGGGAAAGGCCATAGTTCGCGTCCATGGTCTTGCGGCCTGGCGTGCCTGGCTGCCTGCTGAAATTCCGCATGGATCAGGATGCCTCCCAGATGGAAAGTGCCCCCACAGGCAACTGTGGCTGGTTTGACAGTGCCAAGTGCCTCCTGCAAACTGACATCAGGAACCTGGCCTGGTGACTTTTGTTTCTCTGTGGAGAGGGCATAGTTCGTGCCCAGCGCCGGTCGCCCGTAGTGGACGGCTGCCTCCTGAAATTCCAAACGGTTGAGGATACATCCCAGATGAAATGTGCTCCCACAGGCAACAGTGGCTGGTTTGACAGTGCCAAGTGCCTCCTGCAAACTGACATCAGGAACCTGACCTGGTGACTTTTGTTTCTCAGGGGAAAGGCCATCGTTCCTCTCTAGGGCCCGGTGGCCCAGAGTGGCCAGCTGCCTGCTGAAATTCCAAACGGATCAGGATCCCTCTCAGACCGAAGGTACCTCCAGAGGCAACAGTGGCTGGTTTGACAGTGCCAAGTGCCTCCTGCAAACTGACATCAGGAACCTGGCATGGTGACTTTTGTTTCTCTGTGGAAAGGCCATGCTTCATATCCTGGACCCTTAGGCCCGGAGTGGCCACCTGCCTGCTGAAATTCCGAATGGATCAGGATGCCGCCCAGATGCAAGGTACACCTACAGGCAACTGTGGCTGGTTTGACAGTGCCAAGTGCCTCCTGCAAACTGACATCAGGAACCTGGCCTGGTGACTTTTGTTTCTCTGGGGAAAGGTCATGGTTCACATCCTGGACCCGAAGGCCCGGAGTGGCCGGCTGCCTGCTGAAATTCCGCACGGATCAGGATACCTCCCAGATGCAAGGTGCCCCCACAGGCATCTGTGGCTGGTTTGACAGTGCCAAGTGCCTCCTGCAAACTGACATCAGGAACCTGGCCTGGTGACTTTTGTTTCTCTGGGGACAGGCCATTGTATATGTACAGGGCCTGGATGCTCTGAATGGCCGTCCGCCTGCTGAAATTCCACACGGCTGAGGATATCTCCCAGATGCAAGGTGCCCCTACAGGCAACAGTGGCTGGTTTGACAGTGCCAAGTGCCTTCTGCAAACTGACATCAGGAACCTGGCCTGGTGACTTTTGTTTCTCAGGGGAAAGGCCATCGTTCGTGTCCAGGGCCGGGTGGCCCGGCCTGCTCGGCTGCCTGCTGAAATTCCGCACGGATCCGGATGCCTCCCAGATGCAAAGTGCACCCACAGGCAACTGTGGCTGGTTTGACAGTGCCAAGTGCCTCCTGCAAACTGACATCAGGAACCTGGCTTGGTGACTTTTGTTTCTCTGGGGAAAGGCCATTGTACATGTCCAGGGCCCGGTGGCCCGGAGTGGCCGGCTGCCTGGTTAAATTCCGCATGAATCAGGATAGCCTCCAGATGACAGGAGACCCCACAGGCAACAGTGGCTGGTTTAACAGTGCCAAGTGCCTCCTGCAAACTGACATCAGGAACCTGGCATGGTGATTTTTGTTTCTCTGCGGAAAGGCCATCGTTGCTATCCAGGGCCTGGTGGCCTTGATTTGCCGGCTGCCTGCTGAAATTCCGCACGGATCAGGATACCGCCTATATGAAGGGAGCCCCCACAGGCAACAGTGGCTGGTTTGACAGTGCCAAGTGCCTCCTGCAAACTGACATCAGGAACCTGGCCTGGTGACTTTTGTTTCTCTGGGGACAGGCCATTGTATATGTACAGGGCCTGGATGCCCTGAATGGCCGTCCGCCTGCTGAAATTCCACAATTCTGAGGATATCTCCCAGATGCAAGGTGCCCCTACAGGCAACTGTGGCTGGTTTGACAGTGCCAAGTGCCTCCTGCAAACTGACATCAGGAACCTGGCCTGGTGACTTTTGTTTCTCTGGGGAAAGGCCATTGTACACGTCCAGGGCCCGGTGGCCCGGAGTGGCCAGCTGCCTGCTGAAATTCCAAACGGATCAGGATACCTCTCAGACCGAAGGTACCTCCACAGGCAACAGTGGCTGGTTTGACAGTGCCAAGTGCCTCCTGCAAACTGACATCAGGAACCTGGCCTGGTGACTTTTGTTTCTCTGGGGAAAGGTCATAGATCGTCTCCAGAGCCTAGCGGCCCTGTTTGCCCTTCTGCCTGCTGAAATACTGTACGGATCAGGATGCCGCCCAGATGCAAGGTGCCCCTACAGGCAACTGTGGCTGGTTTGAGAGTGCCAAGTGCCTCCTGCAAACTGACATCAGGAACCTGGCCTGGTGACTTTTGTTTCTCTGGGGAAAGGCCATTGTATATGTCCAGGGCCTGGAGGCCCTGAGTGGCCCTCCGCCTGCTGAAATTCCGCATGGCTGAGGATATCTCCCAGATGCAAGGTGCCCCCACAGGGAATTGTGGCTGGTTTGACAGTGCCAAATGGCTCCTGCAAACTGACATCAGGAACCTGGCCTGGTGACTTTTGTTTCTCTGGGGAAAGGCAATAGTTCGCGTCCATGGTCTTGCGGCCCGGCGTGCCTGGCTGCCTGCTGAAATTCCGCACGGATCAGGATGCCTCCCAGATGGAAAGTGCCCCCACAGGCAACTGTGGCTGGTTTGACAGTGCCAAGTGCCTCCTGCAAACTGACATCAGGAACCTGGCCTGGTGACTTTTGTTTCTCTGTGGAGAGGCCATAGTTCGTGCCCAGCGCCAGTCGCCCGTAGTGGACGGCTGCCTCCTGAAATTCCAAACGGTTGAGGATACATCCCAGATGAAATGTGCTCCCACAGGCAACAGTGGCTGGTTTGACAGTGCCAAGTGCCTCCTGCAAACTGACATCAGCAACCTGGCCTGGTGACTTTTGTTTCTCTGGGGAAAGGCCATGGTTCACATCCTGGACCCGAAGGCCCGGAGTGGCCGGCTGCCTGCTGAAATTCCGCACGGATCAGGATACCTCCCAGATGCAAGGTGCCCCCAAAGGCATCTGTGGCTGGTTTGACAGTGCCAAGTGCCTCCTGCAAACTGACATCAGGAACCTGACCTGGTGACTTTTGTTTCTCAGGGGAAAGGCCATCGTTCCTCTCTAGGGCCCGGTGGCCCAGAGTGGCCGGCTGCCTGCTGAAATTCGAAACGGATCAGGATCCCTCTCAGATCGAAGGTACCTCCACAGGCAACAGTGGCTGGTTTGACAGTGCCAAGTGCCTCCTGCCAACTGACATCAGGAACCTGGCCTGGTGACTTTTGTTTCTCTGTGGAAAGGCCATGCTTCATATCCTGGACCCTTAGGCCCGGAGTGGCCAGCTGCCTGCTGAAATTCCGCACGGATCAGGATACTTCCCAGATGCAAGGTGCCCCCACAGGCATCTGTGGCTGGTTTGACAGTGCCAAGTGCCTCCTGCAAACTGACATCAGGAACCTGGCCTGGTGACTTTTGTTTCTCTGGGGAAAGGTCATAGATCGTCTCCAGAGCCTAGCGGCCCTGTGTGCCCTTCTGCCTGCTGAAATACTGTACGGATCAGGATGCCGCCCAGATGCAAGGTGCCCCTACAGGCAACTGCGGCTGGTTTGAGAGTGCCAAGTGCCTCCTGCAAACTGACATCAGGAACCTGGCCTGGTGACTTTTGTTTCTCTGGGGAAAGGCCATTGTATATGTCCAGGGCCTGGAGGCCCTGAGTGGCCCTCCGCCTGCTGAAATTCCGCATGGCTGAGGATATCTCCCAGATGCAAGGTGCCCCCACAGGGAATTGTGGCTGGTTTGACAGTGCCAAATGGCTCCTGCAAACTGACATCAGGAACCTGGCCTGGTGACTTTTGTTTCTCTGGGGAAAGGCCATAGTTCGCGTCCATGGTCTTGCGGCCCGGCGTGCCTGGCTGCCTGCTGAAATTCCGCACGGATCAGGATACCTCCCCGATGCAAGGTGCCCCCAAAGGCGTCTGTGGCTGGTTTGACAGTGCCAAGTGCCTCCTGCAAACTGACATCAGGAACCTGACCTGGTGACTTTTGTTTCTCAGGGGAAAGGCCATCGTTCCTCTGTAGGGCCCGGTGGCCCAGAGTGGCCGGCTGCCTGCTGAAATTCGAAACGGATCAGGATCCCTCTCAGACCGAAGGTACCTCCAGAGGCAACAGTGGCTGGTTTGACAGTGCCAAGTGCCTCCTGCAAACTGACATCAGGAACCTGGCATGGTGACTTTTGTTTCTCTGTGGAAAGGCCATGCTTCATATCCTGGACCCTTAGGCCAGGAGTGGCCACCTGCCTGCTGAAATTCCGAATGGATCAGGATGCCGCCCAGATGCAAGGTACAACTACAGGCAACTGTGGCTGGTTTGACAGAGCCAAGTGCCTCCTGCAAACTGACATCAGGAACCTGGCCTGGTGACTTTTGTTTCTCTGGGGAAAGGTCATGGTTCACATCCTGGACCCGAAGGCCCGGAGTGGCCGGCTGCCTGCTGAAATTCCGCACGGATCAGGATACCTCCCAGATGCAAGGTGCCCCCAAAGGCACCTGCGGTTGGTTTGACAGTGCCAAGTGCCTCCTGCAAACTGACATCAGGAACCTGACCTGGTGACTTTTGTTTCTCAGGGGAAAGGCCATCGTTCCTCTCTAGGGCCCGGTGGCCCAGAGTGGCCGGCTGCCTGCTGAAATTCGAAACGGATCAGGATTCCTCTCAGACCGAAGGTACCTCCAGAGGCAACAGTGGCTGGTTTGACAGTGCCAAGTGCCTCCTGCAAACTGACATCAGGAACCTGGCATGGTGACTTTTGTTTCTCGGGGGAAAGGCCATGCTTCATATCCTGGACCCTTAGG
Organism: Passer domesticus; assembly: GCF_036417665.1. Taxonomy (NCBI): domain Eukaryota; kingdom Metazoa; phylum Chordata; class Aves; order Passeriformes; family Passeridae; genus Passer; species Passer domesticus. The sequence goes on from NC_087484.1 coordinate 27,747,097, forward strand.
CCCGGAGTGGCCAGCTGCCTGCTGAAATTCCGCACGGATCAGGATACTTCCCAGATGCAAGGTGCCCCCACAGGCATCTGTGGCTGGTTTGACAGTGCCAAGTGCCTCCTGCAAACTGACATCAGGAACCTGGCCTGGTGACTTTTGTTTCTCTGGGGACAGGCCATTGTATATGTACAGGGCCTGGATGCTCTGAATGGCCGTCCGCCTGCTGAAATTCCACACGGCTGAGGATATCTCCCAGATGCAAGGTGCCCCTACAGGCAACAGTGGCTGGTTTGACAGTGCCAAGTGCCTTCTGCAAACTGACATCAGGAACCTGGCCTGGTGACTTTTGTTTCTCAGGGGAAAGGCCATCGTTCGTGTCCAGGGCCGGGTGGCCCGGCCTGCTCGGCTGCCTGCTGAAATTCCGCACGGATCAGGATGCCTCCCAGATGCAAAGTGCACCCACAGGCAACTGTGGCTGGTTTGACAGTGCCAAGTGCCTCCTGCAAACTGACATCAGGAACCTGGCTTGGTGACTTTTGTTTCTCTGGGGAAAGGCCATTGTACATGTCCAGGGCCCGGTGGCCCGGAGTGGCCGGCTGCCTGGTTAAATTCCGCATGAATCAGGATAGCCTCCAGATGACAGGAGACCCCACAGGCAACAGTGGCTGGTTTAACAGTGCCAAGTGCCTCCTGCAAACTGACATCAGGAACCTGGCATGGTGATTTTTGTTTCTCTGCGGAAAGGCCATCGTTGCTATTAAGGGCCTGGTGGCCTTGATTTGCCGGCTGCCTGCTGAAATTCCGCACGGATCAGGATACCGCCTAGATGAAGGGAGCCCCCACAGGCAACAGTGGCTGGTTTGACAGTGCCAAGTGCCTCCTGCAAACTGACATCAGGAACCTGGCCTGGTGACTTTTGTTTCTCTGGGGACAGGCCATTGTATATGTACAGGGCCTGGATGCCCTGAATGGCCGTCCGCCTGCTGAAATTCCACAATTCTGAGGATATCTCCCAGATGCAAGGTGCCCCCACAGGCATCTGTGGCTGGTTTGACAGTGCCAAGTGCCTCCTGCAAACTGACATCAGGAACCTGGCCTGGTGACTTTTGTTTCTCTGGGGAAAGGCCATTGTACACGTCCAGGGCCCGGTGGCCCGGAGTGGCCAGCTGCCTGCTGAAATTCCAAACGGATCAGGATACCTCTCAGACCGAAGGTACCTCCACAGGCAACAGTGGCTGGTTTGACAGTGCCAAGTGCCTCCTGCAAACTGACATCAGGAACCTGGCCTGGTGACTTTTGTTTCTCGGGGGAAAGGCCATGCTTCATATCCTGGACCCTTAGGCCCAGAGTGACCGGCTGCCTGCTGAAATTCCGAACGGATCAGGATGCCGCCCAGATTCAAGGTGCCCCCACAGACACCTGTGGCTGGTTTGACAGTGCCAAGTGCCTCCTGCAAACTGACATCAGGAACCTGGCCTGGTGACTTTTGTTTCTCTGTGGAGAGGCCATAGTTCGTGCCCAGCGCCGGTCGCCCGTAGTGGACGGCTGCCTCCTGAAATTCCAAACGGTTGAGGATACATCCCAGATGAAATGTGCTCCCACAGGCAACAGTGGCTGGTTTGACAGTGCCAAGTGCCTCCTGCAAACTGACATCAGCAACCTGGCCTGGTGACTTTTTTTTCTCTGGGGAAAGGCCATGGCTGACATCCTGGACCCGAAGGCCCGGAGTGGCCGGCTGCCTGCTGAAATTCCGCACGGATCAGGATACCTCCCAGATGCAAGGTGCCCCCAAAGGCATCGGTGGCTGGTTTGACAGTGCCAAGTGCCTCCTGCAAACTGACATCAGGAACCTGACCTGGTGACTTTTGTTTCTCAGGGGAAAGGCCATCGTTCCTCTCCAGGGCCCGGTGGCCCAGAGTGGCCGGCTGCCTGCTGAAATTCGAAACGGATCAGGATACCTCTCAGACCGAAGGTACCTCCACAGGCAACAGTGGCTGGTTTGACAGTGCCAAGTGCCTCCTGCAAACTGACATCAGGAACCTGGCCTGGTGACTTTTGTTTCTCTGTGGAAAGGCCATGCTTCATATCCTGGACCCTTAGGGCCGGAGTGGCCAGCTGCCTGCTGAAATTCCGCACGGATCAGGATACTTCCCAGATGCAAGGTGCCCCCACAGGCATCTGTGGCTGGTTTGACAGTGCCAAGTGCCTCCTGCAAACTGACATCAGGAACCTGGCATGTTGACTTTTGTTTCTCTGGGGAAAGGCCATCGTTGCTATCCAGGGCCGGGTGGCCTGGATTGGCCGGCTGCCTGCTGAAATTCCGCACGGATCAGGATACCGCCTAGATGAAGGGAGCCCCCACAGGCAACAGTGGCTGGTTTGACAGTGCCAAGTGCCTCCTGCAAACTGACATCAGGAACCTGGCCTGGTGACTTTTGTTTCTCTGGGGACAGGCCATTGTATATGTACAGGGCCTGGATGCTCTGAATGGCCGTCCGCCTGCTGAAATTCCACACGGCTGAGGATATCTCCCAGATGCAAGGTGCCCCTACAGGCAACTGTGGCTGGTTTGACAGTGCCAAGTGCCTCCTGCAAACTGACATCAGGAACCTGGCTTGGTGACTTTTGTTTCTCTGGGGAAAGGCCATTGTACATGTCCAGGGCCCGGTGGCCTGGAGTGGCCGGCTGCCTGGTTAAATTCCGCATGAATCAGGATAGCCTCCAGATGACAGGAGACCCCACAGGCAACAGTGGCTGGTTTAACAGTGCCAAGTGCCTCCTGCAAACTGACATCAGGAACCTGGCATGGTGATTTTTGTTTCTCTGGGGAAAGGCCATCGTTGCTATCCAGGGCCTGGTGGCCTTGATTTGCCGGCTGCCTGCTGAAATTCCGCACGGATCAGGATACCGCCTAGATGAAGGGAGCCCCCACAGGCAACAGTGGCTGGTTTGACAGTGCCAAGTGCCTCCTGCAAACTGACATCAGGAACCTGGCCTGGTGACTTTTGTTTCTCTGGGGACAGGCCATTGTATATGTACAGGGCCTGGATGCCCTGAATGGCCGTCCGCTTGCTGAAATTCCACAATTCTGAGGATATCTCCCAGATGCAAGGTGCCCCTACAGGCAACTGTGGCTGGTTTGACAGTGCCAAGTGCCTCCTGCAAACTGACATCAGGAACCTGGCCTGGTGACTTTTGTTTCTCTGGGGAAAGGCCATTGTACACGTCCAGGGCCCGGTGGCCCGGAGTGGCCAGCTGCCTGCTGAAATTCCAAACGGATCAGGATACCTCTCAGACCGAAGGTACCACCACAGGCAACAGTGGCTGGTTTGACAGTGCCAAGTGCCTCCTGCAAACTGACATCAGCAACCTGGCCTGGTGACTTTTGTTTCTCGGGGGAAAGGCCATGCTTCATATCCTGGACCCTTAGGCCCAGAGTGACCGGCTGCCTGCTGAAATTCCGAACGGATCAGGATGCCGCCCAGATTCAAGGTGCCCCCACAGACACCTGTGGCTGGTTTGACAGTGCCAAGTGCCTCCTGCAAACTGACATCAGGAACCTGGCCTGGTGACTTTTGTTTCTCTGTGGAGAGGCCATAGTTCGTGCCCAGCGCCGGTCGCCCGTAGTGGACGGCTGCCTCCTGAAATTCCAAACGGTTGAGGATACATCCCAGATGAAATGTGCTCCCACAGGCAACAGTGGCTGGTTTGACAGTGCCAAGTGCCTCCTGCAAACTGACATCAGCAACCTGGCCTGGTGACTTTTGTTTCTCTGGGGAAAGACCATGGTTCACATCCTGGACCCCAAGGGCCGGAGTGGCCGGCTGCCTGCTGAAATTCCGCACGGATCAGGATACCTCCCAGATGCAAGGTGCCCCCAAAGGCATCTGTGGCTGGTTTGACAGTGCCAAGTGCCTCCTGCAAACTGACATCAGGAACCTGGCCTGGTGACTTTTGTTTCTCAGGGGAAAGGCCATCGTTCCTCTCTAGGGCCCGGTGGCCCAGGGTGGCCGGCTGCCTGCTGAAATTCGAAACGGATCAGGATACCTCTCAGACCGAAGGTACCTCCACAGGCAACAGTGGCTGGTTTGACAGTGCCAAGTGCCTCCTGCAAACTGACATCAGGAACCTGGCCTGGTGACTTTTGTTTCTCTGTGGAAAGGCCATGCTTCATATCCTGGACCCGGTGGCCCGGAGTGGCCAGCTGCCTGCTGAAATTCCGCACGGTTCAGGATACTTCCCAGATGCAAGATGCCCCCACAGGCATCTGTGGCTGGTTTGACAGTGCCAAGTGCCTCCTGCAAACTGACATCAGGAATCTGGCATGGTGACTTTTGTTTCTCTGGGGAAAGGCCATCGTTGCTATCCAGGGCTGGGTGGCCTTGATTTGCCGGCTGCCTGCTGAAATTCCGCACGGATCAGGATGCCTCCCAGATGGAAAGTGCCCCCACAGGCAACAGTGGCTGGTTTGACAGTGCCAAGTGCTTCCTGCAAACTGACATCAGGAACCTGGCCTTGTGACTTTTGTTTCTCTGTGGAAAGGCCATGCTTCATATCCTGGACCCTTAGGCCCGGAGTGGCCACCTGCCTGCTGAAATTCCGAATGGATCAGGATGCCGCCCAGATGCAAGGTACACCTACAGGCAACTGTGGCTGGTTTGACAGAGCCAAGTGCCTCCTGCAAACTAACATCAGGAACCTGGCCTGGTGACTTTTGTTTCTCTGGGGAAAGGTCATGGTTCATGTCCAGGGCCCGGTGGCCCGGGGTGGCCGGCTGCCTGCTGAAATTCCGCATGAATCAGGATAGCCCCCAGATGACAGGAGACCCCACAGGCAACAGTGGCTGGTTTGACAGTGCCAAGTGCCTCCTGCAAACTGACATCAGGAACCTGACATGGTGACTTTTGTTTCTCTGGGGAAAGGCCATCGTTGCTACCCAGGGCCGGGTGGCCTGGATTTGCCGGCTGCCTGCTGAAATTCCGCACGGATCAGGATACCGCTGAGATGAAGGGAGCCCTCACAGGCAACAGTGGCTGGTTTGACAGTGCCAAGTGCCTCCTGCAAACTGACATCGGGAACCTGACTTGGTGACTTTTGTTTCTCTGGGGAAAGGCCATTGTACATGTCCAGGGCCCGGTGGCCCGGAGTGGCCAGCTGCCTGCTGAAATTCCAAACGGATCAGGATACCTCTCAGACCGAAGGTACCTCCACAGGCAACAGTGGCTGGTTTGACAGTGCCAAGTGCCTCCTGCAAACTGACATCAGGAACCTGGCCTGGTGACTTTTGTTTCTCTGGGGACAGGCCATTGTATATGTACAGGGCCTGGATGCTCTGAATGGCCGTCCGCCTGCTGAAATTCCACACGGCTGAGGATATCTCCCAGATGTAAGGTGCCCCTACAGGCAACTGTGGCTGGTTTGACAGTGCCAAGTGCCTCCTGCAAACTGACATCAGGAACCTGGCCTGGTGACTTTTGTTTCTCAGGGGAAAGGCCATCGTTCGTGTCCAGGGCCGGGTGGCCTGGCCTGCTCGGCTGCCTGCTGAAATTCTGCACGGATCAGGATGCCTCCAAGATGGAAAGTGCCCCCACAGGCAACTGTGGCTGGTTTGACAGTGCCATGTGCCTCCTGCAAACTGACATCAGCAACCTGGCCTGGTGACTTTTGTTTCTCTGGGGAAAGGCCATGGTTCACATCCTGGACCCGGAGGCCCGGATTGGCCGGCTGCCTGCTGAAATTCCGCACGGATCAGGATACCTCCCAGATGCAAGGTGCCCCCAAAGACATCTGTGGCTGGTTTGACAGTGCCAAGTGCCTCCTGCAAACTGACATCAGGAACCTGGCCTGGTGAGTTTTGTTTCTCTGGGGAAAGGCCATGGTTCACATCCTGGACCCGAAGGCCCGGAGTGGCCGGCTGCCTGCTGAAATTCCGCACGGATCAGGATACCTCCCAGATGCAAGGTGCCCCCAAGGGCATCTGTGGCTGGTTTGACAGTGCCAAGTGCCTCCTGCAAACTGACATCAGGAACCTGGCATGTTGACTTTTGTTTCTCAGGGGAAAGGCCATCGTTTCTATCCAGGGCCGGGTGGCCTGGATTGGTCGGCTGCCTGCTGAAATTCCGCACGGATCAGGATACGGCCGAGATGAAGGGAGCCCCCACAGGCAACTGTGGCTGGTTTGACAGTGCCAAGTGCCTCCTGAAAACTGACATCAGGAACCTGGCCTGGTGACTTATGTTTCTCTGGGGAATGGTCATGGTTTCTGTGCAGGGCCGGGTGGGAAGTAGTGGCCTGCCGCCTGCTGAAATTCCTCACGGTTGACGATACCTCCCAGATGCAAGGTGCCCCCACAGGCAACAGTGGCTGGTTTGACAGTGCCAAGTGCCTCCTGCAAACTGACATCAGGAACCTGGCCTGGTGACTTCTGTTTCTCTGGGGAAAGGCCATGATTCATGTCCAGGGCCTTGTGGCCCGTATTGGCCGGCTGCCTGCTGAAATTCTGCACGGATCAGGATACCTCTCAGATGCAAGGCGCCGCCAGAGCTAACTGTGGCTGGTTTGACAGTGCCAAGTGCCTCCTGCAAACTGACATCAGGAACCTGGCCTGGTGACTTTTGTTTCTCAGGGGAAAGGCCATCGTTCGTGCCCAGGGCCTAGCAGCCCGGCGTGCCTGGCTGCCTGCTGAAATTCCGCACGGATCAGGATGCCTCTCAGACCGAAGGTACCTCCACAGGCAACTGTGGCTGGTTTGACAGTGCCAAGTGCCTCCTGCAAACTGACATCAGGAACCTGGCCTGCTGACTTTTGTTTCTCTGGGGAAAGGTCATAGATCATCTCCAGAGCCTAGCGGCCCAGTGTGCCCTTCTGCCTGCTGAAATACTGTACGGATCAGGATGCCGCCCAGATGCAAGGTGCCCCTACAGGCAACTGTGGCTGGTTTGAGAGTGCCAAGTGCCTCCTGCAAACTGACATCAGGAACCTGGCCTGGTGACTTTTGTTTGTCTGGGGAAAGGCCATTGTATATGTCCAGGGCCTGGAGGCCCTGAGTGGCCCTCCGCCTGCTGAAATTCCGCATGGCTGAGGATATCTCCCAGATGCAAGGTGCCCCCACAGGGAATTGTGGCTGGTTTGACAGTGCCAAACGGCTCCTGCAAACTGACATCAGGAACCAGGCCTGGTGACTTTTTTTTCTCTGGGGAAAGGCCATAGTTCGCGTCCATGGTCTTGCGGCCCGGCGTGCCTGGTTGCCTGCTGAAATTCCGCACGTATCAGGATGCCTCCCAGATGGAAAGTGCCCCCACAGGCAACTGTGGCTGGTTGGACAGTGCCAAGTGCCTCCTGCAAACTGACATCAGGAACCTGGCCTGGTGACTTTTGTTTCTCAGGGGAAAGGCCATCGTTCGTGTCCAGGGCCGGGTGGCCCGGCCTGCTCGGCTGCCTGGTGAAATTCCGCACGGATCAGGATGCCTCCCAGATGGAAAGTGCCCCCACAGGCAACAGTGGCTGGTTTGACAGTGCCAAGTGCCTCCTGCAAACTGACATCAGGAACCTGGCCTGGTTACTTTTGTTTCTCTGGGGAAAGGCCATTGTACATGTCCAGGGCCCGGTGGCCCGGAGTGGCCAGCTGCCTGCTGAAATTCCAAACGGATCAGGATACCTCTCAGACCGAAGGTACCTCCACAGGCAACTGTGGCCTGGTTTGACAGTGCCAAGTGCCTCCTGCAAACTGACATCAGGAACCTGGCCTGGTGACTTTTGTTTCTCTGGGGAAAGGCCATGCTTCATATCCTGAACCCTTAGGCCCAGAGTGGCCGGCTGCCGGCTGAAATTCCGAATGGATCAGGATGCCGCCCAGATTAAAGGTGCCCCCACAGGCACCTGAGGCTGGTTTGACAGTGCCAAGTGCCTCCTGCAAACTGACATCAGGAACCTGGCCTGGTGACTTTTGTTTCTCTGTGGAGAGGCCATAGTTCGTGCCCAGTGCCGGTCGCCCGTAGTGGACGGCTGCCTCCTGAAATTCCAAACGGTTGAGGATACATCCCAGATGAAATGTGCTCCCACAGGCAACAGTGGCTGGTTTGACAGTGCCAAGTGCCTCCTGCAAACTGACATCAGGAACCTGGCCTGGTGACTTTTGTTTCTCATTGGAAAGGCCATCGTTCCTCTCTAGGGCCCGGTGGCCCGGAGTGGCCGGCTGCCTGCTGAAGTTCCAAACGGATCAGGATACCTCTCAGACCGAGGGTACCTCCACAGGCAACAGTGGCTGGTTTGACAGTGCCAAGTGCCTCCTGCAAACTGACATCAGGAACCTGGCCTGGTGACTTTTGTTTCTCTGTGGAAAGGCCATGCTTCATATCCTGGAACCTTAGGCCCGGAGTGGCCTTCTGCCTGCTGAAATTCCGAATGGATCAGGATGCCGCCCAGATGCAAGGTACACCTACAGGCAACTGTGGCTGGTTTGACAGAGCCAAGTGCCTCCTGCAAACTGACATCAGGAACCTGGCCTGGTGACTTTTGTTTCTCTGGGGAAAGGTCATGGTTCATGTCCAGGGCCCGGTGGCCCGTGGTGGCCGGCTGCCTGGTTAAATTCCGCATGAATCAGGATAGCCTCCAGATGACAGGAGACCCCACAGGCAACTGTGGCTGGTTTGACAGTGCCAAGTGCCTCCTGCAAACTGACATCAGGAACCTGGCATGGTGACTTTTGTTTCTCTGGGGAAAGGCCATCGTTGCTATCCAGGGCCTGGTGGCCTTGATTTGCCGGCTGCCTGCTGAAATTCCGCACGGATCAGGATACCGCCTAGATGAAGGGAGCCCCCACAGGCAACAGTGGCTGGTTTGACAGTGCCAAGTGCCTCCTGCAAACTGACATCAGGAACCTGGCCTGGTGACTTTTGTTTCTCTGGGGACAGGCCATTGTATATGTACAGGGCCTGGATGCCCTGAATGGCCGTCCGCCTGCTGAAATTCCACAATTCTGAGGATATCTCCCAGATGCAAGGTGCCCCTACAGGCAACTGTGGCTGGTTTGACAGTGCCAAGTGCCTCCAGCAAACTGACATCAGGAACCTGGCCTGGTGACTTTTGTTTCTCTGTGGAGAGGCCATAGTTCGTGCCCAGCGCCGGTCGCCCGTAGTGGACGGCTGCCTCCTGAAATTCCAAACGGTTGAGGATACATCCCAGATGAAATGTGCTCCCACAGGCAACAGTGGCTGGTTTGACAGTGCCAAGTGCCTCCTGCAAACTGACATCAGCAACCTGGCCTGGTGACTTTTGTTTCTCAGGGGAAAGGCCATCGTTCGTGTCCAGGGCCGGGTGGCCCGGCCTGCTCGGCTGCCTGGTGAAATTCCGCACGGATCAGGATGCCTCCCAGATGGAAAGTGCCCCCACAGGCAACAGTGGCTGGTTTGACAGTGCCAAGTGCCTCCTGCAAACTGACATCAGGAACCTGGCCTGGTGACTTTTGTTTCTCTGGGGAAAGGCCATTGTACATGTCCAGGGCCCGGTGGCCCGGAGTGGCCAGCTGCCTGCTGAAATTCCAAACGGATCAGGATACCTCTCAGACCGAAGGTACCTCCACAGGCAACTGTGGCTGGTTTGACAGTGCCAAGTGCCTCCTGCAAACTGACATCAGGAATCTGGCATGGTGACTTTTGTTTCTCTGGGGAAAGGCCATCGTTGCTATCCAGGGCTGGGTGGCCTTGATTTGCCGGCTGCCTGCTGAAATTCCGCACGGATCAGGATGCCTCCCAGATGGAAAGTGCCCCCACAGGCAACAGTGGCTGGTTTGACAGTGCCAAGTGCTTCCTGCAAACTGACATCAGGAACCTGGCCTTGTGACTTTTGTTTCTCTGTGGAAAGGCCATGCTTCATATCCTGGACCCTTAGGCCCGGAGTGGCCACCTGCCTGCTGAAATTCCGAATGGATCAGGATGCCGCCCAGATGCAAGGTACACCTACAGGCAACTGTGGCTGGTTTGACAGAGCCAAGTGCCTCCTGCAAACTAACATCAGGAACCTGGCCTGGTGACTTTTGTTTCTCTGGGGAAAGGTCATGGTTCATGTCCAGGGCCCGGTGGCCCGGGGTGGCCGGCTGCCTGGTTAAATTCCGCATGAATCAGGATAGCCCCCAGATGACAGGAGACCCCACAGGCAACAGTGGCTGGTTTGACAGTGCCAAGTGCCTCCTGCAAACTGACATCAGGAACCTGACATGGTGACTTTTGTTTCTCTGGGGAAAGGCCATCGTTGCTACCCAGGGCCGGGTGGCCTGGATTTGCCGGCTGCCTGCTGAAATTCCGCACGGATCAGGATACCGCTGAGATGAAGGGAGCCCTCACAGGCAACAGTGGCTGGTTTGACAGTGCCAAGTGCCTCCTGCAAACTGACATCGGGAACCTGGCTTGGTGACTTTTGTTTCTCTGGGGAAAGGCCATTGTACATGTCCAGGGCCCGGTGGCCCGGAGTGGCCAGCTGCCTGCTGAAATTCCAAACGGATCAGGATACCTCTCAGACCGAAGGTACCTCCACAGGCAACAGTGGCTGGTTTGACAGTGCCAAGTGCCTCCTGCAAACTGACATCAGGAACCTGGCCTGGTGACTTTTGTTTCTCTGGGGACAGGCCATTGTATATGTACAGGGCCTGGATGCTCTGAATGGCCGTCCGCCTGCTGAAATTCCACACGGCTGAGGATATCTCCCAGATGTAAGGTGCCCCTACAGGCAACTGTGGCTGGTTTGACAGTGCCAAGTGCCTCCTGCAAACTGACATCAGGAACCTGGCCTGGTGACTTTTGTTTCTCAGGGGAAAGGCCATCGTTCGTGTCCAGGGCCGGGTGGCCTGGCCTGCTCGGCTGCCTGCTGAAATTCTGCACGGATCAGGATGCCTCCAAGATGGAAAGTGCCCCCACAGGCAACTGTGGCTGGTTTGACAGTGCCATGTGCCTCCTGCAAACTGACATCAGCAACCTGGCCTGGTGACTTTTGTTTCTCTGGGGAAAGGCCATGGTTCACATCCTGGACCCGAAGGCCCGGATTGGCCGGCTGCCTGCTGAAATTCCGCACGGATCAGGATACCTCCCAGATGCAAGGTGCCCCCAAAGACATCTGTGGCTGGTTTGACAGTGCCAAGTGCCTCCTGCAAACTGACATCAGCAACCTGGCATGGTGAGTTTTGTTTCTCTGGGGAAAGGCCATGGTTCACATCCTGGACCCGAAGGCCCGGAGTGGCCGGCTGCCTGCTGAAATTCCGCACGGATCAGGATACCTCCCAGATGCAAGGTGCCCCCAAGGGCATCTGTGGCTGGTTTGACAGTGCCAAGTGCCTCCTGCAAACTGACATCAGGAACCTGGCATGTTGACTTTTGTTTCTCAGGGGAAAGGCCATCGTTCCTCTCTAGGGCCCGGTGGCCCAGAGTGGCCGGCTGCCTGCTGAAATTCCAAACGGATCAGGATACCTCTCAGACCGAAGGTACCTCCACAGGCAACAGTGGCTGGTTTGACAGTGCCAAGTGCCTCCTGCAAACTGACATCAGGAACCTGGCCTGGTGACTTTTGTTTCTCTGTGGAAAGGCCATGCTTCATATCCTGGACCCTTAGGGCCGGAGTGGCCAGCTGCCTGCTGAAATTCCTCACGGATCAGGATACTTCCCAGATGCAAGGTGCCCCCACAGGCATCTGTGGCTGGTTTGACAGTGCCAAGTGCCTCCTGCAAACTGACATCAGGAACCTGGCCTGGTGACTTTTGTTTCTCTGGGGACAGGCCATTGTATATGTACAGGGTCTGGATGCTCTGAATGGCCGTCCGCCTGCTGAAATTCCACACGGCTGAGGATATCTCCCAGATGCAAGGTGCCCCTACAGGCAACTGTGGCTGGTTTGACAGTGCCAAGTGCCTCCTGCAAACTGACATCAGGAACCTGGCCTGGTGACTTTTGTTTCTCAGGGGAAAGGCCATCGTTCGTGTCCAGGGCCGGGTGGCCCGGCCTGCTCGGCTGCCTGCTGAAATTCCGAACGGATCAGGATGCCTCCCAGATGGAAAGTGCCCCCACAGGCAACTGTGGCTGGTTTGACAGTGCCAAGTGCCTCCTGCAAACTGACATCAGGAACCTGGCTTGGTGACTTTTGTTTCTCTGGGGAAAGGCCATTGTACATGTCCAGGGCCCGGTGGCCCGGAGTGGCCGGCTGCCTGGTTAAATTCCGCATGAATCAGGATAGCCTCCAGATGACAGGAGACCCCACAGGCAACTGTGGCTGGTTTGACAGTGCCAAGTGCCTCCTGCAAACTGACATCAGGAACCTGGCATGGTGACTTTTGTTTCTCAGGGGAAAGGCCATCGTTGCTATCCAGGGCCTGGTGGCCTTGATTTGCCGGCTGCCTGCTGAAATTCCGCACGGATCAGGATACCGCCTAGATGAAGGGAGCCCCCACAGGCAACAGTGGCTGGTTTGACAGTGCCAAGTGCCTCCTGCAAACTGACATCAGGAACCTGGCCTGGTGACTTTTGTTTCTCTGGGGACAGGCCATTGTATATGTACAGGGCCTGGATGCCCTGAATGGCCGTCCGCCTGCTGAAATTCCACAAATCTGAGGATATCTCCCAGATGCAAGGTGCCCCTACAGGCAACTGTGGCTGGTTTGACAGTGCCAAGTGCCTCCTGCAAACTGACATCAGGAACCTGGCCTGCTGACTTTTGTTTCTCTGGGGAAAGGCCATTGTACACGTCCAGGGCCCGGTGGCCCGGAGTGGCCAGCTGCCTGCTGAAATTCCAAACGGATCAGGATACCTCTCAGACCGAAGGTACCTCCACAGGCAACAGTGGCTGGTTTGACAGTGCCAAGTGCCTCCTGCAAACTGACATCAGCAACCTGGCCTGGTGACTTTTGTTTCTCGGGGGAAAGGCCATGCTTCATATCCTGGACCCTTAGGCCCAGAGTGACCGGCTGCCTGCTGAAATTCCGAACGGATCAGGATGCCGCCCAGATTCAAGGTGCCCCCACAGACACCTGTGGCTGGTTTGACAGTGCCAAGTGCCTCCTGCAAACTGACATCAGGAACCTGGCCTGGTGACTTTTGTTTCTCTGTGGAGAGGCCACAGTTCGTGCCCAGCGCCGGTCGCCCGTAGTGGACGGCTGCCTCCTGAAATTCCAAACGGATCAGGATACATCCCAGATGAAATGTGCTCCCACAGGCAACAGTGGCTGGTTTGACAGTGCCAAGTGCCTCCTGCAAACTGACATCAGCAACCTGGCATGGTGACTTTTGTTTCTCTGGGGACAGGCCATTGTATATGTACAGGGCCTGGATGCTCTGAATGGCCGTCCGCCTGCTGAAATTCCACACGGCTGAGGATATCTCCCAGATGCAAGGTGCCCCTACAGGCAACTGTGGCTGGTTTGACAGTGCCAAGTGCCTCCTGCAATCTGACATCAGGAACCTGGCCTGGTGACTTTTGTTTCTCAGGGGAAAGGCCATCGTTCGTGTCCAGGGCCGGGTGGCCCGGCCTGCTCGGCTGCCTGCTGAAATTCCGCACGGATCAGGATGCCTCCCAGATGGAAAGTGCCCCCACAGGCAACAGTGGCTGGTTTGACAGTGCCAAGTGCCTCCTGCAAACTGACATCAGGAACCTGGCTTGGTGACTTTTGTTTCTCTGGGGAAAGGCCATTGTACATGTCCAGGGCCCGGTGGCCCGGAGTGGCCGGCTGCCTAGTTAAATTCCGCATGAATCAGGATAGCCTCCAGATGACAGGAGACCCCACAGGCAACAGTGGCTGGTTTGACAGTGCCAAGTGCCTCCTGCAAACTGACATCAGGAACCTGGCCTGGTGACTTTTGTTTCTCTGTGGAAAGGCCATGCTTCATATCCTGGACCCTTAGGCCCGGAGTGGCCACCTGCCTGCTGAAATTCCGAATGGATCAGGATGCCGCCCAGATGCAAGGTACACCTACAGGCAACTGTGGCTGGTTTGACAGAGCCAAGTGCCTCCTGCAAACTGACATCAGGAACCTGGCCTGGTGACTTTTGTTTCTCTGGGGAAAGGTCATGGTTCATGTCCAGGGCCCGGTGGCCCGGAGTGGCCGGCTGCCTGGTTAAATTCCGCATGAATCAGGATAGCCTCCAGATGACAGGAGCCCCCACAGGCAACAGTGGCTGGTTTGACAGTGCCAAGTGCCTCCTGCAAACTGACATCAGGAACCTGGCCTGGTGACTTTTGTTTCTCTGGGGACAGGCCATTGTATATGTACAGGGCCTGGATGCCCTGAATGGCCGTCCGCCTGCAGAAATTCCACAATTCTGAGGATATCTCCCAGATGCAAGGTGCCCCTACAGGCAACTGTGGCTGGTTTGACAGTGCCAAGTGCCTCCTGCAAACTGACATCAGGAACCTGGCCTGGTGACTTTTGTTTCTCTGGGGAAAGGCCATTGTATACGTCCAGGGCCCGGTGGCCCGGAGTGGCCAGCTGCCTGCTGAAATTCCAAACGGATCAGGATACCTCTCAGACCGAAGGTACCTCCACAGGCAACAGTGGCTGGTTTGACAGTGCCAAGTGCCTCCTGCAAACTGACATCAGCAACCTGGCCTGGTGACTTTTGTTTCTCGGGGGAAAGGCCATGCTTCATATCCTGGACCCTTAGGCCCAGAGTGACCGGCTGCCTGCTGAAATTCCGAACGGATCAGGATGCCGCCCAGATTCAAGGTGCCTCCACAGACACCTGTGGCTGGTTTGACAGTGCCTAGTGCCTCCTGCAAACTGACATCAGGAACCTGGCCTGGTGACTTTTGTTTCTCTGTGGACAGGCCATAGTTCGTGCCCAGCGCCAGTCGCCCGTAGTGGACGGCTGCCTCCTGAAATTCCAAACGGTTGAGGATACATCCCAGATGAAATGTGCTCCCACAGGCAACAGTGGCTGGTTTGACAGTGCCAAGTGCCTCCTGCAAACTGACATCAGCAACCTGGCCTGGTGACTTTTGTTTCTCAGGGGAAAGGCCATGGTTCACATCCTGGACCCGAAGGCCCGGAGTGGCCGGCTGCCTGCTGAAATTCCGCACGGATCAGGATACCTCCCAGATGCAAGGTGCCCCCACAGGCATCTGTGGCTGGTTTGACAGTGCCAAGTGCCTCCTGCAAACTGACATCAGGAACCTGGCCTGGTAACTTTTGTTTCTCAGGGGAAAGGCCATCGTTCGTGTCCAGGGCCGGGTGGCCCGGCCTGCTCGGCTGCCTGCTGAAATTCCGCACGGATCAGGATGCCTCCCAGATGGAAAGTGCCCCCACAGGCAACTGTGGCTGGTTTGACAGTGCCAAGTGCCTCCTGCAAACTGACATCAGGAACCTGGCTTGGTGACTTTTGTTTCTCTGGGGAAAGGCCATTGTACATGTCCAGGGCCCGGTGGCCCGGAGTGGCCGGCTGCCTGGTTAAATTCCGCATGAATCAGGATAGCCTCCAGATGACAGGAGACCCCACAGGCAACAGTGGCTGGTTTGACAGTGCCAAGTGCCTCCTGCAAACTGACATCAGGAACCTGGCCTGGTGACTTTTGTTTCTCTGTGGAAAGGCCATGCTTCATATCCTGGACCCTTAGGCCCGGAGTGGCCACCTGCCTGCTGAAATTCCGAATGGATCAGGATGCCGCCCAGATGCAAGGTACACCTACAGGCAACTGTGGCTGGTTTGACAGAGCCAAGTGCCTCCTGCAAACTGACATCAGGAACCTGGCCTGGTGACTTTTGTTTCTCTGGGGAAAGGTCATGGTTCATGTCCAGGGCCCGGTGGCCCGTGGTGGCCGGCTGCCTGGTTAAATTCCGCATGAATCAGGATAGCCTCCAGATGACAGGAGACCCCACAGGCAACAGTGGCTGGTTTGACAGTGCCAAGTGCCTCCTGCAAACTGACATCAGGAACCTGGCATGGTGACTTTTGTTTCTCAGGGGAAAGGCCATCGTTGCTATCCAGGGCCTGGTGGCCTTGATTTGCCGGCTGCCTGCTGAAATTCCGCACGGATCAGGATACCGCCTAGATGAAGGGAGCCCCCACAGGCAACAGTGGCTGGTTTGACAGTGCCAAGTGCCTCCTGCAAACTGACATCAGGAACCTGGCCTGGTGACTTTTGTTTCTCTGGGGACAGGCCATTGTATATGTACAGGGCCTGGATGCCCTGAATGGCCGTCCGCCTGCTGAAATTCCACAATTCTGAGGATATCTCCCAGATGCAAGGTGCCCCTACAGGCAACTGTGGCTGGTATGACAGTGCCAAGTGCCTCCTGCAAACTGACATCAGGAACCTGGGCTGGTGACTTTTGTTTCTCTGGGGAAAGGCCATTGTACACGTCCAGGGCCCGGTGGCCCGGAGTGGCCAGCTGCCTGCTGAAATTCCAAACGGATCAGGATACCTCTCAGACCGAAGGTACCTCCACAGGCAACAGTGGCTGGTTTGACAGTGCCAAGTGCCTCCTGCAAACTGACATCAGGAACCTGGCCTGGTGACTTTTGTTTCTCGGGGGAAAGGCCATGCTTCATATCCTGGACCCTTAGGCCCAGAGTGACCGGCTGCCTGCTGAAATTCCGCAAGGATCAGGATGCCGCCCAGATTCAAGGTGCCCCCACAGACACCTGTGGCTGGTTTGACAGTGCCAAGTGCCTCCTGCAAACTGACATCAGGAACCTGGCCTGGTGACTTTTGTTTCTCTGTGGAGAGGCCATAGTTCGTGCCCAGCGCCGGTCGCCCGTAGTGGACGGCTGCCTCCTGAAATTCCAAACGGTTGAGGATACATCCCAGATGAAATGTGCTCCCACAGGCAACAGTGGCTGGTTTGACAGTGCCAAGTGCCTCCTGCAAACTGACATCAGCAACCTGGCCTGGTGACTTTTGTTTCTCTGGGGAAAGGCCATGTTTCACATCCTGGACCCGAAGGCCCGGAGTGGACGGCTGCCTGCTGAAATTCCGCACGGATCAGGATACCTCCCAGATGCAAGGTGCCCCCAAAGGCATCTGTGGCTGGTTTGACAGTGCCAAGTGCCTCCTGCAAACTGACATCAGGAACCTGACCTGGTGACTTTTGTTTCTCAGGGGAAAGGCCATCGTTCCTCTCTAGGGCCCGGTGGCCCAGAGTGGCCGGCTGCCTGCTGAAATTCGAAACGGATCAGGATACCTCTCAGACCGAAGGTACCTCCACAGGCAACAGTGGCTGGTTTGACAGTGCCAAGTGCCTCCTGCAAACTGACATCAGGAACCTGGCATGGTGACTTTTGTTTCTCGGGGGAAAGGCCATGCTTCATATCCTGGACCCTTAGGCCTGGAGTGGCGAGCTGCCTGCTGAAATTCCGCACGGATCAGGATACTTCCCAGATGCAAGGTGCCCCCACAGGCACCTGTGGCTGGTTTGACAGTGCCAAGTGCCTCCTGCAAACTGACATCAGGAACCTGGCCTGGTGACTTTTGTTTCTCTGGGGAAAGGTCATAGATCGTCTCCAGAGCCTAGCGGCCCTGTGTGCCCTTCTGCCTGCTGAAATACTGTACGGATCAGGATGCCGCCCAGATGCAAGGTGCCCATACAGGCAACTGTGGCTGGTTTGAGAGTGCCAAGTGCCTCCTGCAAACTTACATCAGGAACCTGGCCTGGTGACTTTTGTTTCTCTGGGGAAAGGCCATTGTATATGTCCAGGGCCTGGAGGCCCTGAGTGGCCCTCCACCTGCTGAAATTCCGCATGGCTGAGGATATCTCCCAGATGCAAGGTGCCCCCACAGGGAATTGTGGCTGGTTTGACAGTGCCAAATGGCTCCTGCAAACTGACATCAGGAACCTGGCCTGGTGACTTTTGTTTCTCTGGGGAAAGGCCATAGTTCGCGTCCATGGTCTTGCGGCCCGGCGTGCCTGGCTGCCTGCTGAAATTCCGCACGGATCAGGATGCCTCCCAGATGGAAAGTGCCCCCACAGGCAACTGTGGCTGGTTTGACAGTGCCAAGTGCCTCCTGCAAACTGACATCAGGAACCTGGCTTGGTGACTTTTGTTTCTCTGGGGAAAGGCCATTGTACATGTCCAGGGCCCGGTGGCCCGGAGTGGCCGGCTGCCTGGTTAAATTCCGCATGAATCAGGATAGCCTCCAGATGACAGGAGACCCCACAGGCAACAGTGGCTGGTTTGACAGTGCCAAGTGCCTCCTGCAAACTGACATCAGGAACCTGGCATGGTGACTTTTGTTTCTCTGTGGAAAGGCCATGCTTCATATCCTGGACCCTTAGGCCCAGAGTGGCCACCTGCCTGCTGAAATTCCGAATGGATCAGGATGCCGCCCAGATGCAAGGTACACCTACAGGCAACTGTGGCTGGTTTGACAGAGCCAAGTGCCTCCTGCAAACTGACATCAGGAACCTGGCCTGGTGACTTTTGTTTCTCTGGGGAAAGGTCATGGTTCATGTCCAGGGCCCGGTGGCCCGTGGTGGCCGGCTGCCTGGTTAAATTCCGCATGAATCAGGATAGCCTCCAGATGACAGGAGACCCCACAGGCAACAGTGGCTGGTTTGACAGTGCCAAGTGCCTCCTGCAAACTGACATCAGGAACCTGGCATGGTGACTTTTGTTTCTCAGGGGAAAGGCCATCGTTGCTATCCAGGGCCTGGTGGCCTTGATTTGCCGGCTGCCTGCTGAAATTCCGCACGGATCAGGATACCGCCTAGATGAAGGGAGCCCCCACAGGCAACAGTGGCTGGTTTGACAGTGCCAAGTGCCTCCTGCAAACTGACATCAGGAACCTGGCCTGGTGACTTTTGTTTCTCTGGGGACAGGCCATTGTATATGTACAGGGCCTGGATGCCCTGAATGGCCGTCCGCCTGCTGAAATTCCACATTTCTGAGGATATCTCCCAGATGCAAGGTGCCCCTACAGGCAACTGTGGCTGGTTTGACAGTGCCAAGTGCCTCCTGCAAACTGACATCAGCAACCTGGGCTGGTGACTTTTGTTTCTCAGGGGAAAGGCCATGCTTCATATCCTGGACCCTTAGGCCCGGAGTGGCCAGCTGCCTGCTGAAATTCCGCACGGATCAGGATACTTCCCAGATGCAAGGTGCCCCCACAGGCATCTGTGGCTGGTTTGACAGTGCCAAGTGCCTCCTGCAAACTGACATCAGGAACCTGGCCTGGTGACTTTTGTTTCTCTGGGGAAAGGTCATAGATCGTCTCCAGAGCCTAGCGGCCCTGTGTGCCCTTCTGCCTGCTGAAATACTGTACGGATCAGGATGCCGCCCAGATGCAAGGTGCCCCTACAGGCAACTGTGGCTGGTTTGAGAGTGCCAAGTGCCTCCTGCAAACTGACATCAGGAACCTGGCCTGGTGACTTTTGTTTCTCTGGGGAATGGCCATTGTATATGTCCAGGGCCTGGAGGCCCTGAGTGGCCCTCCGCCTGCTGAAATTCCGCATGGCTGAGGATATCTCCCAGATGCAAGGTGCCCCCACAGGGAATTGTGGCTGGTTTGACAGTGCCAAATGGCTCCTGCAAACTGACATCAGGAACCTGGCCTGGTGACTTTTGTTTCTCTGGGGAAAGGCCATAGTTCGCGTCCATGGTCTTGCGGCCCGGCGTGCCTGGCTGCCTGCTGAAATTCCGCACGGATCAGGATGCCTCCCAGATGGAAAGTGCCCCCACAGGCAACTGTGGCTGGTTTGACAGTGCCAAATGGCTCCTGCAAACTGACATCAGGAACCTGGCCTGGTGACTTTTGTTTCTCTGTGGAGAGGCCATAGTTCGTGCCCAGCGCCGGTCGCCCGTAGTGGACGGCTGCCTCCTGAAATTCCAAACGGTTGAGGATACATCCCAGATGAAATGTGCTCCCACAGGCAACAGTGGCTGGTTTGACAGTGCCAAGTGCCTCCTGCAAACTGACATCAGCAACCTGGCCTGGTGACTTTTGTTTCTCTGGGGAAAGGCCATGGTTCACATCCTGGACCCGAAGGCCCGGAGTGGCCGGCTGCCTGCTGAAATTCCGCACGGATCAGGATACCTCCCAGATGCAAGGTGCCCCCAAAGGCATCTGTGGCTGGTTTGACAGTGCCAAGTGCCTCCTGCAAACTGACATCAGGAACCTGACCTGGTGACTTTTGTTTCTCAGGGGAAAGGCCATCGTTCCTCTCTAGGGCCCGGTGGCCCAGAGTGGCCGGCTGCCTGCTGAAATTCGAAACGGATCAGGATACCTCTCAGACCGAAGGTACCTCCACAGGCAACAGTGGCTGGTTTGACAGTGCCAAGTGCCTCCTGCAAACTGACATCAGGAACCTGGCCTGGTGACTTTTGTTTCTCAGGGGAAAGGCCATGCTTCATATCCTGGACCCTTAGGCCCGGAGTGGCCAGCTGCCTGCTGAAATTCCTCACGGATCAGGATACTTCCCAGATGCAAGGTGCCCCCACAGGCATCTGTGGCTGGTTTGACAGTGCCAAGTGCCTCCTGCAAACTGACATCAGGAACCTGGCCTGGTGACTTTTGTTTCTCTGGGGACAGGCCATTGTATATGTACAGGGCCTGGATGCTCTGAATGGCCGTCCGCCTGCTGAAATTCCACACGGCTGAGGATATCTCCCAGATGCAAGGTGCCCCTACAGGCAACTGTGGCTGGTTTGACAGTGCCAAGTGCCTCCTGCAAACTGACATCAGGAACCTGGGCTGGTGACTTTTGTTTCTCAGGGGAAAGGCCATCGTTCGTGTCCAGGGCCGGGTGGCCCGGCCTGCTCGGCTGCCTGCTGAAATTCCGAACGGATCAGGATGCCTCCCAGATGGAAAGTGCCCCCACAGGCAACTGTGGCTTGTTTGACAGTGCCAAGTGCCTCCTGCAAACTGACATCAGGAACCTGGCTTGGTGACTTTTGTTTCTCTGGGGAAAGGCCATTGTACATGTCCAGTGCCCGGTGGCCCGGAGTGGCCGGCTGCCTGGTTAAATTCCGCATGAATCAGGATAGCCTCCAGATGACAGGAGACCCCACAGGCAACAGTGGCTGGTTTGACAGTGCCAAGTGCCTCCTGCAAACTGACATCAGGAACCTGGCCTGGTGACTTTTGTTTCTCTGTGGAAAGGCCATGCTTCATATCCGGGACCCGGTGGCCCGGAGTGGCCAGCTGCCTGCTGAAATTCCGAATGGATCAGGATGCCGCCCAGATGCAAGGTACACCTACAGGCAACTGTGGCTGGTTTGACAGAGCCAAGTGCCTCCTGCAAACTGACATCAGGAACCTGGCCTGGTGACTTTTGTTTCTCTGGGGAAAGGTCATGGTTCATGTCCAGGGCCCGGTGGCCCGTGGTGGCCGGCTGCCTGGTTAAATTCCGCATGAATCAGGATAGCCTCCAGATGACAGGAGACCCCACAGGCAACTGTGGCTGGTTTGACAGTGCCAAGTGCCTCCTGCAAACTGACATCAGGAACCTGGCATGGTGACTTTTGTTTCTCGGGGGAAAGGCCATCGTTTCTATCCAGGGCCTGGTGGCCTTGATTTGCCGGCTGCCTGCTGAAATTCCGCACGGATCAGGATACCGCCTAGATGAAGGGAGCCCCCACAGGCAACAGTGGCTGGTTTGACAGTGCCAAGTGCCTCCTGCAAACTGACATCAGGAACCTGGCCTGGTGACTTTTGTTTCTCTGGGGACAGGCCATTGTATATGTACAGGGCCTGGATGCCCTGAATGGCCGTCCGCCTGCTGAAATTCCACAAATCTGAGGATATCTCCCAGATGCAAGGTGCCCCTACAGGCAACTGTGGCTGGTTTGACAGTGCCAAGTGCCTCCTGCAAACTGACATCAGGAACCTGGTCTGGTGACTTTTGTTTCTCTGGGGAAAGGCCATTGTACACGTCCAGGGCCCGGTGGCCCGGAGTGGCCAGCTGCCTGCTGAAATTCCAAACGGATCAGGATACCTCTCAGACCGAAGGTACCTCCACAGGCAACAGTGGCTGGTTTGACAGTGCCAAGTGCCTCCTGCAAACTGACATCAGGAACCTGGCCTGGTGACTTTTGTTTCTCGGGGGAAAGGCCATGCTTCATATCCTGGACCCTTAGGCCCAGAGTGACCGGCTGCCTGCTGAAATTCCGAACGGATCAGGATGCCGCCCAGATTCAAGGTGCCCCCACAGACACCTGTGGCTGGTTTGACAGTGCCAAGTGCCTCCTGCAAACTGACATCAGGAACCTGGCCTGGTGACTTTTGTTTCTCTGTGGAGAGGCCACAGTTCGTGCCCAGCGCCGGTCGCCCGTAGTGGACGGCTGCCTCCTGAAATTCCAAACGGATCAGGATACATCCCAGATGAAATGTGCTCCCACAGGCAACTGTGGCTGGTTTGACAGTGCCAAGTGCCTCCTGCAAACTGACATCAGCAACCTGGCATGGTGACTTTTGTTTCTCTGGGGACAGGCCATTGTATATGTACAGGGCCTGGATGCTCTGAATGGCCGTCCGCCTGCTGAAATTCCACACGGCTGAGGATATCTCCCAGATGCAAGGTGCCCCTACAGGCAACTGTGGCTGGTTTGACAGTGCCAAGTGCCTCCTGCAATCTGACATCAGGAACCTGGCCTGGTGACTTTTGTTTCTCAGGGGAAAGGCCATCGTTCGTGTCCAGGGCCGGGTGGCCCGGCCTGCTCGGCTGCCTGCTGAAATTCCGCACGGATCAGGATGCCTCCCAGATGGAAAGTGCCCCCACAGGCAACAGTGGCTGGTTTGACAGTGCCAAGTGCCTCCTGCAAACTGACATCAGGAACCTGGCTTGGTGACTTTTGTTTCTCTGGGGAAAGGCCATTGTACATGTCCAGGGCCCGGTGGCCCGGAGTGGCCGGCTGCCTGGTTAAATTCCGCAAGAATCAGGATAGCCTCCAGATGACAGGAGACCCCACAGGCAACAGTGGCTGGTTTGACAGTGCCAAGTGCCTCCTGCAAACTGACATCAGGAACCTGGCATGGTGACTTTTGTTTCTCTGTGGAAAGGCCATGCTTCATATCCTGGACCCTTAGGCCCGGAGTGGCCACCTGCCTGCTGAAATTCCGAATGGATCAGGATGCCGCCCAGATGCAAGGTACACCTACAGGCAACTGTGGCTGGTTTGACAGAGCCAAGTGCCTCCTGCAAACTGACATCAGGAACCTGGCCTGGTGACTTTTGTTTCTCTGGGGAAAGGTCATGGTTCATGTCCAGGGCCCGGTGGCCCGGAGTGGCCGGCTGCCTGGTTAAATTCCGCATGAATCAGGATAGCCTCCAGATGACAGGAGCCCCCACAGGCAACAGTGGCTGGTTTGACAGTGCCAAGTGCCTCCTGCAAACTGACATCAGGAACCTGGCCTGGTGACTTTTGTTTCTCTGGGGACAGGCCATTGTATATGTACAGGGCCTGGATGCCCTGAATGGCCGTCCGCCTGCTGAAATTCCACAATTCTGAGGATATCTCCCAGATGCAAGGTGCCCCTACAGGCAACTGTGGCTGGTTTGACAGTGCCAAGTGCCTCCTGCAAACTGACATCAGGAACCTGGCCTGGTGACTTTTGTTTCTCTGGGGAAAGGCCATTGTATACGTCCAGGGCCCGGTGGCCCGGAGTGGCCAGCTGCCTGCTGAAATTCCAAACGGATCAGGATACCTCTCAGACCGAAGGTACCTCCACAGGCAACAGTGGCTGGTTTGACAGTGCCAAGTGCCTCCTGCAAACTGACATCAGGAACCTGGCCTGGTGACTTTTGTTTCTCGGGGGAAAGGCCATGCTTCATATCCTGGACCCTTAGGCCCAGAGTGACCGGCTGCCTGCTGAAATTCCGAACGGATCAGGATGCCGCCCAGATTCAAGGTGCCTCCACAGACACCTGTGGCTGGTTTGACAGTGCCTAGTGCCTCCTGCAAACTGACATCAGGAACCTGGCCTGGTGACTTTTGTTTCTCTGTGGACAGGCCATAGTTCGTGCCCAGCGCCAGTCGCCCGTAGTGGACGGCTGCCTCCTGAAATTCCAAACGGTTGAGGATACATCCCAGATGAAATGTGCTCCCACAGGCAACAGTGGCTGGTTTGACAGTGCCAAGTGCCTCCTGCAAACTGACATCAGCAACCTGGCCTGGTGACTTTTGTTTCTCAGGGGAAAGGCCATGGTTCACATCCTGGACCCGAAGGCCCGGAGTGGCCGGCTGCCTGCTGAAATTCCGCACGGATCAGGATACCTCCCAGATGCAAGGTGCCCCCACAGGCATCTGTGGCTGGTTTGACAGTGCCAAGTGCCTCCTGCAAACTGACATCAGGAACCTGGCCTGGTAACTTTTGTTTCTCAGGGGAAAGGCCATCGTTCGTGTCCAGGGCCGGGTGGCCCGGCCTGCTCGGCTGCCTGCTGAAATTCCGCACGGATCAGGATGCCTCCCAGATGGAAAGTGCCCCCACAGGCAACTGTGGCTGGTTTGACAGTGCCAAGTGCCTCCTGCAATCTGACATCAGGAACCTGGCCTGGTGACTTTTGTTTCTCAGGGGAAAGGCCATCGTTCGTGTCCAGGGCCGGGTGGCCCGGCCTGCTCGGCTGCCTGCTGAAATTCCGCACGGATCAGGATAGCCTCCAGATGACAGGAGACCCCACAGGCAACAGTGGCTGGTTTGATAGTGCCAAGTGCCTCCTGCAAACTGACATCAGGAACCTGGCATGGTGACTTTTGTTTCTCTGTGGAAAGGCCATGCTTCATATCCTGGACCCTTAGGCCCAGAGTGACCGGCTGCCTGCTGAAATTCCGAATGGATCAGGATGCCGCCCAGATGCAAGGTACACCTACAGGCAACTGTGGCTGGTTTGACAGAGCCAAGTGCCTCCTGCAAACTGACATCAGGAACCTGGCCTGGTGACTTTTGTTTCTCTGGGGAAAGGTCATGGTTCATGTCCAGGGCCCGGTGGCCCGTGGTGGCCGGCTGCCTGGTTAAATTCCGCATGAATCAGGATAGCCTCCAGATGACAGGAGACCCCACAGGCAACAGTGGCTGGTTTGACAGTGCCAAGTGCCTCCTGCAAACTGACATCAGGAACCTGGCATGGTGACTTTTGTTTCTCAGGGGAAAGGCCATCGTTGCTATCCAGGGCCTGGTGGCCTTGATTTGCCGGCTGCCTGCTGAAATTCCGCACGGATCAGGATAGCGCCTAGATGAAGGGAGCCCCCACAGGCAACAGTGGCTGGTTTGACAGTGCCAAGTGCCTCCTGCAAACTGACATCAGGAACCTGGCCTGGTGACTTTTGTTTCTCTGGGGACAGGCCATTGTATATGTACAGGGCCTGGATGCCCTGAATGGCCGTCCGCCTGCTGAAATTCCACAATTCTGAGGATATCTCCCAGATGCAAGGTGCCCCTACAGGCAACTGTGGCTGGTTTGACAGTGCCAAGTGCCTCCTGCAAACTGACATCAGGAACCTGGCCTGGTGACTTTTGTTTCTCTGGGGAAAGGCCATTGTACACGTCCAGGGCCCGGTGGCCCGGAGTGGCCAGCTGCCTGCTGAAATTCCAAACGGATCAGGATACCTCTCAGACCGAAGGTACCTCCACAGGCAACAGTGGCTGGTTTGACAGTGCCAAGTGCCTCCTGCAAACTGACATCAGGAACCTGGCCTGGTGACTTTTGTTTCTCGGGGGAAAGGCCATGCTTCATATCCTGGACCCTTAGGCCCAGAGTGACCGGCTGGCTGCTGAAATTCCGAACGGATCAGGATGCCGCCCAGATTCAAGGTGCCCCCACAGAAACCTGTGTCTGGTTTGACAGTGCCAAGTGCCTCCTGCAAACTGACATCAGGAACCTGGCCTGGTGACTTTTGTTTCTCTGTGGAGAGGCCATAGTTCGTGCCCAGCGCCGGTCGCCCGTAGTGGACGGCTGCCTCCTGAAATTCCAAACGGTTGAGGATACATCCCAGATGAAATGTGCTCCCACAGGCAACAGTGGCTGGTTTGACAGTGCCAAGTGCCTCCTGCAAACTGACATCAGCAACCTGGCCTGGTGACTTTTGTTTCTCTGGGGAAAGGCCATGTTTCACATCCTGGACCCGAAGGCCCGGAGTGGCCGGCTGCCTGCTGAAATTCCGCACGGATCAGGATACCTCCCAGATGCAAGGTGCCCCCAAAGCCATCTGTGGCTGGTTTGACAGTGCCAAGTGCCTCCTGCAAACTGACATCAGGAACCTGACCTGGTGACTTTTGTTTCTCAGGGGAAAGGCCATCGTTCCTCTCTAGGGCCCGGTGGCCCAGAGTGGCCGGCTGCCTGCTGAAATTCGAAACGGATCAGGATACCTCTCAGACCGAAGGTACCTCCACAGGCAACAGTGGCTGGTTTGACAGTGCCAAGTGCCTCCTGCAAACTGACATCAGGAACCTGGCATGGTGACTTTTGTTTCTCGGGGGAAAGGCCATGCTTCATATCCTGGACCCTTAGGCCTGGAGTGGCGAGCTGCCTGCTGAAATTCCGCACGGATCAGGATACTTCCCAGATGCAAGGTGCCCCCACAGGCACCTGTGGCTGGTTTGACAGTGCCAAGTGCCTCCTGCAAACTGACATCAGGAACCTGGCCTGGTGACTTTTGTTTCTCTGGGGAAAGGTCATAGATCGTCTCCAGAGCCTAGCGGCCCTGTGTGCCCTTCTGCCTGCTGAAATACTGTACGGATCAGGATGCCGCCCAGATGCAAGGTGCCCCTACAGGCAACTGTGGCTGGTTTGAGAGTGCCAAGTGCCTCCTGCAAACTGACATCAGGAACCTGGCCTGGTGACTTTTGTTTCTCTGGGGAAAGGCCATTGTATATGTACAGGGCCTGGAGGCCCTGAGTGGCCCTCCACCTGCTGAAATTCCGCATGGCTGAGGATATCTCCCAGATGCAAGGTGCCCCCACAGGGAATTGTGGCTGGTTTGACAGTGCCAAATGGCTCCTGCAAACTGACATCAGGAACCTGGCCTGGTGACTTTTGTTTCTCTGGGGAAAGGCCATAGTTCGCGTCCATGGTCTTGCGGCCCGGCGTGCCTGGCTGCCTGCTGAAATTCCGCACGGATCAGGATGCCTCCCAGATGGAAAGTGCCCCCACAGGCAACTGTGGCTGGTTTGACAGTGCCAAGTGCCTCCTGCAAACTGACATCAGGAACCTGGCTTGGTGACTTTTGTTTCTCTGGGGAAAGGCCATTGTGCATGTCCAGGGCCCGGTGGCCCGGAGTGGCCGGCTGCCTGGTTAAATTCCGCATGAATCAGGATAGCCTCCAGATGACAGGAGACCCCACAGGCAACAGTGGCTGGTTTGACAGTGCCAAGTGCCTCCTGCAAACTGACATCAGGAACCTGGCATGGTGACTTTTGTTTCTCTGTGGAAAGGCCATGCTTCATATCCTGGACCCTTAGGCCCGGAGTGGCCACCTGCCTGCTGAAATTCCGAATGGATCAGGATGCGGCCAAGATGCAAGGTACACCTACAGGCAACTGTGGCTGGTTTGACAGAGCCAAGTGCCTCCTGCAAACTGACATCAGGAACCTGGCCTGGTGACTTTTGTTTCTCTGGGGAAAGGTCATGGTTCATGTCCAGGGCCCGGTGGCCCGTGGTGGCCGGCTGCCTGGTTAAATTCCGCATGAATCAGGATAGCCTCCAGATGACAGGAGACCCCACAGGCAACAGTGGCTGGTTTGACAGTGCCAAGTGCCTCCTGCAAACTGACATCAGGAACCTGGCATGGTGACTTTTGATTCTCAGGGGAAAGGCCATCGTTGCTATCCAGGGCCTGGTGGCCTTGATTTGCCGGCTGCCTGCTGAAATTCCGCACGGATCAGGATACCGCCTAGATGAAGGGAGCCCCCACAGGCAACAGTGGCTGGTTTGACAGTGCCAAGTGCCTCCTGCAAACTGACATCAGGAACCTGGCCTGGTGACTTTTGTTTCTCTGGGGACAGGCCATTGTATATGTACAGGGCCTGGATGCCCTGAATGGCCGTCCGCCTGCTGAAATTCCACAATTCTGAGGATATCTCCCAGATGCAAGGTGCCCCTACAGGCAACTGTGGCTGGTATGACAGTGCCAAGTGCCTCCTGCAAACTGACATCAGGAACCTGGCCTGGTGACTTTTGTTTCTCTGGGGAAAGGCCATTGTACACGTCCAGGGCCCGGTGGCCCGGAGTGGCCAGCTGCCTGCTGAAATTCCAAACGGATCAGGATACCTCTCAGACCGAAGGTACCTCCACAGGCAACAGTGGCTGGTTTGACAGTGCCAAGTGCCTCCTGCAAACTGACATCAGGAACCTGGCCTGGTGACTTTTGTTTCTCGGGGGAAAGGCCATGCTTCATATCCTGGACCCTTAGGCCCAGAGTGACCGGCTGCCTGCTGAAATTCCGCAAGGATCAGGATGCCGCCCAGATTCAAGGTGCCCCCACAGACACCTGTGGCGGGTTTGACAGTGCCAAGTGCCTCCTGCAAACTGACATCAGGAACCTGGCCTGGTGACTTTTGTTTCTCTGTGGAGAGGCCATAGTTCGTGCCCAGCGCCGGTCGCCCGTAGTGGACGGCTGCCTCCTGAAATTCCAAACGGTTGAGGATACATCCCAGATGAAATGTGCTCCCACAGGCAACAGTGGCTGGTTTGACAGTGCCAAGTGCCTCCTGCAAACTGACATCAGCAACCTGGCCTGGTGACTTTTGTTTCTCTGGGGAAAGGCCATGTTTCACATCCTGGACCCGAAGGCCCGGAGTGGACGGCTGCCTGCTGAAATTCCGCACGGATCAGGATACCTCCCAGATGCAAGGTGCCCCCAAAGGCATCTGTGGCTGGTTTGACAGTGCCAAGTGCCTCCTGCAAACTGACATCAGGAACCTGACCTGGTGACTTTTGTTTCTCAGGGGAAAGGCCATCGTTCCTCTCTAGGGCCCGGTGGCCCAGAGTGGCCGGCTGCCTGCTGAAATTCGAAACGGATCAGGATACCTCTCAGACCGAAGGTACCTCCACAGGCAACAGTGGCTGGTTTGACAGTGCCAAGTGCCTCCTGCAAACTGACATCAGGAACCTGGCATGGTGACTTTTGTTTCTCGGGGGAAAGGCCATGCTTCATATCCTGGACCCTTAGGCCTGGAGTGGCGAGCTGCCTGCTGAAATTCCGCACGGATCAGGATACTTCCCAGATGCAAGGTGCCCCCACAGGCAACAGTGGCTGGTTTGACAGTGCCAAGTGCCTCCTGCAAACTGACATCAGGAACCTGGCCTGGTGACTTTTGTTTCTCTGGGGAAAGGTCATAGATCGTCTCCAGAGCCTAGCGGCCCTGTGTGCCCTTCTGCCTGCTGAAATACTGTACGGATCAGGATGCCGCCCAGATGCAAGGTGCCCCTACAGGCAACTGTGGCTGGTTTGAGAGTGCCAAGTGCCTCCTGCAAACTGACATCAGGAACCTGGCCTGTTGACTTTTGTTTCTCTGGGGAAAGGCCATTGTATATGTCCAGGGCCTGGAGGCCCTGAGTGGCCCTCCGCCTGCTGAAATTCCGCATGGCTGAGGATATCTCCCAGATGCAAGGTGCCCCCACAGGGAATTGTGGCTGGTTTGACAGTGCCAAATGGCTCCTGCAAACTGACATCAGGAACCTGGCCTGGTGACTTTTGTTTCTCTGGGGAAAGGCCATAGTTCGCGTCCATGGTCTTGCGGCCCGGCGTGCCTGGCTGCCTGCTGAAATTCCGCACGGATCAGGATGCCTCCCAGATGGAAAGTGCCCCCACAGGCAACAGTGGCTGGTTTGACAGTGCCAAGTGCCTCCTGCAAACTGACATCAGGAACCTGGCCTGGTGACTTTTGTTTCTCTGTGGAGAGGCCATAGTTCGTGCCCAGCGCCAGTCGCCCGTAGTGGACGGCTGCCTCCTGAAATTCCAAACGGTTGAGGATACATCCCAGATGAAATGTGCTCCCACAGGCAACAGTGGCTGGTTTGACAGTGCCAAGTGCCTCCTGCAAACTGACATCAGCAACCTGGCTTGGTGACTTTTGTTTCTCTGGGGAAAGGCCATTGTACATGTCCAGGGCCCGGTGGCCCGGAGTGGCCGGCTGCCTGGTTAAATTCCGCATGAATCAGGATAGCCTCCAGATGACAGGAGACCCCACAGGCAACAGTGGCTGGTTTGACAGTGCCAAGTGCCTCCTGCAAACTGACATCAGGAACCTGGCATGGTGACTTTTGTTTCTCTGTGGAAAGGCCATGCTTCATATCCTGGACCCTTAGGCCCGGAGTGGCCACCTGCCTGCTGAAATTCCGAATGGATCAGGATGCCGCCCAGATGCAAGGTACACCTACAGGCAACTGTGGCTGGTTTGACAGAGCCAAGTGCCTCCTGCAAACTGACATCAGGAACCTGGCATGGTGACTTTTGTTTCTCTGTGGAAAGGTCATGGTTCATGTCCAGGGCCCGGTGGCCCGTGGTGGCCGGCTGCCTGGTTAAATTCCGCATGAATCAGGATAGCCTCCAGATGACAGGAGACCCCACAGGCAACAGTGGCTGGTTTGACAGTGCCAAGTGCCTCCTGCAAACTGACATCAGGAACCTGGCATGGTGACTTTTGTTTCTCAGGGGAAAGGCCATCGTTGCTATCCAGGGCCTGGTGGCCTTGATTTGCCGGCTGCCTGCTGAAATTCCGCACGGATCAGGATACCGCCTAGATGAAGGGAGCCCCCACAGGCAACAGTGGCTGGTTTGACAGTGCCAAGTGCCTCCTGCAAACTGACATCAGGAACCTGGCCTGGTGACTTTTGTTTCTCTGGGGACAGGCCATTGTATATGTACAGGGCCTGGATGCTCTGAATGGCCGTCCGCCTGCTGAAATTCCACAATTCTGAGGATATCTCCCAGATGCAAGGTGCCCCTACAGGCAACTGTGGCTGGTTTGACAGTGCCAAGTGCCTCCTGCAAACTGACATCAGGAACCTGGCCTGGTGACTTTTGTTTCTCTGGGGAAAGGCCATTGTACACGTCCAGGGCCCGGTGGCCCGGAGTGGCCAGCTGCCTGCTGAAATTCCAAACGGATCAGGATACCTCTCAGACCGAAGGTACCTCCACAGGCAACAGTGGCTGGTTTGACAGTGCCAAGTGCCTCCTGCAAACTGACATCAGGAACCTGGCCTGGTGACTTTTGTTTCTCGGGGGAAAGGCCATGCTTCATATCCTGGACCCTTAGGCCCAGAGTGACCGGCTGCCTGCTGAAATTCCGAACGGATCAGGATGCCGCCCAGATTCAAGGTGCCCCCACAGACACCTGTGGCTGGTTTGACAGTGCCAAGTGCCTCCTGCAAACTGACATCAGGAACCTGGCCTGGTGACTTTTGTTTCTCTGTGGAGAGGCCATAGTTCGTGCCCAGCGCCGGTCGCCCGTAGTGGACGGCTGCCTCCTGAAATTCCAAACGGTTGAGGATACATCCCAGATGAAATGTGCTCCCACAGGCAACAGTGGCTGGTTTGACAGTGCCAAGTGCCTCCTGCAAACTGACATCAGCAACCTGGCCTGGTGACTTTTGTTTCTCTGGGGAAAGGCCATGTTTCACATCCTGGACCCTTAGGCCTGGAGTGGCGAGCTGCCTGCTGAAATTCCGCACGGATCAGGATACTTCCCAGATGCAAGGTGCCCCCACAGGCACCTGTGGCTGGTTTGACAGTGCCAAGTGCCTCCTGCAAACTGACATCAGGAACCTGGCCTGGTGACTTTTGTTTCCCTGGGGAAAGGTCATAGATCGTCTCCAGAGCCTAGCGGCCCTGTGTGCCCTTCTGCCTGCTGAAATACTGTACGGATCAGGATGCCGCCCAGATGCAAGGTGCCCCTACAGGCAACTGTGGCTGGTTTGAGAGTGCCAAGTGCCTCCTGCAAACTGACATCAGGAACCTGGCCTGGTGACTTTTGTTTCTCTGGGGAAAGGCCATTGTATATGTCCAGGGCCTGGAGGCCCTGAGTGGCCCTCCACCTGCTGAAATTCCGCATGGCTGAGGATATCTCCCAGATGCAAGGTGCCCCCACAGGGAATTGTGGCTGGTTTGACAGTGCCAAATGGCTCCTGCAAACTGACATCAGGAACCTGGCCTGGTGACTTTTGTTTCTCTGGGGAAAGGCCATAGTTCGCGTCCATGGTCTTGCGCCCCGGCGTGCCTGGCTGCCTGCTGAAATTCCGCACGGATCAGGATGCCTCCCAGATGGAAAGTGCCCCCACAGGCAACTGTGGCTGGTTTGACAGTGCCAAGTGCCTCCTGCAAACTGACATCAGGAACCTGGCTTGGTGACTTTTGTTTCTCTGGGGAAAGGCCATTGTACATGTCCAGGGCCCGGTGGCCCGGAGTGGCCGGCTGCCTGGTTAAATTCCGCATGAATCAGGATAGCCTCCAGATGACAGGAGACCCCACAGGCAACAGTGGCTGGTTTGACAGTGCCAAGTGCCTCCTGCAAACTGACATCAGGAACCTGGCCTGGTGACTTTTGTTTCTCTGTGGAAAGGCCATGCTTCATATCCTGGACCCTTAGGCCCGGAGTGGCCACCTGCCTGCTGAAATTCCGAATGGATCAGGATGCCGCCCAGATGCAAGGTACACCTACAGGCAACTGTGGCTGGTTTGACAGAGCCAAGTGCCTCCTGCAAACTGACATCAGGAACCTGGCCTGGTGACTTTTGTTTCTCTGGGGAAAGGTCATGGTTCATGTCCAGGGCCCGGTGGCCCGTGGTGGCCGGCTGCCTGGTTAAATTCCGCATGAATCAGGATAGCCTCCAGATGACAGGAGACCCCACAGGCAACAGTGGCTGGTTTGACAGTGCCAAGTGCCTCCTGCAAACTGACATCAGGAACCTGGCATGGTGACTTTTGTTTCTCAGGGGAAAGGCCATCGTTGCTATCCAGGGCCTGGTGGCCTTGATTTGCCGGCTGCCTGCTGAAATTCCGCACGGATCAGGATACCGCCTAGATGAAGGGAGCCCCCACAGGCAACAGTGGCTGGTTTGACAGTGCCAAGTGCCTCCTGCAAACTGACATCAGGAACCTGGCCTGGTGACTTTTGTTTCTCTGGGGACAGGCCATTGTATATGTACAGGGCCTGGATGCCCTGAATGGCCGTCCGCCTGCTGAAATTCCACAATTCTGAGGATATCTCCCAGATGCAAGGTGCCCCTACAGGCAACTGTGGCTGGTTTGACAGTGCCAAGTGCCTCCTGCAAACTGACATCAGGAACCTGGCCTGGTGACTTTTGTTTCTCTGGGGAAAGGCCATTGTACACGTCCAGGGCCCGGTGGCCCGGAGTGGCCAGCTGCCTGCTGAAATTCGAAACGGATCAGGATACCTCTCAGACCGAAGGTACCTCCACAGGCAACAGTGGCTGGTTTGACAGTGCCAAGTGCCTCCTGCAAACTGACATCAGGAACCTGGCCTGGTGACTTTTGTTTCTCGGGGGAAAGGCCATGCTTCATATCCTGGACCCTTAGGCCCAGAGTGACCGGCTGCCTGCTGAAATTCCGCAAGGATCAGGATGCCGCCCAGATTCAAGGTGCCCCCACAGACACCTGTGGCTGGTTTGACAGTGCCAAGTGCCTCCTGCAAACTGACATCAGGAACCTGGCCTGGTGACTTTTGTTTCTCTGTGGAGAGGCCATAGTTCGTGCCCAGCGCCGGTCGCCCGTAGTGGACGGCTGCCTCCTGAAATTCCAAACGGTTGAGGATACATCCCAGATGAAATGTGCTCCCACAGGCAACAGTGGCTGGTTTGACAGTGCCAAGTGCCTCCTGCAACCTGACATCAGCAACCTGGCCTGGTGACTTTTGTTTCTCTGGGGAAAGGCCATGTTTCACATCCTGGACCCGAAGGCCCGGAGTGGCCGGCTGCCTGCTGAAATTCCGCACGGATCAGGATACCTCCCAGATGCAAGGTGCCCCCAAAGGCATCTGTGGCTGGTTTGACAGTGCCAAGTGCCTCCTGCAAACTGACATCAGGAACCTGACCTGGTGACTTTTGTTTCTCAGGGGAAAGGCCATTGTTCCTCTCTAGGGCCCGGTGGCCCAGAGTGGCCGGCTGCCTGCTGAAATTCGAAACGGATCAGGATACCTCTCAGACCGAAGGTACCTCCACAGGCAACAGTGGCTGGTTTGACAGTGCCAAGTGCCTCCTGCAAACTGACATCAGGAACCTGGCATGGTGACTTTTGTTTCTCTGTGGAAAGGCCATGCTTCATATCCTGGACCCTTAGGCCCGGAGTGGCCACCTGCCTGCTGAAATTCCGAATGGATCAGGATGCCGCCCAGATGCAAGGTACACCTACAGGCAACTGTGGCTGGTTTGACAGAGCCAAGTGCCTCCTGCAAACTGACATCAGGAACCTGGCCTGGTGACTTTTGTTTCTCTGGGGAAAGGTCATGGTTCATGTCCAGGGCCCGGTGGCCCGTGGTGGCCGGCTGCCTGGTTAAATTCCGCATGAATCAGGATAGCCTCCAGATGACAGGAGACCCCACAGGCAACAGTGGCTGGTTTGACAGTGCCAAGTGCCTCCTGCAAACTGACATCAGGAACCTGGCATGGTGACTTTTGTTTCTCAGGGGAAAGGCCATCGTTGCTATCCAGGGCCTGGTGGCCTTGATTTGCCGGCTGCCTGCTGAAATTCCGCACGGATCAGGATACCGCCTAGATGAAGGGAGCCCCCACAGGCAACAGTGGCTGGTTTGACAGTGCCAAGTGCCTCCTGCAAACTGACATCAGGAACCTGGCCTGGTGACTTTTGTTTCTCTGGGGACAGGCCATTGTATATGTACAGGGCCTGGATGCCCTGAATGGCCGTCCGCCTGCTGAAATTCCACAATTCTGAGGATATCTCCCAGATGCAAGGTGCCCCTACAGGCAACTGTGGCTGGTTTGACAGTGCCAAGTGCCTCCTGCAAACTGACATCAGGAACCTGGCCTGGTGACTTTTGTTTCTCTGGGGAAAGGCCATTGTACACGTCCAGGGCCCGGTGGCCCGGAGTGGCCAGCTGCCTGCTGAAATTCCAAACGGATCAGGATACCTCTCAGACCGAAGGTACCTCCACAGGCAACAGTGGCTGGTTTGACAGTGCCAAGTGCCTCCTGCAAACTGACATCAGGAACCTGGCCTGGTGACTTTTGTTTCTCGGGGGAAAGGCCATGCTTCATATCCTGGACCCTTAGGCCCAGAGTGACCGGCTGCCTGCTGAAATTCCAAACGGATCAGGATACCTCTCAGACCGAAGGTACCTCCACAGGCAACAGTGGCTGGTTTGACAGTGCCAAGTGCCTCCTGCAAACTGACATCAGGAACCTGGCCTGGTGACTTTTGTTTCTCTGTGGAGAGGCCATAGTTCGTGCCCAGCGCCGGTCGCCCGTAGTGGACGGCTGCCTCCTGAAATTCCAAACGGTTGAGGATACATCCCAGATGAAATGTGCTCCCACAGGCAACAGTGGCTGGTTTGACAGTGCCAAGTGCCTCCTGCAAACTGACATCAGCAACCTGGCCTGGTGACTTTTGTTTCTCTGGGGAAAGGCCATGTTTCACATCCTGGACCCGAAGGCCCGGAGTGGACGGCTGCCTGCTGAAATTCCGCACGGATCAGGATACCTCCCAGATGCAAGGTGCCCCCAAAGGCATCTGTGGCTGGTTTGACAGTGCCAAGTGCCTCCTGCAAACTGACATCAGGAACCTGACCTGGTGACTTTTGTTTCTCAGGGGAAAGGCCATCGTTCCTCTCTAGGGCCCGGTGGCCCAGAGTGGCCGGCTGCCTGCTGAAATTCGAAACGGATCAGGATACCTCTCAGACCGAAGGTACCTCCACAGGCAACAGTGGCTGGTTTGACAGTGCCAAGTGCCTCCTGCAAACTGACATCAGGAACCTGGCATGGTGACTTTTGTTTCTCGGGGGAAAGGCCATGCTTCATATCCTGGACCCTTAGGCCTGGAGTGGCGAGCTGCCTGCTGAAATTCCGCACGGATCAGGATACTTCCCAGATGCAAGGTGCCCCAACAGGCAACAGTGGCTGGTTTGACAGTGCCAAGTGCCTCCTGCAAACTGACATCAGGAACCTGGCCTGGTGACTTTTGTTTCTCTGGGGAAAGGTCATAGATCGTCTCCAGAGCCTAGCGGCCCTGTGTGCCCTTCTGCCTGCTGAAATACTGTACGGATCAGGATGCCGCCCAGATGCAAGGTGCCCCTACAGGCAACTGTGGCTGGTTTGACAGTGCCAAGTGC
This sequence comes from Passer domesticus, assembly GCF_036417665.1. Taxonomy (NCBI): domain Eukaryota; kingdom Metazoa; phylum Chordata; class Aves; order Passeriformes; family Passeridae; genus Passer; species Passer domesticus. The sequence goes on from NC_087484.1 coordinate 27,783,287, forward strand.
CTCCTGCAAACTGACATCAGGAACCTGGCCTGGTGACTTTTGTTTCTCTGGGGAAAGGCCATTGTATATGTCCAGGGCCTGGAGGCCCTGAGTGGCCCTCCACCTGCTGAAATTCCGCATGGCTGAGGATATCTCCCAGATGCAAGGTGCCCCCACAGGGAATTGTGGCTGGTTTGACAGTGCCAAATGGCTCCTGCAAACTGACATCAGGAACCTGGCCTGGTGACTTTTGTTTCTCTGGGGAAAGGCCATAGTTCGCGTCCATGGTCTTGCGGCCCGGCGTGCCTGGCTGCCTGCTGAAATTCCGCACGGATCAGGATGCCTCCCAGATGGAAAGTGCCCCCACAGGCAACAGTGGCTGGTTTGACAGTGCCAAGTGCCTCCTGCAAACTGACATCAGGAACCTGGCCTGGTGACTTTTGTTTCTCTGTGGAGAGGCCATAGTTCGTGCCCAGCGCCAGTCGCCCGTAGTGGACGGCTGCCTCCTGAAATTCCAAACGGTTGAGGATACATCCCAGATGAAATGTGCTCCCACAGGCAACAGTGGCTGGTTTGACAGTGCCAAGTGCCTCCTGCAAACTGACATCAGGAACCTGGCCTGGTGACTTTTGTTTCTCTGGGGAAAGGCCATTGTATATGTACAGGGCCTGGATGCCCTGAATGGCCGTCCGCCTGCTGAAATTCCACAATTCTGAGGATATCTCCCAGATGCAAGGTGCCCCTACAGGCAACTGTGGCTGGTTTGACAGTGCCAAGTGCCTCCTGCAAACTGACATCAGGAACCTGGCCTGGTGACTTTTGTTTCTCTGGGGAAAGGCCATTGTACACGTCCAGGGCCCGGTGGCCCGGAGTGGCCAGCTGCCTGGTTAAATTCCGCATGAATCAGGATAGCCTCCAGATGACAGGAGACCCCACAGGCAACAGTGGCTGGTTTGACAGTGCCAAGTGCCTCCTGCAAACTGACATCAGGAACCTGGCCTGGTGACTTTTGTTTCTCTGTGGAAAGGCCATGCTTCATATCCTGGACCCTTAGGCCCGGAGTGGCCACCTGCCTGCTGAAATTCCGAATGGATCAGGATGCCGCCCAGATGCAAGGTACACCTACAGGCAACTGTGGCTGGTTTGACAGAGCCAAGTGCCTCCTGCAAACTGACATCAGGAACCTGGCCTGGTGACTTTTGTTTCTCTGGGGAAAGGTCATGGTTCATGTCCAGGGCCCGGTGGCCCGTGGTGGCCGGCTGCCTGGTTAAATTCCGCATGAATCAGGATAGCCTCCAGATGACAGGAGACCCCACAGGCAACAGTGGCTGGTTTGACAGTGCCAAGGGCCTCCTGCAAACTGACATCAGGAACCTGGCATGGTGACTTTTGTTTCTCTGGGGAAATGCCATCGTTGCTATCCAGGGCCTGGTGGCCTTGATTTGCCGGCTGCCTGCTGAAATTCCGCACGGATCAGGATACCGCCTAGATGAAGGGAGCCCCCACAGGCAACAGTGGCTGGTTTGACAGTGCCAAGTGCCTCCTGCAAACTGACATCAGGAACCTGGCCTGGTGACTTTTGTTTCTCTGGGGACAGGCCATTGTATATGTACAGGGCCTGGATGCCCTGAATGGCCGTCCGCCTGCTGAAATTCCACAATTCTGAGGATATCTCCCAGATGCAAGGTGCCCCTACAGGCAACTGTGGCTGGTTTGACAGTGCCAAGTGCCTCCTGCAAACTGACATCAGGAACCTGGCCTGGTGACTTTTGTTTCTCTGGGGAAAGGCCATTGTACACGTCCAGGGCCCGGTGGCCCGGAGTGGCCAGCTGCCTGCTGAAATTCCAAACGGATCAGGATACCTCTCAGACCGAAGGTACCTCCACAGGCAACAGTGGCTGGTTTGACAGTGCCAAGTGCCTCCTGCAAACTGACATCAGGAACCTGGCCTGGTGACTTTTGTTTCTCTGTGGAAAGGCCATGCTTCATATCCTGGACCCTTAGGCCCAGAGTGACCGGCTGCCTGCTGAAATTCCGAACGGATCAGGATGCCGCCCAGATTCAAGGTGCCCCCACAGACACCTGTGGCTGGTTTGACAGTGCCAAGTGCCTCCTGCAAACTGACATCAGGAACCTGGCCTGGTGACTTTTGTTTCTCTGTGGAGAGGCCATAGTTCGTGCCCAGCGCCGGTCGCCCGTAGTGGACGGCTGCCTCCTGAAATTCCAAACGGTTGAGGATACATCCCAGATGAAATGTGCTCCCACAGGCAACAGTGGCTGGTTTGACAGTGCCAAGTGCCTCCTGCAAACTGACATCAGCAACCTGGCCTGGTGACTTTTGTTTCTCTGGGGAAAGGCCATGGTTCACATCCTGGACCCGAAGGCCCGGAGTGGCCGGCTGCCTGCTGAAATTCCGCACGGATCAGGATACCTCCCAGATGCAAGGTGCCCCCAAAGGCATCTGTGGCTGGTTTGACAGTGCCAAGTGCCTCCTGCAAACTGACATCAGGAACCTGACCTGGTGACTTTTGTTTCTCTGGGGAAAGGCCATCGTTCCTCTCTAGGGCCCGGTGGCCCAGAGTGGCCGGCTGCCTGCTGAAATTCGAAACGGATCAGGATACCTCTCAGACCGAAGGTACCTCCACAGGCAACAGTGGCTGGTTTGACAGTGCCAAGTGCCTCCTGCAAACTGACATCAGGAACCTGGCATGGTGACTTTTGTTTCTCGGGGGAAAGGCCATGCTTCATATCCTGGACCCTTAGGCACGGAGTGGCAGGTGCCTGCTGAAATTCCGCACGGATCAGGATACTTCCCAGATGCAAGGTGCCCCCACAGGCATCTGTGGCTGGTTTGACAGTGCCAAATGCCTCCTGCAAACTGACATCAGGAACCTGGCCTGGTGACTTTTGTTTCTCTGGGGAAAGGTCATAGATCGTCTCCAGAGCCTAGCGGCCCTGTGTGCCCTTCTGCCTGCTGAAATACTGTACGGATCAGGATGCCGCCCAGATGCAAGGTGCCCCTACAGGCAACTGTGGCTGGTTTGAGAGTGCCAAGTGCCTCCTGCAAACTGACATCAGGAACCTGGCCTGGTGACTTTTGTTTCTCTGGGGAAAGGCCATTGTATATGTCCAGGGCCTGGAGGCCCTGAGTGGCCCTCCACCTGCTGAAATTCCGCATGGCTGAGGATATCTCCCAGATGCAAGGTGCCCCCACAGGGAATTGTGGCTGGTTTGACAGTGCCAAATGGCTCCTGCAAACTGACATCAGGAACCTGGCCTGGTGACTTTTGTTTCTCAGGGGAAAGGCCATAGTTCGCGTCCATGGTCTTGCGGCCCGGCGTGCCTGGCTGCCTGCTGAAATTCCGCACGGATCAGGATGCCTCCCAGATGGAAAGTGCCCCCACAGGCAACAGTGGCTGGTTTGACAGTGCCAAGTGCCTCCTGCAAACTGACATCAGGAACCTGGCCTGGTGACTTTTGTTTCTCTGGGGAGAGGCCATAGTTCGTGCCCAGCGCCAGTCGCACGTAGTGGACGGCTGCCTCCTGAAATTCCAAACGGTTGAGGATACATCCCAGATGAAATGTGCCCCCACAGGCAACTGTGGCTGGTTTGACAGTGCCAAGTGCCTCCTGCAAACTGGCATCAGCAACCTGGCTTGGTGACTTTTGTTTCTCTGGGGAAAGGCCATTGTACATGTCCAGGGCCCGGTGGCCCGGAGTGGCCGGCTGCCTGGTTAAATTCCGCATGAATCAGGATAGCCTCCAGATGACAGGAGACCCCACAGGCAACAGTGGCTGGTTTGACAGTGCCAAGTGCCTCCTGCAAACTGACATCAGGAACCTGGCATGGTGACTTTTGTTTCTCTGTGGAAAGGCCATGCTTCATATCCTGGACCCTTAGGCCCGGAGTGGCCACCTGCCTGCTGAAATTCCGAATGGATCAGGATGCCGCCCAGATGCAAGGTACACCTACAGGCAACTGTGGCTGGTTTGACAGAGCCAAGTGCCTCCTGCAAACTGACATCAGGAACCTGGCCTGGTGACTTTTGTTTCTCTGGGGAAAGGTCATGGTTCATGTCCAGGGCCCGGTGGCCCGTGGTGGCCGGCTGCCTGGTTAAATTCCGCATGAATCAGGATAGCCTCCAGATGACAGGAGACCCCACAGGCAACAGTGGCTGGTTTGACAGTGCCAAGTGCCTCCTGCAAACTGACATCAGGAACCTGGCATGGTGACTTTTGTTTCTCAGGGGAAAGGCCATCGTTGCTATCCAGGGCATGGTGGCCTTGATTTGCCGGCTGCCTGCTGAAATTCCACACGGATCAGGATACCGCCTAGATGAAGGGAGCCCCCACAGGCAACAGTGGCTGGTTTGACAGTGCCAAGTGCCTCCTGCAAACTGACATCAGGAACCTGGCCTGGTGACTTTTGTTTCTCTGGGGACAGGCCATTGTATATGTACAGGGCCTGGATGCCCTGAATGGCCGTCCGCCTGCTGAAATTCCACAATTCTGAGGATATCTCCCAGATGCAAGGTGCCCCTACAGGCAACTGTGGCTGGTTTGACAGTGCCAAGTGCCTCCTGCAAACTGACATCAGGAACCTGGCCTGGTGACTTTTGTTTCTCTGGGGAAAGGCCATTGTACACGTCCAGGGCCCGGTGGCCCGGAGTGGCCAGCTGCCTGCTGAAATTCCAAACGGATCAGGATACCTCTCAGACCGAAGGTACCTCCACAGGCAACAGTGGCTGGTTTGACAGTGCCAAGTGCCTCCTGCAAACTGACATCAGGAACCTGGCATGGTGACTTTTGTTTCTCGGGGGAAAGGCCATGCTTCATATCCTGGACCCTTAGGCCCAGAGTGACCGGCTGGCTGCTGAAATTCCGAACGGATCAGGATGCCGCCCAGATTCAAGGTGCCCCCACAGACACCTGTGGCTGGTTTGACAGTGCCAAGTGCCTCCTGCAAACTGACATCAGGAACCTGGCCTGGTGACTTTTGTTTCTCTGTGGAGAGGCCATAGTTCGTGCCCAGCGCCGGTCGCCCGTAGTGGACGGCTGCCTCCTGAAATTCCAAACGGTTGAGGATGCATCCCAGATGAAATGTGCTCCCACAGGCAACAGTGGCTGGTTTGACAGTGCCAAGTGCCTCCTGCAAACTGACATCAGCAACCTGGCCTGGTGACTTTTGTTTCTCTGGGGAAAGGCCATGGTTCACATCCTGGACCCGAAGGCCCGGAGTGGCCGGCTGCCTGCTGAAATTCCGCACGGATCAGGATACCTCCCAGATGCAAGGTGCCCCCAAAGGCATCTGTGGCTGGTTTGACAGTGCCAAGTGCCTCCTGCAAACTGACATCAGGAACCTGACCTGGTGACTTTTGTTTCTCAGGGGAAAGGCCATCGTTCCTCTCTAGGGCCCGGTGGCCCAGAGTGGCCGGCTGCCTGCTGAAATTCGAAACGGATCAGGATACCTCTCAGACCGAAGGTACCTCCACAGGCAACAGTGGCTGGTTTGACAGTGCCAAGTGCCTCCTGCAAACTGACATCAGGAACCTGGCCTGGTGACTTTTGTTTCTCTGTGGAAAGGCCATGCTTCATATCCTGGACCCTTAGGCCCGGAGTGGCCAGCTGCCTGCTGAAATTCCGCACGGATCAGGATACTTCCCAGATGCAAGGTGCCCCCACAGGCATCTGTGGCTGGTTTGACAGTGCCAAGTGCCTCCTGCAAACTGACATCAGGAACCTGGCCTGGTGACTTTTGTTTCTCTGGGGAAAGGTCATAGATCGTCTCCAGAGCCTAGCGGCCCTGTGTGCCCTTCTGCCTGCTGAAATACTGTACGGATCAGGATGCCGCCCAGATGCAAGGTGCCCCTACAGGCAACTGTGGCTGGTTTGACAGTGCCAAGTGCCTCCTGCAAACTGACATCAGGAACCTGGCCTGGTGACTTTTGTTTCTCTGGGGAAAGGCCATTGTATATGTCCAGGGCCTGGAGGCCCTGAGTGGCCCTCCACCTGCTGAAATTCCGCATGGCTGAGGATATCTCCCAGATGCAAGGTGCCCCCACAGGGAATTGTGGCTGGTTTGACAGTGCCAAATGGCTCCTGCAAACTGACATCAGGAACCTGGCCTGGTGACTTTTGTTTCTCTGGGGAAAGGCCATAGTTCGCGTCCATGGTCTTGCGGCCCGGCGTGCCTGGCTGCCTGCTGAAATTCCGCACGGATCAGGATGCCTCCCAGATGGAAAGTGCCCCCACAGGCAACAGTGGCTGGTTTGACAGTGCCAAGTGCCTCCTGCAAACTGACATCAGGAACCTGGCCTGGTGACTTTTGTTTCTCTGTGGAGAGGCCATAGTTCGTGCCCAGCGCCAGTCGCCCGTAGTGGACGGCTGCCTCCTGAAATTCCAAACGGTTGAGGATACATCCCAGATGAAATGTGCTCCCACAGGCAACAGTGGCTGGTTTGACAGTGCCAAGTGCCTCCTGCAAACTGACATCAGGAACCTGGCCTGGTGACTTTTGTTTCTCTGGGGAAAGGCCATTGTATATGTACAGGGCCTGGATGCCCTGAATGGCCGTCCGCCTGCTGAAATTCCACAATTCTGAGGATATCTCCCAGATGCAAGGTGCCCCTACAGGCAACTGTGGCTGGTTTGACAGTGCCAAGTGCCTCCTGCAAACTGACATCAGGAACCTGGCCTGGTGACTTTTGTTTCTCTGGGGAAAGGCCATTGTACACGTCCAGGGCCCGGTGGCCCGGAGTGGCCAGCTGCCTGGTTAAATTCCGCATGAATCAGGATAGCCTCCAGATGACAGGAGACCCCACAGGCAACAGTGGCTGGTTTGACAGTGCCAAGTGCCTCCTGCAAACTGACATCAGGAACCTGGCCTGGTGACTTTTGTTTCTCTGTGGAAAGGCCATGCTTCATATCCTGGACCCTTAGGCCCGGAGTGGCCACCTGCCTGCTGAAATTCCGAATGGATCAGGATGCCGCCCAGATGCAAGGTACACCTACAGGCAACTGTGGCTGGTTTGACAGAGCCAAGTGCCTCCTGCAAACTGACATCAGGAACCTGGCCTGGTGACTTTTGTTTCTCTGGGGAAAGGTCATGGTTCATGTCCAGGGCCCGGTGGCCCGTGGTGGCCGGCTGCCTGGTTAAATTCCGCATGAATCAGGATAGCCTCCAGATGACAGGAGACCCCACAGGCAACAGTGGCTGGTTTGACAGTGCCAAGGGCCTCCTGCAAACTGACATCAGGAACCTGGCATGGTGACTTTTGTTTCTCTGGGGAAATGCCATCGTTGCTATCCAGGGCCTGGTGGCCTTGATTTGCCGGCTGCCTGCTGAAATTCCGCACGGATCAGGATACCGCCTAGATGAAGGGAGCCCCCACAGGCAACAGTGGCTGGTTTGACAGTGCCAAGTGCCTCCTGCAAACTGACATCAGGAACCTGGCCTGGTGACTTTTGTTTCTCTGGGGACAGGCCATTGTATATGTACAGGGCCTGGATGCCCTGAATGGCCGTCCGCCTGCTGAAATTCCACAATTCTGAGGATATCTCCCAGATGCAAGGTGCCCCTACAGGCAACTGTGGCTGGTTTGACAGTGCCAAGTGCCTCCTGCAAACTGACATCAGGAACCTGGCCTGGTGACTTTTGTTTCTCTGGGGAAAGGCCATTGTACACGTCCAGGGCCCGGTGGCCCGGAGTGGCCAGCTGCCTGCTGAAATTCCAAACGGATCAGGATACCTCTCAGACCGAAGGTACCTCCACAGGCAACAGTGGCTGGTTTGACAGTGCCAAGTGCCTCCTGCAAACTGACATCAGGAACCTGGCCTGGTGACTTTTGTTTCTCTGTGGAAAGGCCATGCTTCATATCCTGGACCCTTAGGCCCAGAGTGACCGGCTGCCTGCTGAAATTCCGAACGGATCAGGATGCCGCCCAGATTCAAGGTGCCCCCACAGACACCTGTGGCTGGTTTGACAGTGCCAAGTGCCTCCTGCAAACTGACATCAGGAACCTGGCCTGGTGACTTTTGTTTCTCTGTGGAGAGGCCATAGTTCGTGCCCAGCGCCGGTCGCCCGTAGTGGACGGCTGCCTCCTGAAATTCCAAACGGTTGAGGATACATCCCAGATGAAATGTGCTCCCACAGGCAACAGTGGCTGGTTTGACAGTGCCAAGTGCCTCCTGCAAACTGACATCAGCAACCTGGCCTGGTGACTTTTGTTTCTCTGGGGAAAGGCCATGGTTCACATCCTGGACCCGAAGGCCCGGAGTGGCCGGCTGCCTGCTGAAATTCCGCACGGATCAGGATACCTCCCAGATGCAAGGTGCCCCCAAAGGCATCTGTGGCTGGTTTGACAGTGCCAAGTGCCTCCTGCAAACTGACATCAGGAACCTGACCTGGTGACTTTTGTTTCTCTGGGGAAAGGCCATCGTTCCTCTCTAGGGCCCGGTGGCCCAGAGTGGCCGGCTGCCTGCTGAAATTCGAAACGGATCAGGATACCTCTCAGACCGAAGGTACCTCCACAGGCAACAGTGGCTGGTTTGACAGTGCCAAGTGCCTCCTGCAAACTGACATCAGGAACCTGGCATGGTGACTTTTGTTTCTCGGGGGAAAGGCCATGCTTCATATCCTGGACCCTTAGGCACGGAGTGGCAGGTGCCTGCTGAAATTCCGCACGGATCAGGATACTTCCCAGATGCAAGGTGCCCCCACAGGCATCTGTGGCTGGTTTGACAGTGCCAAATGCCTCCTGCAAACTGACATCAGGAACCTGGCCTGGTGACTTTTGTTTCTCTGGGGAAAGGTCATAGATCGTCTCCAGAGCCTAGCGGCCCTGTGTGCCCTTCTGCCTGCTGAAATACTGTACGGATCAGGATGCCGCCCAGATGCAAGGTGCCCCTACAGGCAACTGTGGCTGGTTTGAGAGTGCCAAGTGCCTCCTGCAAACTGACATCAGGAACCTGGCCTGGTGACTTTTGTTTCTCTGGGGAAAGGCCATTGTATATGTCCAGGGCCTGGAGGCCCTGAGTGGCCCTCCACCTGCTGAAATTCCGCATGGCTGAGGATATCTCCCAGATGCAAGGTGCCCCCACAGGGAATTGTGGCTGGTTTGACAGTGCCAAATGGCTCCTGCAAACTGACATCAGGAACCTGGCCTGGTGACTTTTGTTTCTCAGGGGAAAGGCCATAGTTCGCGTCCATGGTCTTGCGGCCCGGCGTGCCTGGCTGCCTGCTGAAATTCCGCACGGATCAGGATGCCTCCCAGATGGAAAGTGCCCCCACAGGCAACAGTGGCTGGTTTGACAGTGCCAAGTGCCTCCTGCAAACTGACATCAGGAACCTGGCCTGGTGACTTTTGTTTCTCTGGGGAGAGGCCATAGTTCGTGCCCAGCGCCAGTCGCACGTAGTGGACGGCTGCCTCCTGAAATTCCAAACGGTTGAGGATACATCCCAGATGAAATGTGCCCCCACAGGCAACTGTGGCTGGTTTGACAGTGCCAAGTGCCTCCTGCAAACTGGCATCAGCAACCTGGCTTGGTGACTTTTGTTTCTCTGGGGAAAGGCCATTGTACATGTCCAGGGCCCGGTGGCCCGGAGTGGCCGGCTGCCTGGTTAAATTCCGCATGAATCAGGATAGCCTCCAGATGACAGGAGACCCCACAGGCAACAGTGGCTGGTTTGACAGTGCCAAGTGCCTCCTGCAAACTGACATCAGGAACCTGGCATGGTGACTTTTGTTTCTCTGTGGAAAGGCCATGCTTCATATCCTGGACCCTTAGGCCCGGAGTGGCCACCTGCCTGCTGAAATTCCGAATGGATCAGGATGCCGCCCAGATGCAAGGTACACCTACAGGCAACTGTGGCTGGTTTGACAGAGCCAAGTGCCTCCTGCAAACTGACATCAGGAACCTGGCCTGGTGACTTTTGTTTCTCTGGGGAAAGGTCATGGTTCATGTCCAGGGCCCGGTGGCCCGTGGTGGCCGGCTGCCTGGTTAAATTCCGCATGAATCAGGATAGCCTCCAGATGACAGGAGACCCCACAGGCAACAGTGGCTGGTTTGACAGTGCCAAGTGCCTCCTGCAAACTGACATCAGGAACCTGGCATGGTGACTTTTGTTTCTCAGGGGAAAGGCCATCGTTGCTATCCAGGGCATGGTGGCCTTGATTTGCCGGCTGCCTGCTGAAATTCCACACGGATCAGGATACCGCCTAGATGAAGGGAGCCCCCACAGGCAACAGTGGCTGGTTTGACAGTGCCAAGTGCCTCCTGCAAACTGACATCAGGAACCTGGCCTGGTGACTTTTGTTTCTCTGGGGACAGGCCATTGTATATGTACAGGGCCTGGATGCCCTGAATGGCCGTCCGCCTGCTGAAATTCCACAATTCTGAGGATATCTCCCAGATGCAAGGTGCCCCTACAGGCAACTGTGGCTGGTTTGACAGTGCCAAGTGCCTCCTGCAAACTGACATCAGGAACCTGGCCTGGTGACTTTTGTTTCTCTGGGGAAAGGCCATTGTACACGTCCAGGGCCCGGTGGCCCGGAGTGGCCAGCTGCCTGCTGAAATTCCAAACGGATCAGGATACCTCTCAGACCGAAGGTACCTCCACAGGCAACAGTGGCTGGTTTGACAGTGCCAAGTGCCTCCTGCAAACTGACATCAGGAACCTGGCATGGTGACTTTTGTTTCTCGGGGGAAAGGCCATGCTTCATATCCTGGACCCTTAGGCCCAGAGTGACCGGCTGGCTGCTGAAATTCCGAACGGATCAGGATGCCGCCCAGATTCAAGGTGCCCCCACAGACACCTGTGGCTGGTTTGACAGTGCCAAGTGCCTCCTGCAAACTGACATCAGGAACCTGGCCTGGTGACTTTTGTTTCTCTGTGGAGAGGCCATAGTTCGTGCCCAGCGCCGGTCGCCCGTAGTGGACGGCTGCCTCCTGAAATTCCAAACGGTTGAGGATGCATCCCAGATGAAATGTGCTCCCACAGGCAACAGTGGCTGGTTTGACAGTGCCAAGTGCCTCCTGCAAACTGACATCAGCAACCTGGCCTGGTGACTTTTGTTTCTCTGGGGAAAGGCCATGGTTCACATCCTGGACCCGAAGGCCCGGAGTGGCCGGCTGCCTGCTGAAATTCCGCACGGATCAGGATACCTCCCAGATGCAAGGTGCCCCCAAAGGCATCTGTGGCTGGTTTGACAGTGCCAAGTGCCTCCTGCAAACTGACATCAGGAACCTGACCTGGTGACTTTTGTTTCTCAGGGGAAAGGCCATCGTTCCTCTCTAGGGCCCGGTGGCCCAGAGTGGCCGGCTGCCTGCTGAAATTCGAAACGGATCAGGATACCTCTCAGACCGAAGGTACCTCCACAGGCAACAGTGGCTGGTTTGACAGTGCCAAGTGCCTCCTGCAAACTGACATCAGGAACCTGGCCTGGTGACTTTTGTTTCTCTGTGGAAAGGCCATGCTTCATATCCTGGACCCTTAGGCCCGGAGTGGCCAGCTGCCTGCTGAAATTCCGCACGGATCAGGATACTTCCCAGATGCAAGGTGCCCCCACAGGCATCTGTGGCTGGTTTGACAGTGCCAAGTGCCTCCTGCAAACTGACATCAGGAACCTGGCCTGGTGACTTTTGTTTCTCTGGGGAAAGGTCATAGATCGTCTCCAGAGCCTAGCGGCCCTGTGTGCCCTTCTGCCTGCTGAAATACTGTACGGATCAGGATGCCGCCCAGATGCAAGGTGCCCCTACAGGCAACTGTGGCTGGTTTGAGAGTGCCAAGTGCCTCCTGCAAACTGACATCAGGAACCTGGCCTGGTGACTTTTGTTTCTCTGGGGAAAGGCCATTGTATATGTCCAGGGCCTGGAGGCCCTGAGTGGCCCTCTGCCTGCTGAAATTCCGCATGGCTGAGGATATCTCCCAGATGCAAGGTGCCCCCACAGGGAATTGTGGCTGGTTTGACAGTGCCAAATGGCTCCTGTAAACTGACATCAGGAACCTGGCCTGGTGACTTTTGTTTCTCTGGGGAAAGGCCATAGTTCGCGTCCATGGTCTTGCGGCCCGGCGTGCCTGGCTGCCTGCTGAAATTCCGCACGGATCAGGATGCCTCCCAGATGGAAAGTGCCCCCACAGGCAACTGTGGCTGGTTTGACAGTGCCAAGGGCCTCCTGCAAACTGACATCAGGAACCTGGCATGGTGACTTTTGTTTCTCTGGGGAAATGCCATCGTTGCTATCCAGGGCCTGGTGGCCTTGATTTGCCGGCTGCCTGCTGAAATTCCGCACGGATCAGGATACCGCCTAGATGAAGGGAGCCCCCACAGGCAACAGTGGCTGGTTTGACAGTGCCAAGTGCCTCCTGCAAACTGACATCAGGAACCTGGCCTGGTGACTTTTGTTTCTCTGGGGACAGGCCATTGTATATGTACAGGGCCTGGATGCCCTGAATGGCCGTCCGCCTGCTGAAATTCCACAATTCTGAGGATATCTCCCAGATGCAAGGTGCCCCTACAGGCAACTGTGGCTGGTTTGACAGTGCCAAGTGCCTCCTGCAAACTGACATCAGGAACCTGGCCTGGTGACTTTTGTTTCTCTGGGGAAAGGCCATTGTACACGTCCAGGGCCCGGTGGCCCGGAGTGGCCAGCTGCCTGCTGAAATTCCAAACGGATCAGGATACCTCTCAGACCGAAGGTACCTCCACAGGCAACAGTGGCTGGTTTGACAGTGCCAAGTGCCTCCTGCAAACTGACATCAGGAACCTGGCCTGGTGACTTTTGTTTCTCTGTGGAAAGGCCATGCTTCATATCCTGGACCCTTAGGCCCAGAGTGACCGGCTGCCTGCTGAAATTCCGAACGGATCAGGATGCCGCCCAGATTCAAGGTGCCCCCACAGACACCTGTGGCTGGTTTGACAGTGCCAAGTGCCTCCTGCAAACTGACATCAGGAACCTGGCCTGGTGACTTTTGTTTCTCTGTGGAGAGGCCATAGTTCGTGCCCAGCGCCGGTCGCCCGTAGTGGACGGCTGCCTCCTGAAATTCCAAACGGTTGAGGATACATCCCAGATGAAATGTGCTCCCACAGGCAACAGTGGCTGGTTTGACAGTGCCAAGTGCCTCCTGCAAACTGACATCAGCAACCTGGCCTGGTGACTTTTGTTTCTCTGGGGAAAGGCCATGGTTCACATCCTGGACCCGAAGGCCCGGAGTGGCCGGCTGCCTGCTGAAATTCCGCACGGATCAGGATACCTCCCAGATGCAAGGTGCCCCCAAAGGCATCTGTGGCTGGTTTGACAGTGCCAAGTGCCTCCTGCAAACTGACATCAGGAACCTGACCTGGTGACTTTTGTTTCTCTGGGGAAAGGCCATCGTTCCTCTCTAGGGCCCGGTGGCCCAGAGTGGCCGGCTGCCTGCTGAAATTCGAAACGGATCAGGATACCTCTCAGACCGAAGGTACCTCCACAGGCAACAGTGGCTGGTTTGACAGTGCCAAGTGCCTCCTGCAAACTGACATCAGGAACCTGGCATGGTGACTTTTGTTTCTCGGGGGAAAGGCCATGCTTCATATCCTGGACCCTTAGGCACGGAGTGGCAGGTGCCTGCTGAAATTCCGCACGGATCAGGATACTTCCCAGATGCAAGGTGCCCCCACAGGCATCTGTGGCTGGTTTGACAGTGCCAAATGCCTCCTGCAAACTGACATCAGGAACCTGGCCTGGTGACTTTTGTTTCTCTGGGGAAAGGTCATAGATCGTCTCCAGAGCCTAGCGGCCCTGTGTGCCCTTCTGCCTGCTGAAATACTGTACGGATCAGGATGCCGCCCAGATGCAAGGTGCCCCTACAGGCAACTGTGGCTGGTTTGAGAGTGCCAAGTGCCTCCTGCAAACTGACATCAGGAACCTGGCCTGGTGACTTTTGTTTCTCTGGGGAAAGGCCATTGTATATGTCCAGGGCCTGGAGGCCCTGAGTGGCCCTCCACCTGCTGAAATTCCGCATGGCTGAGGATATCTCCCAGATGCAAGGTGCCCCCACAGGGAATTGTGGCTGGTTTGACAGTGCCAAATGGCTCCTGCAAACTGACATCAGGAACCTGGCCTGGTGACTTTTGTTTCTCAGGGGAAAGGCCATAGTTCGCGTCCATGGTCTTGCGGCCCGGCGTGCCTGGCTGCCTGCTGAAATTCCGCACGGATCAGGATGCCTCCCAGATGGAAAGTGCCCCCACAGGCAACAGTGGCTGGTTTGACAGTGCCAAGTGCCTCCTGCAAACTGACATCAGGAACCTGGCCTGGTGACTTTTGTTTCTCTGGGGAGAGGCCATAGTTCGTGCCCAGCGCCAGTCGCACGTAGTGGACGGCTGCCTCCTGAAATTCCAAACGGTTGAGGATACATCCCAGATGAAATGTGCCCCCACAGGCAACTGTGGCTGGTTTGACAGTGCCAAGTGCCTCCTGCAAACTGGCATCAGCAACCTGGCTTGGTGACTTTTGTTTCTCTGGGGAAAGGCCATTGTACATGTCCAGGGCCCGGTGGCCCGGAGTGGCCGGCTGCCTGGTTAAATTCCGAATGGATCAGGATGCCGCCCAGATGCAAGGTACACCTACAGGCAACTGTGGCTGGTTTGACAGAGCCAAGTGCCTCCTGCAAACTGACATCAGGAACCTGGCCTGGTGACTTTTGTTTCTCTGGGGAAAGGTCATGGTTCATGTCCAGGGCCCGGTGGCCCGTGGTGGCCGGCTGCCTGGTTAAATTCCGCATGAATCAGGATAGCCTCCAGATGACAGGAGACCCCACAGGCAACAGTGGCTGGTTTGACAGTGCCAAGTGCCTCCTGCAAACTGACATCAGGAACCTGGCATGGTGACTTTTGTTTCTCAGGGGAAAGGCCATCGTTGCTATCCAGGGCATGGTGGCCTTGATTTGCCGGCTGCCTGCTGAAATTCCGCACGGATCAGGATACCGCCTAGATGAAGGGAGCCCCCACAGGCAACAGTGGCTGGTTTGACAGTGCCAAGTGCCTCCTGCAAACTGACATCAGGAACCTGGCCTGGTGACTTTTGTTTCTCTGGGGACAGGCCATTGTATATGTACAGGGCCTGGATGCCCTGAATGGCCGTCCGCCTGCTGAAATTCCACAATTCTGAGGATATCTCCCAGATGCAAGGTGCCCCTACAGGCAACTGTGGCTGGTTTGACAGTGCCAAGTGCCTCCTGCAAACTGACATCAGGAACCTGGCCTGGTGACTTTTGTTTCTCTGGGGAAAGGCCATTGTACACGTCCAGGGCCCGGTGGCCCGGAGTGGCCAGCTGCCTGCTGAAATTCCAAACGGATCAGGATACCTCTCAGACCGAAGGTACCTCCACAGGCAACAGTGGCTGGTTTGACAGTGCCAAGTGCCTCCTGCAAACTGACATCAGGAACCTGGCATGGTGACTTTTGTTTCTCGGGGGAAAGGCCATGCTTCATATCCTGGACCCTTAGGCCCAGAGTGACCGGCTGGCTGCTGAAATTCCGAACGGATCAGGATGCCGCCCAGATTCAAGGTGCCCCCACAGACACCTGTGGCTGGTTTGACAGTGCCAAGTGCCTCCTGCAAACTGACATCAGGAACCTGGCCTGGTGACTTTTGTTTCTCTGTGGAGAGGCCATAGTTCGTGCCCAGCGCCGGTCGCCCGTAGTGGACGGCTGCCTCCTGAAATTCCAAACGGTTGAGGATGCATCCCAGATGAAATGTGCTCCCACAGGCAACAGTGGCTGGTTTGACAGTGCCAAGTGCCTCCTGCAAACTGACATCAGCAACCTGGCCTGGTGACTTTTGTTTCTCTGGGGAAAGGCCATGGTTCACATCCTGGACCCGAAGGCCCGGAGTGGCCGGCTGCCTGCTGAAATTCCGCACGGATCAGGATACCTCCCAGATGCAAGGTGCCCCCAAAGGCATCTGTGGCTGGTTTGACAGTGCCAAGTGCCTCCTGCAAACTGACATCAGGAACCTGACCTGGTGACTTTTGTTTCTCAGGGGAAAGGCCATCGTTCCTCTCTAGGGCCCGGTGGCCCAGAGTGGCCGGCTGCCTGCTGAAATTCGAAACGGATCAGGATACCTCTCAGACCGAAGGTACCTCCACAGGCAACAGTGGCTGGTTTGACAGTGCCAAGTGCCTCCTGCAAACTGACATCAGGAACCTGGCCTGGTGACTTTTGTTTCTCTGTGGAAAGGCCATGCTTCATATCCTGGACCCTTAGGCCCGGAGTGGCCAGCTGCCTGCTGAAATTCCGCACGGATCAGGATACTTCCCAGATGCAAGGTGCCCCCACAGGCATCTGTGGCTGGTTTGACAGTGCCAAGTGCCTCCTGCAAACTGACATCAGGAACCTGGCCTGGTGACTTTTGTTTCTCTGGGGAAAGGTCATAGATCGTCTCCAGAGCCTAGCGGCCCTGTGTGCCCTTCTGCCTGCTGAAATACTGTACGGATCAGGATGCCGCCCAGATGCAAGGTGCCCCTACAGGCAACTGTGGCTGGTTTGAGAGTGCCAAGTGCCTCCTGCAAACTGACATCAGGAACCTGGCCTGGTGACTTTTGTTTCTCTGGGGAAAGGCCATTGTATATGTCCAGGGCCTGGAGGCCCTGAGTGGCCCTCTGCCTGCTGAAATTCCGCATGGCTGAGGATATCTCCCAGATGCAAGGTGCCCCCACAGGGAATTGTGGCTGGTTTGACAGTGCCAAATGGCTCCTGCAAACTGACATCAGGAACCTGGCCTGGTGACTTTTGTTTCTCTGGGGAAAGGCCATAGTTCGCGTCCATGGTCTTGCGGCCCGGCGTGCCTGGCTGCCTGCTGAAATTCCGCACGGATCAGGATGCCTCCCAGATGGAAAGTGCCCCCACAGGCAACTGTGGCTGGTTTGACAGTGCCAAGTGCCTCCTGCAAACTGACATCAGGAACCTGGCCTGGTGACTTTTGTTTCTCTGTGGAGAGGCCATAGTTCGTGCCCAGCGCCAGTCGCCCGTAGTGGACGGCTGCCTCCTGAAATTCCAAACGGTTGAGGATACATCCCAGATGAAATGTGCTCCCACAGGCAACAGTGGCTGGTTTGACAGTGCCAAGTGCCTCCTGCAAACTGATATCAGCAACCTGGCCTGGTGACTTTTGTTTCTCTGGGGAAAGGCCATGGTTCACATCCTGGACCCGAAGGCACGGAGTGGCCGGCTGCCTGCTGAAATTCCGCACGGATCAGGATACCTCCCAGATGCAAGGTGCCCCCAAAGGCATCTGTGGCTGGTTTGACAGTGCCAAGTGCCTCCTGCAAACTGACATCAGGAACCTGACCTGGTGACTTTTGTTTCTCAGGGGAAAGGCCATCGTTCCTCTCTAGGGCCCGGTGGCCCAGAGTGGCCGGCTGCCTGCTGAAATTCGAAACGGATCAGGATCCCTCTCAGACCGAAGGTACCTCCACAGGCAACAGTGGCTGGTTTGACAGTGCCAAGTGCCTCCTGCCAACTGACATCAGGAACCTGGCCTGGTGACTTTTGTTTCTCTGTGGAAAGGCCATGCTTCATATCCTGGACCCTTAGGCCCGGAGTGGCCAGCTGCCTGCTGAAATTCCGCACGGATCAGGATACTTCCCAGATGCAAGGTGCCCCCACAGGCATCTGTGGCTGGTTTGACAGTGCCAAGTGCCTCCTGCAAACTGACATCAGGAACCTGGCCTGGTGACTTTTGTTTCTCTGGGGAAAGGTCATAGATCGTCTCCAGAGCCTAGCGGCCCTGTGTGCCCTTCTGCCTGCTGAAATACTGTACGGATCAGGATGCCGCCCAGATGCAAGGTGCCCCTACAGGCAACTGCGGCTGGTTTGAGAGTGCCAAGTGCCTCCTGCAAACTGACATCAGGAACCTGGCCTGGTGACTTTTGTTTCTCTGGGGAAAGGCCATTGTATATGTCCAGGGCCTGGAGGCCCTGAGTGGCCCTCCGCCTGCTGAAATTCCGCATGGCTGAGGATATCTCCCAGATGCAAGGTGCCCCCACAGGGAATTGTGGCTGGTTTGACAGTGCCAAATGGCTCCTGCAAACTGACATCAGGAACCTGGCCTGGTGACTTTTGTTTCTCTGGGGAAAGGCCATAGTTCGCGTCCATGGTCTTGCGGCCCGGCGTGCCTGGCTGCCTGCTGAAATTCCGCACGGATCAGGATACCTCCCAGATGCAAGGTGCCCCCAAAGGCATCTGTGGCTGGTTTGACAGTGCCAAGTGCCTCCTGCAAACTGACATCAGGAACCTGACCTGGTGACTTTTGTTTCTCAGGGGAAAGGCCATCGTTCCTCTCTAGGGCCCGGTGGCCCAGAGTGGCCGGCTGCCTGCTGAAATTCGAAACGGATCAGGATCCCTCTCAGACCGAAGGTACCTCCACAGGCAACAGCTGCTGGTTTGACAGTGCCAAGTGCCTCCTGCAAACTGACATCAGGAACCTGGCATGGTGACTTTTGTTTCTCTGTGGAAAGGCCATGCTTCATATCCTGGACCCTTAGGCCCGGAGTGGCCAGCTGCCTGCTGAAATTCCGCACGGATCAGGATACTTCCCAGATGCAAGGTGCCCCCACAGGCATCTGTGGCTGGTTTGACAGTGCCAAGTGCCTCCTGCAAACTGACATCAGGAACCTGGCCTGGTGACTTTTGTTTCTCTGGGGAAAGGTCATAGATCGTCTCCAGAGCCTAGCGGCCCTGTGTGCCCTTCTGCCTGCTGAAATACTGTACGGATCAGGATGCCGCCCAGATGCAAGGTGCCCCTACAGGCAACTGTGGCTGGTTTGAGAGTGCCAAGTGCCTCCTGCAAACTGACATCAGGAACCTGGCCTGGTGACTTTTGTTTCTCTGGGGAAAGGCCATTGTATATGTCCAGGGCCTGGAGGCCCTGAGTGGCCCTCCGCCTGCTGAAATTCCGCATGGCTGAGGGTATCTCCCAGATGCAAGGTGCCCCCACAGGGAATTGTGGCTGGTTTGACAGTGCCAAGTGCCTCCTGCAAACTGACATCAGGAACCTGGCCTGGTGACTTTTGTTTCTCTGTGGAGAGGCCATAGTTCGTGCCCAGCGCCGGTCGCCCGTAGTGGACGGCTGCCTCCTGAAATTCCAAACGGTTGAGGATACATCCCAGATGAAATGTGCTCCCACAGGCAACAGTGGCTGGTTTGACAGTGCCAAGTGCCTCCTGCAAACTGACATCAGGAACCTGACCTGGTGACTTTTGTTTCTCAGGGGAAAGGCCATCGTTCCTCTCTAGGGCCCGGTGGCCCAGAGTGGCCGGCTGCCTGCTGAAATTCGAAACGGATCAGGATCCCTCTCAGACCGAAGGTACCTCCAGAGGCAACAGTGGCTGGTTTGACAGTGCCAAGTGCCTCCTGCAAACTGACATCAGGAACCTGGCATGGTGACTTTTGTTTCTCTGTGGAAAGGCCATGCTTCATATCCTGGACCCTTAGGCCCGGAGTGGCCACCTGCCTGCTGAAATTCCGAATGGATCAGGATGCCGCCCAGATGCAAGGTACACCTACAGGCAACTGTGGCTGGTTTGACAGAGCCAAGTGCCTCCTGCAAACTGACATCAGGAACCTGGCCTGGTGACTTTTGTTTCTCAGGGGAAAGGCCATGCTTCATATCCTGGACCCTTAGGCCCGGAGTGGCCAGATGCCTGCTGAAATTCCGCACGGATCAGGATACTTCCCAGATGCAAGGTGCCCCCACAGGCATCTGTGGCTGGTTTGACAGTGCCAAGTGCCTCCTGCAAACTGACATCAGGAACCTGGCCTGGTGACTTTTGTTTCTCTGGGGACAGGCTATTGTATATGTACAGGGCCTGGATGCTCTGAATGGCCGTCCGCCTGCTGAAATTCCACACGGCTGAGGATATCTCCCAGATGCAAGGTGCCCCTACAGGCAACAGTGGCTGGTTTGACAGTGCCAAGTGCCTTCTGCAAACTGACATCAGGAACCTGGCCTGGTGACTTTTGTTTCTCAGGGGAAAGGCCATCGTTCGTGTCCAGGGCCGGGTGGCCCGGCCTGCTCGGCTGCCTGCTGAAATTCCGCACGGATCAGGATGCCTCCCAGATGCAAAGTGCACCCACAGGCAACTGTGGCTGGTTTGACAGTGCCAAGTGCCTCCTGCAAACTGACATCAGGAACCTGGCTTGGTGACTTTTGTTTCTCTGGGGAAAGGCCATTGTACATGTCCAGGGCCCGGTGGCCCGGAGTGGCCGGCTGCCTGGTTAAATTCCGCATGAATCAGGATAGCCTCCAGATGACAGGAGACCCCACAGGCAACAGTGGCTGGTTTGACAGTGCCAAGTGCCTCCTGCAAACTGACATCAGGAACCTGGCATGGTGACTTTTGTTTCTCAGGGGAAAGGCCATCGTTGCTATCCAGGGCCTGGTGGCCTTGATTTGCCGGCTGCCTGCTGAAATTCCGCACGGATCAGGATACCGCCTAGATGAAGGGAGCCCCCACAGGCAACAGTGGCTGGTTTGACAGTGCCAAGTGCCTCCTGCAAACTGACATCAGGAACCTGGCCTGGTGACTTTTGTTTCTCTGGGGACAGGCCATTGTATATGTACAGGGCCTGGATGCCCTGAATGGCCGTCCGCCTGCTGAAATTCCACAATTCTGAGGATATCTCCCAGATGCAAGGTGCCCCTACAGGCAACTGTGGCTGGTTTGACAGTGCCAAGTGCCTCCTGCAAACTGACATCAGGAACCTGGCCTGGTGACTTTTGTTTCTCTGGGGAAAGGCCATTGTACACGTCCAGGGCCCGGTGGCCCGGAGTGGCCAGCTGCCTGCTGAAATTCCAAACGGATCAGGATACCTCTCAGACCGAAGGTACCTCCACAGGCAACAGTGGCTGGTTTGACAGTGCCAAGTGCCTCCTGCAAACTGACATCAGCAACCTGGCCTGGTGACTTTTGTTTCTCGGGGGAAAGGCCATGCTTCATATCCTGGACCCTTAGGCCCAGAGTGACCGGCTGCCTGCTGAAATTCCGAACGGATCAGGATGCCGCCCAGATTCAAGGTGCCCCCACAGACACCTGTGGCTGGTTTGACAGTGCCAAGTGCCTCCTGCAAACTGACATCAGGAACCTGGCCTGGTGACATTTGTTTCTCTGTGGAGAGGCCATAGTTCGTGCCCAGCGCCGGTCGCCCGTAGTGGACGGCTGCCTCCTGAAATTCCAAACGGTTGAGGATACATCCCAGATGAAATGTGCTCCCACAGGCAACAGTGGCTGGTTTGACAGTGCCAAGTGCCTCCTGCAAACTGACATCAGCAACCTGGCCTGGTGACTTTTGTTTCTCTGGGGAAAGGCCATGTTTCACATCCTGGACCCGAAGGCCCGGAGTGGCTGGCTGCCTGCTGAAATTCCGCACGGATCAGGATACCGCCTAGATGAAGGGAGCCCCCACAGGCAACAGTGGCTGGTTTAACAGTGCCAAGTGCCTCCTGCAAACTGACATCAGGAACCTGGCCTGGTGACTTTTGTTTCTCTGGGGACAGGCCATTGTATATGTACAGGGCCTGGATGCCCTGAATGGCCGTCCGCCTGCTGAAATTCCACAATTCTGAGGATATCTCCCAGATGCAAGGTGCCCCCACAGGCATCTGTGGCTGGTTTGACAGTGCCAAGTGCCTCCTGCAAACTGACATCAGGAACCTGGCCTGGTGACTTTTGTTTCTCTGGGGAAAGGCCATTGTACACGTCCAGGGCCCGGTGGCCCGGAGTGGCCAGCTGCCTGCTGAAATTCCAAACGGATCAGGATACCTCTCAGACCGAAGGTACCTCCACAGGCAACAGTGGCTGGTTTGACAGTGCCAAGTGCCTCCTGCAAACTGACATCAGGAACCTGGCCTGGTGACTTTTGTTTCTCGGAGGAAAGGCCATGCTTCATATCCTGGACCCTTAGGCCCAGAGTGACCGGCTGCCTGCTGAAATTCCGAACGGATCAGGATGCCGCCCAGATTCAAGGTGCCCCCACAGACACCTGTGGCTGGTTTGACAGTGCCAAGTGCCTCCTGCAAACTGACATCAGGAACCTGGCCTGGTGACTTTTGTTTCTCTGTGGAGAGGCCATAGTTCGTGCCCAGCGCCGGTCGCCCGTAGTGGACGGCTGCCTCCTGAAATTCCAAACGGTTGAGGATACATCCCAGATGAAATGTGCTCCCACAGGCAACAGTGGCTGGTTTGACAGTGCCAAGTGCCTCCTGCAAACTGACATCAGCAACCTGGCCTGGTGACTTTTGTTTCTCTGGGGAAAGGCCATGGTTGACATCCTGGACCCGAAGGCCCGGAGTGGCCGGCTGCCTGCTGAAATTCCGCACGGATCAGGATACCTCCCAGATGCAAGGTGCCCCCAAAGGCATCGGTGGCTGGTTTGACAGTGCCAAGTGCCTCCTGCAAACTGACATCAGGAACCTGACCTGGTGACTTTTGTTTCTCAGGGGAAAGGCCATCGTTCCTCTCTAGGGCCCGGTGGCCCGGAGTGGCCGGCTGCCTCCTGAAATTCGAAACGGATCAGGATCCCTCTCAGACCGAAGGTACCTCCACAGGCAACAGTGGCTGGTTTGACAGTGCCAAGTGCCTCCTGCAAACTGACATCAGGAACCTGGCCTGGTGACTTTTGTTTCCCTGTGGAAAGGCCATGCTTCATATCCTGGACCCTTAGGCCCGGAGTGGCCAGCTGCCTGCTGAAATTCCGCACGGATCAGGATACTTCCCAGATGCAAGGTGCCCCCACAGGCATCTGTGGCTGGTTTGACAGTGCCAAGTGCCTCCTGCAAACTGACATCAGGAACCTGGCATGTTGACTTTTGTTTCTCTGGGGAAAGGCCATCGTTGCTATCCAGGGCCGGGTGGCCTGGATTGGCCGGCTGCCTGCTGAAATTCCGCACGGATCAGGATACCGCCTAGATGAAGGGAGCCCCCACAGGCAACAGTGGCTGGTTTGACAGTGCCAAGTGCCTCCTGCAAACTGACATCAGGAACCTGGCCTGGTGACTTTTGTTTCTCTGGGGACAGGCCATTGTATATGTACAGGGCCTGGATGCTCTGAATGGCCGTCCGCCTGCTGAAATTCCACACGGCTGAGGATATCTCCCAGATGCAAGGTGCCCCTACAGGCAACTGTGGCTGGTTTGACAGTGCCAAGTGCCTCCTGCAAACTGACATCAGGAACCTGGCCTGGTGACTTTTGTTTCTCAGGGGAAAGGCCATCGTTCGTGTCCAGGGCCGGGTGGCCCGGCCAGCTCGGCTGCCTGCTGAAATTCAGCACGGATCAGGATGCCTCCCAGATGGAAAGTGCCCCCACAGGCAACTGTGGCTGGTTTGACAGTGCCAAGTGCCTCCTGCAAACTGACATCAGGAACCTGGCTTGGTGACTTTTGTTTCTCTGGGGAAAGGCCATTGTACATGTCCAGGGCCCGGTGGCCCGGAGTGGCCGGCTGCCTGGTTAAATTCCGCATGAATCAGGATAGCCTCCAGATGACAGGAGACCCCACAGGCAACAGTGGCTGGTTTGACAGTGCCAAGTGCCTCCTGCAAACTGACATCAGGAACCTGGCCTGGTGACATTTGTTTCTCTGTGGAGAGGCCATAGTTCGTGCCCAGCGCCGGTCGCCCGTAGTGGACGGCTGCCTCCTGAAATTCCAAACGGTTGAGGATACATCCCAGATGAAATGTGCTCCCACAGGCAACAGTGGCTGGTTTGACAGTGCCAAGTGCCTCCTGCAAACTGACATCAGCAACCTGGCCTGGTGACTTTTGTTTCTCTGGGGAAAGGCCATGTTTCACATCCTGGACCCGAAGGCCCGGAGTGGCTGGCTGCCTGCTGAAATTCCGCACGGATCAGGATACCGCCTAGATGAAGGGAGCCCCCACAGGCAACAGTGGCTGGTTTAACAGTGCCAAGTGCCTCCTGCAAACTGACATCAGGAACCTGGCCTGGTGACTTTTGTTTCTCTGGGGACAGGCCATTGTATATGTACAGGGCCTGGATGCCCTGAATGGCCGTCCGCCTGCTGAAATTCCACAATTCTGAGGATATCTCCCAGATGCAAGGTGCCCCCACAGGCATCTGTGGCTGGTTTGACAGTGCCAAGTGCCTCCTGCAAACTGACATCAGGAACCTGGCCTGGTGACTTTTGTTTCTCTGGGGAAAGGCCATTGTACACGTCCAGGGCCCGGTGGCCCGGAGTGGCCAGCTGCCTGCTGAAATTCCAAACGGATCAGGATACCTCTCAGACCGAAGGTACCTCCACAGGCAACAGTGGCTGGTTTGACAGTGCCAAGTGCCTCCTGCAAACTGACATCAGGAACCTGGCCTGGTGACTTTTGTTTCTCGGAGGAAAGGCCATGCTTCATATCCTGGACCCTTAGGCCCAGAGTGACCGGCTGCCTGCTGAAATTCCGAACGGATCAGGATGCCGCCCAGATTCAAGGTGCCCCCACAGACACCTGTGGCTGGTTTGACAGTGCCAAGTGCCTCCTGCAAACTGACATCAGGAACCTGGCCTGGTGACTTTTGTTTCTCTGTGGAGAGGCCATAGTTCGTGCCCAGCGCCGGTCGCCCGTAGTGGACGGCTGCCTCCTGAAATTCCAAACGGTTGAGGATACATCCCAGATGAAATGTGCTCCCACAGGCAACAGTGGCTGGTTTGACAGTGCCAAGTGCCTCCTGCAAACTGACATCAGCAACCTGGCCTGGTGACTTTTGTTTCTCTGGGGAAAGGCCATGGTTGACATCCTGGACCCGAAGGCCCGGAGTGGCCGGCTGCCTGCTGAAATTCCGCACGGATCAGGATACCTCCCAGATGCAAGGTGCCCCCAAAGGCATCGGTGGCTGGTTTGACAGTGCCAAGTGCCTCCTGCAAACTGACATCAGGAACCTGACCTGGTGACTTTTGTTTCTCAGGGGAAAGGCCATCGTTCCTCTCTAGGGCCCGGTGGCCCGGAGTGGCCGGCTGCCTCCTGAAATTCGAAACGGATCAGGATCCCTCTCAGACCGAAGGTACCTCCACAGGCAACAGTGGCTGGTTTGACAGTGCCAAGTGCCTCCTGCAAACTGACATCAGGAACCTGGCCTGGTGACTTTTGTTTCCCTGTGGAAAGGCCATGCTTCATATCCTGGACCCTTAGGCCCGGAGTGGCCAGCTGCCTGCTGAAATTCCGCACGGATCAGGATACTTCCCAGATGCAAGGTGCCCCCACAGGCACCTGTGGCTGGTTTGACAGTGCCAAGTGCCTCCTGCAAACTGACATCAGGAACCTGGCATGTTGACTTTTGTTTCTCTGGGGAAAGGCCATCGTTGCTATCCAGGGCCGGGTGGCCTGGATTGGCCGGCTGCCTGCTGAAATTCCGCACGGATCAGGATACCGCCTAGATGAAGGGAGCCCCCACAGGCAACAGTGGCTGGTTTGACAGTGCCAAGTGCCTCCTGCAAACTGACATCAGGAACCTGGCCTGGTGACTTTTGTTTCTCTGGGGACAGGCCATTGTATATGTACAGGGCCTGGATGCTCTGAATGGCCGTCCGCCTGCTGAAATTCCACACGGCTGAGGATATCTCCCAGATGCAAGGTGCCCCTACAGGCAACTGTGGCTGGTTTGACAGTGCCAAGTGCCTCCTGCAAACTGACATCAGGAACCTGGCCTGGTGACTTTTGTTTCTCAGGGGAAAGGCCATCGTTCGTGTCCAGGGCCGGGTGGCCCGGCCAGCTCGGCTGCCTGCTGAAATTCAGCACGGATCAGGATGCCTCCCAGATGGAAAGTGCCCCCACAGGCAACTGTGGCTGGTTTGACAGTGCCAAGTGCCTCCTGCAAACTGACATCAGGAACCTGGCTTGGTGACTTTTGTTTCTCTGGGGAAAGGCCATTGTACATGTCCAGGGCCCGGTGGCCCGGAGTGGCCGGCTGCCTGGTTAAATTCCGCATGAATCAGGATAGCCTCCAGATGACAGGAGACCCCACAGGCAACAGTGGCTGGTTTAACAGTGCCAAGTGCCTCCTGCAAACTGACATCAGGAACCTGGCATGGTGATTTTTGTTTCTCTGGGGAAAGGCCATCGTTGCTATCCAGGGCCTGGTGGCCTTGATTTGCCGGCTGCCTGCTGAAATTCCGCACGGATCAGGATACCGCCTAGATGAAGGGAGCCCCCACAGGCAACAGTGGCTGGTTTGACAGTGCCAAGTGCCTCCTGCAAACTGACATCAGGAACCTGGCCTGGTGACTTTTGTTTCTCTGGGGACAGGCCATTGTATATGTACAGGGCCTGGATGCCCTGAATGGCCGTCCGCCTGCTGAAATTCCACAATTCTGAGGATATCTCCCAGATGCAAGGTGCCCCTACAGGCAACTGTGGCTGGTTTGACAGTGCCAAGTGCCTCCTGCAAACTGACATCAGGAACCTGGCCTGGTGACTTTTGTTTCTCTGGGGAAAGGCCATTGTACACGTCCAGGGCCCGGTGGCCCGGAGTGGCCAGCTGCCTGCTGAAATTCCAAACGGATCAGGATACCTCTCAGACCGAAGGTACCTCCACAGGCAACAGTGGCTGGTTTGACAGTGCCAAGTGCCTCCTGCAAACTGACATCAGCAACCTGGCCTGGTGACTTTTGTTTCTCGGGGGAAAGGCCATGCTTCATATCCTGGACCCTTAGGCCCAGAGTGACCGGCTGCCTGCTGAAATTCCGAACGGATCAGGATGCCGCCCAGATTCAAGGTGCCCCCACAGACACCTGTGGCTGGTTTGACAGTGCCAAGTGCCTCCTGCAAACTGACATCAGGAACCTGGCCTGGTGACTTTTGTTTCTCTGTGGAGAGGCCATAGTTCGTGCCCAGCGCCGGTCGCCCGTAGTGGACGGCTGCCTCCTGAAATTCCAAACGGTTGAGGATACATCCCAGATGAAATGTGCTCCCACAGGCAACAGTGGCTGGTTTGACAGTGCCAAGTGCCTCCTGCAAACTGACATCAGCAACCTGGCCTGGTGACTTTTGTTTCTCTGGGGAAAGACCATGGTTCACATCCTGGACCCCAAGGGCCGGAGTGGCCGGCTGCCTGCTGAAATTCCGCACGGATCAGGATACCTCCCAGATGCAAGGTGCCCCCAAAGGCGCCTGTGGCTGGTTTGACAGTGCCAAGTGCCTCCTGCAAACTGACATCAGGAACCTGGCCTGGTGACTTTTGTTTCTCTGGGGACAGGCCATTGTATATGTACAGGGCCTGGATGCTCTGAATGGCCGTCCGCCTGCTGAAATTCCACACGGCTGAGGATATCTCCCAGATGTAAGGTGCCCCTACAGGCAACTGTGGCTGGTTTGACAGTGCCAAGTGCCTCCTGCAAACTGACATCAGGAACCTGGCCTGGTGACTTTTGTTTCTCAGGGGAAAGGCCATCGTTCGTGTCCAGGGCCGGGTGGCCTGGCCTGCTCGGCTGCCTGCTGAAATTCTGCACGGATCAGGATGCCTCCAAGATGGAAAGTGCCCCCACAGGCAACTGTGGCTGGTTTGACAGTGCCATGTGCCTCCTGCAAACTGACATCAGCAACCTGGCCTGGTGACTTTTGTTTCTCTGGGGAAAGGCCATGGTTCACATCCTGGACCCGAAGGCCCGGATTGGCCGGCTGCCTGCTGAAATTCCGCACGGATCAGGATACCTCCCAGATGCAAGGTGCCCCCAAAGGCATCTGTGGCTGGTTTGACAGTGCCAAGTGCCTCCTGCAAACTGACATCAGCAACCTGGCCTGGTGAGTTTTGTTTCTCTGGGGAAAGGCCATGGTTCACATCCTGGACCCTTAGGCCCGGAGTGGCCGGCTGCCTGCTGAAATTCCGCACGGATCAGGATACCTCCCAGATGCAAGGTGCCCCCAAAGGCATCTGTGGCTGGTTTGACAGTGCCAAGTGCCTCCTGCAAACTGACATCAGGAACCTGGCATGTTGACTTTTGTTTCTCAGGGGAAAGGCCATCGTTGCTATCCAGGGCCGGGTGGCCTGGATTGGTCGGCTGCCTGTTGAAATTCCGCACGGATCAGGATACGGCCGAGATGAAGGGAGCCCCCACAGGCAACTGTGGCTGGTTTGACAGTGCCAAGTGCCTCCTGAAAACTGACATCAGGAACCTGGCCTGGTGACTTATGTTTCTCTGGGGAATGGTCATGGTTTCTGTGCAGGGCCGTGTGGGAAGTAGTGGCCTGCCGCCTGCTGAAATTCCTCACGGTTGACGATACCTCCCAGATGCAAGGTGCCCCCACAGGCAACAGTGGCTGGTTTGACAGTGCCAAGTGCCTCCTGCAAACTGACATCAGGAACCTGGCCTGGTGACTTCTGTTTCTCTGGGGAAAGGCCATGATTCATGTCCAGGGCCTTGTGGCCCGTAGTGGCCGGCTGCCTGCTGAAATTCTGCACGGATCAGGATACCTCTCAGATGCAAGGCGCCGCCAGAGGCAACTGTGGCTGGTTTGACAGTGCCAAGTGCCTCCTGCAAACTGACATCAGGAACCTGGCCTGGTGACTTTTGTTTCTCAGGGGAAAGGCCATCGTTCGTGCCCAGGGACTAGCAGCCCGGCGTGCCTGGCTGCCTGCTGAAATTCCGCACGGATCAGGATGCCTCTCAGACCGAAGGTACCTCCACAGGCAACTGTGGCTGGTTTGACAGTGCCAAGTGCCTCCTGCAAACTGACATCAGGAACCTGGCCTGCTGACTTTTGTTTCTCTGGGGAAAGGTCATAGATCATCTCCAGAGCCTAGCGGCCCTGTGTGCCCTTCTGCCTGCTGAAATACTGTACGGATCAGGATGCCGCCCAGATGCAAGGTGCCCCTACAGGCAACCGTGGCTGGTTTGAGAGTGCCAAGTGCCTCCTGCAAACTGACATCAGGAACCTGGCCTGGTGACTTTTGTTTCTCTGGGGAAAGGCCATTGTATATGTCCAGGGCCTGGAGGCCCTGAGTGGCCCTCCGCCTGCTGAAATTCCGCATGGCTGAGGATATCTCCCAGATGCAAGGTGCCCCCACAGGGAATTGTGGCTGGTTTGACAGTGCCAAATGGCTCCTGCAAACTGACATCAGGAACCAGGCCTGGTGACTTTTGTTTCTCAGGGGAAAGGCCATAGTTCGCGTCCATGGTCTTGCGGCCCGGCGTGCCTGGTTGCCTGCTGAAATTCCGCACTTATCAGGATGCCTCCCAGATGGAAAGTGCCCCCACAGGCAACTGTGGCTGGTTGGACAGTGCCAAGTGCCTCCTGCAAACTGACATCAGGAACCTGGCCTGGTGACTTTTGTTTCTCAGGGGAAAGGCCATCGTTCGTGTCCAGGGCCGGGTGGCCCGGCCTGCTCGGCTGCCTGGTGAAATTCCGCACGGATCAGGATGCCTCCCAGATGGAAAGTGCCCCCACAGGCAACAGTGGCTGGTTTGACAGTGCCAAGTGCCTCCTGCAAACTGACATCAGGAACCTGGCCTGGTGACTTTTGTTTCTCTGGGGAAAGGCCATTGTACATGTCCAGGGCCCGGTGGCCCGGAGTGGCCAGCTGCCTGCTGAAATTCCAAACGGATCAGGATACCTCTCAGACCGAAGGTACCTCCACAGGCAACTGTGGCCTGGTTTGACAGTGCCAAGTGCCTCCTGCAAACTGACATCAGGAACCTGACCTGGTGACTTTTGTTTCTCTGGGGAAAGGCCATGCTTCATATCCTGAACCCTTAGGCCCAGAGTGGCCGGCTGCCGGCTGAAATTCCGAATGGATCAGGATGCCGCCCAGATTAAAGGTGCCCCCACAGGCACCTGTGGCTGGTTTGACAGTGCCAAGTGCCTCCTGCAAACTGACATCAGGAACCTGGCCTGGTGACTTTTGTTTCTCTGTGGAGAGGCCATAGTTCGTGCCCAGTGCCGGTCGCCCGTAGTGGACGGCTGCCTCCTGAAATTCCAAACGGTTGAGGATACATCCCAGATGAAATGTGCTCCCACAGGCAACAGTGGCTGGTTTGACAGTGCCAAGTGCCTCCTGCAAACTGACATCAGGAACCTGGCCTGGTGACTTTTGTTTCTCAGGGGAAAGGCCATCGTTCCTCTCTAGGGCCCGGTGGCCCGGAGTGGCCGGCTGCCTGCTGAAGTTCCAAACGGATCAGGATACCTCTCAGACCGAGGGTACCTCCACAGGCAACAGTGGCTGGTTTGACAGTGCCAAGTGCCTCCTGCAAACTGACATCAGGAACCTGGCCTGGTGACTTTTGTTTCTCTGGGGAAAGGCCATGATTCATATCCTGGAACCTTAGGCCCGGAGTGGCCACCTGACTGCTGAAATTCCGAATGGATCAGGATGCCGCCCAGATGCAAGGTACACCTACAGGCAACTGTGGCTGGTTTGACAGAGCCAAGTGCCTCCTGCAAACTGACATCAGGAACCTGGCCTGGTGACTTTTGTTTCTCTGGGGAAAGGTCATGGTTCATGTCCAGGGCCCGGTGGCCCGTGGTGGCCGGCTGCCTGGTTAAATTCCGCATGAATCAGGATAGCCTCCAGATGACAGGAGACCCCACAGGCAACAGTGGCTGGTTTGACAGTGCCAAGTGCCTCCTGCAAACTGACATCAGGAACCTGGCCTGGTGACTTTTGTTTCTCTGGGGAAAGGCCATCGTTGCTATCCAGGGCCTGGTGGCCTTGATTTGCCGGCTGCCTGCTGAAATTCCGCACGGATCAGGATACCGCCTTGATGAAGGGAGCCCCCACAGGCAACAGTGGCTGGTTTGACAGTGCCAAGTGCCTCCTGCAAACTGACATCAGGAACCTGGCCTGGTGACTTTTGTTTCTCTGGGGACAGGCCATTGTATATGTACAGGGCCTGGATGCCCTGAATGGCCGTCCGCCTGCTGAAATTCCACAATTCTGAGGATATCTCCCAGATGCAAGGTAGCCCTACAGGCAACTGTGGCTGGTTTGACAGTGCCAAGTGCCTCCAGCAAACTGACATCAGGAACCTGGCCTGGTGACTTTTGTTTCTCTGTGGAGAGGCCATAGTTCGTGCCCAGCGCCGGTCGCCCGTAGTGGACGGCTGCCTCCTGAAATTCCAAACGGTTGAGGATACATCCCAGATGAAATGTGCTCCCACAGGCAACAGTGGCTGGTTTGACAGTGCCAAGTGCCTCCTGCAAACTGACATCAGGAACCTGGCCTGGTGACTTTTGTTTCTCAGGGGAAAGGCCATCGTTCGTGTCCAGGGCCGGGTGGCCCGGCCTGCTCGGCTGCCTGGTGAAATTCCGCACGGATCAGGATGCCTCCCAGATGGAAAGTGCCCCCACAGGCAACAGTGGCTGGTTTGACAGTGCCAAGTGCCTCCTGCAAACTGACATCAGGAACCTGGCCTGGTGACTTTTGTTTCTCTGGGGAAAGGCCATTGTACATGTCCAGGGCCCGGTGGCCCGGAGTGGCCAGCTGCCTGCTGAAATTCCAAACGGATCAGGATACCTCTCAGACCGAAGGTACCTCAACAGGCAACTGTGGCTGGTTTGACAGTGCCAAGTGCCTCCTGCAAACTGACATCAGGAACCTGACCTGGTGACTTTTGTTTCTCTGGGGAAAGGCCATGCTTCATATCCTGAACCCTTAGGCCCAGAGTGGCCGGCTGCCGGCTGAAATTCCGAATGGATCAGGATGCCGCCCAGTTTCAAGGTGCCCCCACAGGCACCTGTGGCTGGTTTGACAGTGCCAAGTGCCTCCTGCAAACTGACATCAGGAACCTGGCCTGGTGACTTTTGTTTCTCTGGGGAAAGGTCATGGTTCATGTCCAGGGCCCGGTGGCCCGTGGTGGCCGGCTGCCTGGTTAAATTCCGCATGAATCAGGATAGCCTCCAGATGACAGGAGACCCCACAGGCAACAGTGGCTGGTTTGACAGTGCCAAGTGCCTCCTGCAAACTGACATCAGCAACCTGGCCTGGTGACTTTTGTTTCTCTGGGGACAGGCCATTGTATATGTACAGGGCCTGGATGCCCTGAATGGCCGTCCGCCTGCTGAAATTCCACAATTCTGAGGATATATCCCAGATGCAAGGTGCCCCTACAGGCAACTGTGGCTGGTTTGACAGTGCCAAGTGCCTCCTGCAAACTGACATCAGGAACCTGGCCTGGTGACTTTTGTTTCTCTGTGGAGAGGCCACAGTTCGTGCCCAGCGCCGGTCGCCCGTAGTGGACGGCTGCCTCCTGAAATTCCAAACGGTTGAGGATACATCCCAGATGAAATGTGCTCCCACAGGCAACAGTGGCTGGTTTGACAGTGCCAAGTGCCTCCTGCAAACTGACATCAGCAACCTGGCCTGGTGACTTTTGTTTCTCTGGGGAAAGGCCATGGTTCACATCCTGGACCCGAAGGCCCGGAGTGGCCGGCTGCCTGCTGAAATTCCGCACGGATCAGGGTACCTCCCAGATGCAAGGTGCCCCCAAAGGCATCTGTGGCTGGTTTGACAGTGCCAAGTGCCTCCTGCAAACTGACATCAGGAACCTGACCTGGTGACTTTTGTTTCTCAGGGGAAAGGCCATCGTTCCTCTCTAGGGCCCGGTGGCCCAGAGTGGCCGGCTGCCTGCTGAAATTCGAAACGGATCAGGATACCTCTCAGACCGAAGGTACCTCCACAGGCAACAGTGGCTGGTTTGACAGTGCCCAGTGCCTCCTGCAAACTGACATCAGGAACCTGGCCTGGTGACTTTTGTTTCTCTGTGGAAAGGCCATGCTTCATATCCTGGACCCTTAGGCCCGGAGTGGCCAGCTGCCTGCTGAAATTCCGCACGGATCAGTATACTTCCCAGATGCAAGGTGCCCCCACAGGCACCTGTGGCTGGTTTGACAGTGCCAAGTGCCTCCTGCAAACTGACATCAGGAACCTGGCATGGTGACTTTTGTTTCTCTGGGGAAAGGCCATCGTTGCTATCCAGGGCCGGGTGGCCTGGATTGGCCGGCTGCCTGCTGAAATTCCGCACGGATCAGGATACCGCCTAGATGAACGGAGCCCCCACAGGCAACAATGGCTGGTTTGACAGTGCCAAGTGCCTCCTGCAAACTGACATCAGGAACCTTGCCTGGTGACTTTTGTTTCTCTGGGGACAGGCCATTGTATATGTACAGGGCCTGGATGCTCTGAATGGCCGTCCGCCTGCTGAAATTCCACACGGCTGAGGATATCTCCCAGATGCAAGGTGCCCCTACAGGCAACTGTGGCTGGTTTGACAGTGCCAAGTGCCTCCTGCAAACTGACATCAGGAACCTGGCCTGGTGACTTTTGTTTCTCAGGGGAAAGGCCATCGTTCGTGTCCAGGGCCGGGTGGCCCGGCGTGCCTGGCTGCCTGCTGAAATTCTGCACGGATCAGGATGCCTCCCAGATGGAATGTGCCCCCACAGACACCTGTGGCTGGTTTGACAGTGCCAAGTGCCTCCTGCAAACTGACATCAGGAACCTGGCCTGGTGACTTTTGTTTCTCTGGGGACAGGCCATTGTATATGTACAGGGCCTGGATGCTCTGAATGGCCGTCCGCCTGCTGAAATTCCACACGGCTGAGGATATCTCCCAGATGCAAGGTGCCCCTACAGGCAACTGTGGCTGGTTTGACAGTGCCAAGTGCCTCCTGCAAACTGACATCAGGAACCTGGCCTGGTGACTTTTGTTTCTCTGGGGAAAGGCCATCGTTCGTGTCCAGGGCCGTGTGGCCCGGCCTGCTCGGCTGCCTGCTGAAATTCTGCACGGATCAGGATGCCTCCCAGATGGAATGTGCCCCCACAGGCAACTGTGGCTGGTTTGACAGTGCCAAGTGCCTCCTGCAAACTGACTTCAGGAACCTGGCCTGGTGACTTTTGTTTCTCTGGGGAAAGGTCATGGTTCATGTCCAGGGCCCGGTGGCCCGTGGTGGCCGGCTGCCTGGTTAAATTCCGCATGAATCAGGATAGCCTCCAGATGACAGGAGACCCCACAGGCAACTGTGGCTGGTTTGACAGTGCCAAGTGCCTCCTGCAAACTGACATCAGGAACCTGGCATGGTGACTTTTGTTTCTCGGGGGAAAGGCCATGCTTCATATCCTGAACCCTTAGGCCCAGAGTGACCGGCTGCCTGCTGAAATTCCGAACGGATCAGGATGCCGCCCAGATTCAAGGTGCCCCCACAGACACCTGTGGCTGGTTTGACAGTGCCAAGTGCCTCCTGCAAACTGACATCAGGAACCTGGCCTGGTGACTTTTGTTTCTCTGTGGAGAGGCCATAGTTCGTGCCCAGCGCCGGTCGCCCGTAGTGGACGGCTGCCTCCTGAAATTCCAAACGGTTGAGGATACATCCCAGATGAAATGTGCTCCCACAGGCAACAGTGGCTGGTTTGACAGTGCCAAGTGCCTCCTGCAAACTGACATCAGCAACCTGGCCTGGTGACTTTTGTTTCTCTGGGGAAAGGCCATGGTTCACATCCTGGACCCGAAGGCCCAGAGTGGCCGGCTGCCTGCTGAAATTCGAAACGGATCAGGATACCTCCCAGACGCAAGGTGCCCCCAAAGGCATCTGTGGCTGGTTTGACAGTGCCAAGTGCCTCCTGCAAACTGACATCAGGAACCTGACCTGGTGACTTTTGTTTCTCAGGGGAAAGGCCATCGTTCCTCTCTAGGGCCCGGTGGCCCAGAGTGGCCGGCTGCCTGCTGAAATTCGAAACGGATCAGGATAACTCTCAGACCGAAGGTACCTCCACAGGCAACAGTGGCTGGTTTGACAGTGCCAAGTGCCTCCTGCAAACTGACATCAGGAACCTGGCCTGGTGACTTTTGTTTCTCTGTGGAAAGGCCATGCTTCATATCCTGGACCCTTAGGCCCGGAGTGGCCAGCTGCCTGCTGAAATTCCGCACGGATCAGGATACTTCCCAGATGCAAGGTGCCCCCACAGGCACCTGTGGCTGGTTTGACAGTGCCAAGTGCCTCCTGCAAACTGACATCAGGAACCTGGCATGGTGACTTTTGTTTCTCTGGGGAAAGGCCATCGTTGCTATCCAGGGCCGGGTGGACTGGATTTGCCGGCTGCCTGCTGAAATTCCGCACGGATCAGGATACCGCCTAGATGAAGGGAGCCCCCACAGGCAACAGTGGCTGGTTTGACAGTGCCAAGTGCCTCCTGCAAACTGACATCAGCAACCTGGCCTGGTGAGTTTTGTTTCTCTGGGGACAGGCCATTGTATATGTACAGGGCCTGGATGCCCTGAATGGCCGTCCGCCTGCTGAAATTCCACAATTCTGAGGATATCTCCCAGATGCAAGGTGCCCCTACAGGCAACTGTGGCTGGTTTGACAGTGCCAAGTGCCTCCTGCAAACTGACATCAGGAACCTGGCCTGGTGACTTTTGTTTCTCAGGGGAAAGGCCATCGTTCGTGTCCAGGGCCGGGTGGCCCGGCCTGCTCGACTGCCTGCTGAAATGCCGCACGGATCAGGATGCCTCCCAGATGGAATGTGCCCCCAGAGACAACTGTGTCTGGTTTGACAGTGCCAAGTGCCTCCTGCAAACTGACATCAGGAACCTGGCTTGGTGACTTTTGTTTCTCTGGGGAAAGGCCATTGTACATTTCCAGGGCCGGGTGGCCCGGAGTGGCCAGCTGCCTGCTGAAATTCCAAACGGATCAGGATACCTCTCAGACCGAAGGTACCTCCACAGGCAACAGTGGCTGGTTTGACAGTGCCAAGTGCCTCCTGCAAACTGACATCAGGAACCTGGCCTGGTGACTTTTGTTTCTCTGGGGACAGGCCATTGTATATGTACAGGGCCTGGATGCTCTGAATGGCCGTCCGCCTGCTGAAATTCCACACGGCTGAGGATATCTCCCAGATGCAAGGTGCCCCTACAGGCAACTGTGGCTGGTTTGACAGTGCCAAGTGCCTCCTGCAAACTGACATCCGGAACCTGGCCTGGTGACTTTTGTTTCTCAGGGGAAAGGCCATCGTTCGTGTCCAGGGCCGGGTGGCCCGGCCTGCTCGGCTGCCTGCTGAAATTCTGCACGGATCAGGATGCCTCCAAGATGGAAAGTGCCCCCACAGGCAACTGTGGCTGGTTTGACAGTGCCAAGTGCCTCCTGCAAACTGACATCAGGAACCTGGCCTGGTGACTTTTGTTTCTCTGGGGACAGGCCATTGTATATGTACAGGGCCTGGATGCTCTGAATGGCCGTCCGCCTGCTGAAATTCCACACGGCTGAGGATATCTCCCAGATGCAAGGTGCCCCTACAGGCAACTGTGGCTGGTTTGACAGTGCCAAGTGCCTCCTGCAAACTGACATCCGGAACCTGGCCTGGTGACTTTTGTTTCTCAGGGGAAAGGCCATCGTTCGTGTCCAGGGCCGGGTGGCCCGGCCTGCTCGGCTGCCTGCTGAAATTCTGCACGGATCAGGATGCCTCCAAGATGGAAAGTGCCCCCACAGGCAACTGTGGCTGGTTTGACAGTGCCAAGTGCCTCCTGCAAACTGACATCAGCAACCTGGCCTGGTGACTTTTGTTTCTCTGGGGAAAGGCCATGGTTCACATCCTGGACCCGAAGGCCCGGATTGGCCGGCTGCCTGCTGAAATTCCGCACGGATCAGGATACCTCCCAGATGCAAGGTGCCCCCAAAGGCATCTGTGGCTGGTTTGACAGTGCCAAGTGCCTCCTGCAAACTGACATCAGGAACCTGGCCTGGTGACTTTTGTTTCTCAGGGGAAAGGCCATCGTTCGTGTCCAGGGCCGGGTGGCCCGGCCTGCTCGGCTGCCTGCTGAAATTCCGCACGGATCAGGATGCCTCCCAGATGGAAAGTGCCCCCACAGGCAAATGTGGCTGGTTTGACAGTGCCAAGTGCCTCCTGCAAACTGACATCAGGAACCTGGCCTGGTGACTTTTGTTTCTCTGGGGAAAGGCCATTGTACATGTCCAGGGCCCGGTGGCCC
Organism: Passer domesticus; assembly: GCF_036417665.1. Lineage (NCBI taxonomy): Eukaryota > Metazoa > Chordata > Aves > Passeriformes > Passeridae > Passer > Passer domesticus. The sequence continues at coordinate 27,820,211 of NC_087484.1, forward strand.
GGAGTGGCCAGCTGCCTGCTGAAATTCCAAACGGATCAGGATACCTCTCAGACCGAAGGTACCTCCACAGGCAACTGTGGCTGGTTTGACAGTGCCAAGTGCCTCCTGCAAACTGACATCAGGAACCTGGCCTGGTGACTTTTGTTTCTCTGGGGAAAGGCCATGCTTCATATCCTGAACCCTTAGGCCCAGAGTGGCCGGCTGCCGGCTGAAATTCCGAACGGATCAGGATGCCGCCCAGATTCAAGGTGCCCCCACAGGCACCTGTGGCTGGTTTGACAGTGCCAAGTGCCTCCTGCAAACTGACATCAGGAACCTGGCCTGGTGACTTTTGTTTCTCTGTGGAGAGGCCATAGTTCGTGCCCAGCGCCGGTCGCCCGTAGTGGACGGCTGCCTCCTGAAATTCCAAACGGTTGAGGATACATCCCAGATGAAATGTGCTCCCACAGGCAACAGTGGCTGGTTTGACAGTGCCAAGTGCCTCCTGCAAACTGACATCAGCAACCTGGCCTTGTGACTTTTGTTTCTTAGGGGAAAGGCCATCGTTCTTCTCTAGGGCCCGGTGGCCCGGAGTGGCCGGCTGCCTGCTGAAATTCGAAACGGATCAGGATACCTCTCAGACGAAGGTACCTCCACAGGCAACTGTGGCTGGTTTGACAGTGCCAAGTGCCTCCTGCAAACTGACATCAGGAACCTGGCCTGGTGACTTTTGTTTCTCTGGGGAAAGGCCATCGTTGCTATCCAGGGCCGGGTGGACTGGATTTGCCGGCTGCCTGCTGAAATTCCGCACGGATCAGGATACCGCCTAGATGAAGGGAGCCCCCACAGGCAACAGTGGCTGGTTTGACAGTGCCAAGTGCCTCCTGCAAACTGACATCAGCAACCTGGCCTGGTGAGTTTTGTTTCTCTGGGGACAGGCCATTGTATATGTACAGGGCCTGGATGCCCTGAATGGCCGTCCGCCTGCTGAAATTCCACAATTCTGAGGATATCTCCCAGATGCAAGGTGCCCCTACAGGCAACTGTGGCTGGTTTGACAGTGCCAAGTGCCTCCTGCAAACTGACATCAGGAACCTGGCCTGGTGACTTTTGTTTCTCAGGGGAAAGGCCATCGTTCGTGTCCAGGGCCGGGTGGCCCGGCCTGCTCGACTGCCTGCTGAAATGCCGCACGGATCAGGATGCCTCCCAGATGGAATGTGCCCCCAGAGACAACTGTGTCTGGTTTGACAGTGCCAAGTGCCTCCTGCAAACTGACATCAGGAACCTGGCCTGGTGACTTTTGTTTCTCTGGGGACAGGCCATTGTATATGTACAGGGCCTGGATGCTCTGAATGGCCGTCCGCCTGCTGAAATTCCACACGGCTGAGGATATCTCCCAGATGCAAGGTGCCCCTACAGGCAACTGTGGCTGGTTTGACAGTGCCAAGTGCCTCCTGCAAACTGACATCCGGAACCTGGCCTGGTGACTTTTGTTTCTCAGGGGAAAGGCCATCGTTCGTGTCCAGGGCCGGGTGGCCCGGCCTGCTCGGCTGCCTGCTGAAATTCTGCACGGATCAGGATGCCTCCAAGATGGAAAGTGCCCCCACAGGCAACTGTGGCTGGTTTGACAGTGCCAAGTGCCTCCTGCAAACTGACATCAGCAACCTGGCCTGGTGACTTTTGTTTCTCTGGGGACAGGCCATTGTATATGTACAGGGCCTGGATGCTCTGAATGGCCGTCCGCCTGCTGAAATTCCACACGGCTGAGGATATCTCCCAGATGCAAGGTGCCCCTACAGGCAACTGTGGCTGGTTTGACAGTGCCAAGTGCCTCCTGCAAACTGACATCCGGAACCTGGCCTGGTGACTTTTGTTTCTCAGGGGAAAGGCCATCGTTCGTGTCCAGGGCCGGGTGGCCCGGCCTGCTCGGCTGCCTGCTGAAATTCTGCACGGATCAGGATGCCTCCAAGATGGAAAGTGCCCCCACAGGCAACTGTGGCTGGTTTGACAGTGCCAAGTGCCTCCTGCAAACTGACATCAGCAACCTGGCCTGGTGACTTTTGTTTCTCTGGGGAAAGGCCATGGTTCACATCCTGGACCCGAAGGCCCGGATTGGCCGGCTGCCTGCTGAAATTCCGCACGGATCAGGATACCTCCCAGATGCAAGGTGCCCCCAAAGGCATCTGTGGCTGGTTTGACAGTGCCAAGTGCCTCCTGCAAACTGACATCAGGAACCTGACCTGGTGACTTTTGTTTCTCAGGGGAAAGGCCATCGTTCGTGTCCAGGGCCGGGTGGCCCGGCCTGCTCGGCTGCCTGCTGAAATTCCGCACGGATCAGGATGCCTCCCAGATGGAAAGTGCCCCCACAGGCAAATGTGGCTGGTTTGACAGTGCCAAGTGCCTCCTGCAAACTGACATCAGCAACCTGGCCTGGTGAGTTTTGTTTCTCTGGGGACAGGCCATTGTATATGTACAGGGCCTGGATGCCCTGAATGGCCGTCCGCCTGCTGAAATTCCACAATTCTGAGGATATCTCCCAGATGCAAGGTGCCCCTACAGGCAACTGTGGCTGGTTTGACAGTGCCAAGTGCCTCCTGCAAACTGACATCAGGAACCTGGCCTGGTGACTTTTGTTTCTCAGGGGAAAGGCCATCGTTCGTGTCCAGGGCCGGGTGGCCCGGCCTGCTCGACTGCCTGCTGAAATGCCGCACGGATCAGGATGCCTCCCAGATGGAATGTGCCCCCAGAGACAACTGTGTCTGGTTTGACAGTGCCAAGTGCCTCCTGCAAACTGACATCAGGAACCTGGCTTGGTGACTTTTGTTTCTCTGGGGAAAGGCCATTGTACATTTCCAGGGCCGGGTGGCCCGGAGTGGCCAGCTGCCTGCTGAAATTCCAAACGGATCAGGATACCTCTCAGACCGAAGGTACCTCCACAGGCAACAGTGGCTGGTTTGACAGTGCCAAGTGCCTCCTGCAAACTGACATCAGGAACCTGGCCTGGTGACTTTTGTTTCTCTGGGGACAGGCCATTGTATATGTACAGGGCCTGGATGCTCTGAATGGCCGTCCGCCTGCTGAAATTCCACACGGCTGAGGATATCTCCCAGATGCAAGGTGCCCCTACAGGCAACTGTGGCTGGTTTGACAGTGCCAAGTGCCTCCTGCAAACTGACATCCGGAACCTGGCCTGGTGACTTTTGTTTCTCAGGGGAAAGGCCATCGTTCGTGTCCAGGGCCGGGTGGCCCGGCCTGCTCGGCTGCCTGCTGAAATTCTGCACGGATCAGGATGCCTCCAAGATGGAAAGTGCCCCCACAGGCAACTGTGGCTGGTTTGACAGTGCCAAGTGCCTCCTGCAAACTGACATCAGGAACCTGGCCTGGTGACTTTTGTTTCTCTGGGGACAGGCCATTGTATATGTACAGGGCCTGGATGCTCTGAATGGCCGTCCGCCTGCTGAAATTCCACACGGCTGAGGATATCTCCCAGATGCAAGGTGCCCCTACAGGCAACTGTGGCTGGTTTGACAGTGCCAAGTGCCTCCTGCAAACTGACATCCGGAACCTGGCCTGGTGACTTTTGTTTCTCAGGGGAAAGGCCATCGTTCGTGTCCAGGGCCGGGTGGCCCGGCCTGCTCGGCTGCCTGCTGAAATTCTGCACGGATCAGGATGCCTCCAAGATGGAAAGTGCCCCCACAGGCAACTGTGGCTGGTTTGACAGTGCCAAGTGCCTCCTGCAAACTGACATCAGCAACCTGGCCTGGTGACTTTTGTTTCTCTGGGGAAAGGCCATGGTTCACATCCTGGACCCGAAGGCCCGGATTGGCCGGCTGCCTGCTGAAATTCCGCACGGATCAGGATACCTCCCAGATGCAAGGTGCCCCCAAAGGCATCTGTGGCTGGTTTGACAGTGCCAAGTGCCTCCTGCAAACTGACATCAGGAACCTGGCCTGGTGACTTTTGTTTCTCAGGGGAAAGGCCATCGTTCGTGTCCAGGGCCGGGTGGCCCGGCCTGCTCGGCTGCCTGCTGAAATTCCGCACGGATCAGGATGCCTCCCAGATGGAAAGTGCCCCCACAGGCAAATGTGGCTGGTTTGACAGTGCCAAGTGCCTCCTGCAAACTGACATCAGGAACCTGGCCTGGTGACTTTTGTTTCTCTGGGGAAAGGCCATTGTACATGTCCAGGGCCCGGTGGCCCGGAGTGGCCAGCTGCCTGCTGAAATTCCAAACGGATCAGGATACCTCTCAGACCGAAGGTACCTCCACAGGCAACTGTGGCTGGTTTGACAGTGCCAAGTGCCTCCTGCAAACTGACATCAGGAACCTGGCCTGGTGACTTTTGTTTCTCTGGGGAAAGGCCATGCTTCATATCCTGAACCCTTAGGCCCAGAGTGGCCGGCTGCCGGCTGAAATTCCGAACGGATCAGGATGCCGCCCAGATTCAAGGTGCCCCCACAGGCACCTGTGGCTGGTTTGACAGTGCCAAGTGCCTCCTGCAAACTGACATCAGGAACCTGGCCTGGTGACTTTTGTTTCTCTGTGGAGAGGCCATAGTTCGTGCCCAGCGCCGGTCGCCCGTAGTGGACGGCTGCCTCCTGAAATTCCAAACGGTTGAGGATACATCCCAGATGAAATGTGCTCCCACAGGCAACAGTGGCTGGTTTGACAGTGCCAAGTGCCTCCTGCAAACTGACATCAGCAACCTGGCCTTGTGACTTTTGTTTCTTAGGGGAAAGGCCATCGTTCTTCTCTAGGGCCCGGTGGCCCGGAGTGGCCGGCTGCCTGCTGAAATTCGAAACGGATCAGGATACCTCTCAGACGAAGGTACCTCCACAGGCAACTGTGGCTGGTTTGACAGTGCCAAGTGCCTCCTGCAAACTGACATCAGGAACCTGGCCTGGTGACTTTTGTTTCTCTGGGGAAAGGCCATCGTTGCTATCCAGGGCCGGGTGGACTGGATTTGCCGGCTGCCTGCTGAAATTCCGCACGGATCAGGATACCGCCTAGATGAAGGGAGCCCCCACAGGCAACAGTGGCTGGTTTGACAGTGCCAAGTGCCTCCTGCAAACTGACATCAGCAACCTGGCCTGGTGAGTTTTGTTTCTCTGGGGACAGGCCATTGTATATGTACAGGGCCTGGATGCCCTGAATGGCCGTCCGCCTGCTGAAATTCCACAATTCTGAGGATATCTCCCAGATGCAAGGTGCCCCTACAGGCAACTGTGGCTGGTTTGACAGTGCCAAGTGCCTCCTGCAAACTGACATCAGGAACCTGGCCTGGTGACTTTTGTTTCTCAGGGGAAAGGCCATCGTTCGTGTCCAGGGCCGGGTGGCCCGGCCTGCTCGACTGCCTGCTGAAATGCCGCACGGATCAGGATGCCTCCCAGATGGAATGTGCCCCCAGAGACAACTGTGTCTGGTTTGACAGTGCCAAGTGCCTCCTGCAAACTGACATCAGGAACCTGGCCTGGTGACTTTTGTTTCTCTGGGGACAGGCCATTGTATATGTACAGGGCCTGGATGCTCTGAATGGCCGTCCGCCTGCTGAAATTCCACACGGCTGAGGATATCTCCCAGATGCAAGGTGCCCCTACAGGCAACTGTGGCTGGTTTGACAGTGCCAAGTGCCTCCTGCAAACTGACATCCGGAACCTGGCCTGGTGACTTTTGTTTCTCAGGGGAAAGGCCATCGTTCGTGTCCAGGGCCGGGTGGCCCGGCCTGCTCGGCTGCCTGCTGAAATTCTGCACGGATCAGGATGCCTCCAAGATGGAAAGTGCCCCCACAGGCAACTGTGGCTGGTTTGACAGTGCCAAGTGCCTCCTGCAAACTGACATCAGGAACCTGGCCTGGTGACTTTTGTTTCTCTGGGGACAGGCCATTGTATATGTACAGGGCCTGGATGCTCTGAATGGCCGTCCGCCTGCTGAAATTCCACACGGCTGAGGATATCTCCCAGATGCAAGGTGCCCCTACAGGCAACTGTGGCTGGTTTGACAGTGCCAAGTGCCTCCTGCAAACTGACATCCGGAACCTGGCCTGGTGACTTTTGTTTCTCAGGGGAAAGGCCATCGTTCGTGTCCAGGGCCGGGTGGCCCGGCCTGCTCGGCTGCCTGCTGAAATTCTGCACGGATCAGGATGCCTCCAAGATGGAAAGTGCCCCCACAGGCAACTGTGGCTGGTTTGACAGTGCCAAGTGCCTCCTGCAAACTGACATCAGCAACCTGGCCTGGTGACTTTTGTTTCTCTGGGGAAAGGCCATGGTTCACATCCTGGACCCGAAGGCCCGGATTGGCCGGCTGCCTGCTGAAATTCCGCACGGATCAGGATACCTCCCAGATGCAAGGTGCCCCCAAAGGCATCTGTGGCTGGTTTGACAGTGCCAAGTGCCTCCTGCAAACTGACATCAGGAACCTGACCTGGTGACTTTTGTTTCTCAGGGGAAAGGCCATCGTTCGTGTCCAGGGCCGGGTGGCCCGGCCTGCTCGGCTGCCTGCTGAAATTCCGCACGGATCAGGATGCCTCCCAGATGGAAAGTGCCCCCACAGGCAAATGTGGCTGGTTTGACAGTGCCAAGTGCCTCCTGCAAACTGACATCAGGAACCTGGCCTGGTGACTTTTGTTTCTCTGGGGAAAGGCCATTGTACATGTCCAGGGCCCGGTGGCCCGGAGTGGCCAGCTGCCTGCTGAAATTCCAAACGGATCAGGATACCTCTCAGACCGAAGGTACCTCCACAGGCAACTGTGGCTGGTTTGACAGTGCCAAGTGCCTCCTGCAAACTGACATCAGGAACCTGGCCTGGTGACTTTTGTTTCTCTGGGGAAAGGCCATGCTTCATATCCTGAACCCTTAGGCCCAGAGTGGCCGGCTGCCGGCTGAAATTCCGAACGGATCAGGATGCCGCCCAGATTCAAGGTGCCCCCACAGGCACCTGTGGCTGGTTTGACAGTGCCAAGTGCCTCCTGCAAACTGACATCAGGAACCTGGCCTGGTGACTTTTGTTTCTCTGTGGAGAGGCCATAGTTCGTGCCCAGCGCCGGTCGCCCGTAGTGGACGGCTGCCTCCTGAAATTCCAAACGGTTGAGGATACATCCCAGATGAAATGTGCTCCCACAGGCAACAGTGGCTGGTTTGACAGTGCCAAGTGCCTCCTGCAAACTGACATCAGCAACCTGGCCTTGTGACTTTTGTTTCTTAGGGGAAAGGCCATCGTTCTTCTCTAGGGCCCGGTGGCCCGGAGTGGCCGGCTGCCTGCTGAAATTCGAAACGGATCAGGATACCTCTCAGACGAAGGTACCTCCACAGGCAACTGTGGCTGGTTTGACAGTGCCAAGTGCCTCCTGCAAACTGACATCAGGAACCTGGCCTGGTGACTTTTGTTTCTCTGTGGAAAGGCCATGCTTCATATCCTGGAACCTTAGGCCCGGATTGGCCACCTGCCTGCTGAAATTCCGAATGGATCAGGATGCCGCCCAGATGGAATGTGCCCCCACAGGCAACTGTGGCTGGTTTGACAGAGCCAAGTGCCTCCTGCAATCTGACATCAGGAACCTGGCCTGGTGCTTTTGTTTCTCTGGGGAAAGGTCATGGTTCATGTCCAGGGCCCGGTGGCCCGTGGTGGCCGGCTGCCTGGTTAAATTCCGCATGAATCAGGATAGCCTCCAGATGACAGGAGACCCCACAGGCAACTGTGGCTGGTTTGACAGTGCCAAGTGCCTCCTGCAAACTGACATCAGGAACCTGGCCTGGTGACTTTTGTTCCTCTGGGGAAAGGCCATCGTTGCTATCCAGGGCCTGGTGGCCTTGATTTGCCGGCTGCCTGCTGAAATTCCGCATGGATCAGGATACCGCCTAGATGAAGGGAGCCCCCACAGGCAACAGTGGCTGGTTTGACAGTGCCAAGTGCCTCCTGCAAACTGACATCAGGAACCTGGCCTGGTGACTTTTGTTTCTCTGGGGACAGGCCATTGTATATGTACAGGGCCTGGATGCCCTGAATGGCCGTCCGCCTGCTGAAATTCCACAATTCTGAGGATATCTCCCAGATGCAAGGTGCCCCTACAGGCAACTGTGGCTGGTTTGACAGTGCCAAGTGCCTCCTGCAAACTGACATCAGGAACCTGGCCTGGTGACTTTTGTTTCTCTGTGGAGAGGCCATAGTTCGTGCCCAGCGCCGGTCGCCCGTAGTGGACGGCTGCCTCCTGAAATTCCAAACGGTTGAGGATACATCCCAGATGAAATGTGCTCCCACAGGCAACAGTGGCTGGTTTGACAGTGCCAAGTGCCTCCTGCAAACTGACATCAGGAACCTGGCCTGGTGACTTTTGTTTCTCTTGGGAAAGGCCATGTTTCACATCCTGGACCCGAAGGCCCGGAGTGGCCGGCTGCCTGCTGAAATTCCGCACGGATCAGGATACCTCCCAGATGCAAGGTGCCCCCAGAGGAAACTCTGGCTGGTTTGAGAGTGCCAAGTGCCTCCTGCAAACTGACATCAGGAACCTGGCCTGGTGACTTTTGTTTCTCTGGGGAAAGGCCATGGTTCATATCCTGGACCAGTTGGACCGGAGTGGCCGGCTGCCTGCTGAAATTCCGCACGGATCAGGATGCCGCCCAAATGCAAGGTGCCCCCACAGGCAACTGCGATTGGTTTGACAGTGCCCAGTGCCTCCTGCAAACTGACGTCAGGAACCGAGCCTAGTGACTTTTGTTTCTCTGGAGAAAGGCAATTGTTCCTCTCCAGGACTCGGTGGCCCAGAGTGGCCGGCTGCCTGCTGAAATTTCGCACGGATCAGGACCGCCCAGATGCAAGGGGCCCCCACAGGCAACTGTGGCTGGTTTGACAGTGCCAAGTGCCTCCTGCAAAATGACATCAGGAACCTGGCCTGGTGACTTTTGTTTCTCTGGGGAAAGGCCATGCTTCATGTCCAGGGCCAGGTGGCCAGGAGTGGCCGACTGCCTGCTGAAATTCCACACGGATCAGGATGCCGCCCAGATGTAAGGTGCCCCCACAGGCACCTGCGGTTGGTTTGACAGTGCCAAGTGCCTCCTGCAAACTGACATCAGGAACCTGGCCTGGTGACTTTTGTTTCTCTGGGGAAAGGCCATTGTACATTTCCAGGGCCGGGTGGCCCGGAGTGGCCAGCTGCCTGCTGAAATTCCAAACGGATCAGGATACCTCTCAGACCGAAGGTACCTCCACAGGCAACAGTGGCTGGTTTGACAGTGCCAAGTGCCTCCTGCAAACTGACATCAGGAACCTGGCCTGGTGACTTTTGTTTCTCTGGGGACAGGCCATTGTATATGTACAGGGCCTGGATGCTCTGAATGGCCGTCCGCCTGCTGAAATTCCACACGGCTGAGGATATCTCCCAGATGCAAGGTGCCCCTACAGGCAACTGTGGCTGGTTTGACAGTGCCAAGTGCCTCCTGCAAACTGACATCCGGAACCTGGCCTGGTGACTTTTGTTTCTCAGGGGAAAGGCCATCGTTCGTGTCCAGGGCCGGGTGGCCCGGCCTGCTCGGCTGCCTGCTGAAATTCTGCACGGATCAGGATGCCTCCAAGATGGAAAGTGCCCCCACAGGCAACTGTGGCTGGTTTGACAGTGCCAAGTGCCTCCTGCAAACTGACATCTGGAACCTGGCCTGGTGACTTTTGTTTCTCTGGGGACAGGCCATTGTATATGTACAGGGCCTGGATGCTCTGAATGGCCGTCCGCCTGCTGAAATTCCACACGGCTGAGGATATCTCCCAGATGCAAGGTGCCCCTACAGGCAACTGTGGCTGGTTTGACAGTGCCAAGTGCCTCCTGCAAACTGACATCCGGAACCTGGCCTGGTGACTTTTGTTTCTCAGGGGAAAGGCCATCGTTCGTGTCCAGGGCCGGGTGGCCCGGCCTGCTCGGCTGCCTGCTGAAATTCTGCACGGATCAGGATGCCTCCAAGATGGAAAGTGCCCCCACAGGCAACTGTGGCTGGTTTGACAGTGCCAAGTGCCTCCTGCAAACTGACATCAGCAACCTGGCCTGGTGACTTTTGTTTCTCTGGGGAAAGGCCATGGTTCACATCCTGGACCCGAAGGCCCGGATTGGCCGGCTGCCTGCTGAAATTCCGCACGGATCAGGATACCTCCCAGATGCAAGGTGCCCCCAAAGGCATCTGTGGCTGGTTTGACAGTGCCAAGTGCCTCCTGCAAACTGACATCAGGAACCTGACCTGGTGACTTTTGTTTCTCAGGGGAAAGGCCATCGTTCGTGTCCAGGGCCGGGTGGCCCGGCCTGCTCGGCTGCCTGCTGAAATTCCGCACGGATCAGGATGCCTCCCAGATGGAAAGTGCCCCCACAGGCAAATGTGGCTGGTTTGACAGTGCCAAGTGCCTCCTGCAAACTGACATCAGGAACCTGGCCTGGTGACTTTTGTTTCTCTGGGGAAAGGCCATTGTACATGTCCAGGGCCCGGTGGCCCGGAGTGGCCAGCTGCCTGCTGAAATTCCAAACGGATCAGGATACCTCTCAGACCGAAGGTACCTCCACAGGCAACTGTGGCTGGTTTGACAGTGCCAAGTGCCTCCTGCAAACTGACATCAGGAACCTGGCCTGGTGACTTTTGTTTCTCTGGGGAAAGGCCATGCTTCATATCCTGAACCCTTAGGCCCAGAGTGGCCGGCTGCCGGCTGAAATTCCGAACGGATCAGGATGCCGCCCAGATTCAAGGTGCCCCCACAGGCACCTGTGGCTGGTTTGACAGTGCCAAGTGCCTCCTGCAAACTGACATCAGGAACCTGGCCTGGTGACTTTTGTTTCTCTGTGGAGAGGCCATAGTTCGTGCCCAGCGCCGGTCGCCCGTAGTGGACGGCTGCCTCCTGAAATTCCAAACGGTTGAGGATACATCCCAGATGAAATGTGCTCCCACAGGCAACAGTGGCTGGTTTGACAGTGCCAAGTGCCTCCTGCAAACTGACATCAGCAACCTGGCCTTGTGACTTTTGTTTCTTAGGGGAAAGGCCATCGTTCTTCTCTAGGGCCCGGTGGCCCGGAGTGGCCGGCTGCCTGCTGAAATTCGAAACGGATCAGGATACCTCTCAGACGAAGGTACCTCCACAGGCAACTGTGGCTGGTTTGACAGTGCCAAGTGCCTCCTGCAAACTGACATCAGGAACCTGGCCTGGTGACTTTTGTTTCTCTGGGGAAAGGCCATCGTTGCTATCCAGGGCCGGGTGGACTGGATTTGCCGGCTGCCTGCTGAAATTCCGCACGGATCAGGATACCGCCTAGATGAAGGGAGCCCCCACAGGCAACAGTGGCTGGTTTGACAGTGCCAAGTGCCTCCTGCAAACTGACATCAGCAACCTGGCCTGGTGAGTTTTGTTTCTCTGGGGACAGGCCATTGTATATGTACAGGGCCTGGATGCCCTGAATGGCCGTCCGCCTGCTGAAATTCCACAATTCTGAGGATATCTCCCAGATGCAAGGTGCCCCTACAGGCAACTGTGGCTGGTTTGACAGTGCCAAGTGCCTCCTGCAAACTGACATCAGGAACCTGGCCTGGTGACTTTTGTTTCTCAGGGGAAAGGCCATCGTTCGTGTCCAGGGCCGGGTGGCCCGGCCTGCTCGACTGCCTGCTGAAATGCCGCACGGATCAGGATGCCTCCCAGATGGAATGTGCCCCCAGAGACAACTGTGTCTGGTTTGACAGTGCCAAGTGCCTCCTGCAAACTGACATCAGGAACCTGGCCTGGTGACTTTTGTTTCTCTGGGGACAGGCCATTGTATATGTACAGGGCCTGGATGCTCTGAATGGCCGTCCGCCTGCTGAAATTCCACACGGCTGAGGATATCTCCCAGATGCAAGGTGCCCCTACAGGCAACTGTGGCTGGTTTGACAGTGCCAAGTGCCTCCTGCAAACTGACATCCGGAACCTGGCCTGGTGACTTTTGTTTCTCAGGGGAAAGGCCATCGTTCGTGTCCAGGGCCGGGTGGCCCGGCCTGCTCGGCTGCCTGCTGAAATTCTGCACGGATCAGGATGCCTCCAAGATGGAAAGTGCCCCCACAGGCAACTGTGGCTGGTTTGACAGTGCCAAGTGCCTCCTGCAAACTGACATCAGGAACCTGGCCTGGTGACTTTTGTTTCTCTGGGGACAGGCCATTGTATATGTACAGGGCCTGGATGCTCTGAATGGCCGTCCGCCTGCTGAAATTCCACACGGCTGAGGATATCTCCCAGATGCAAGGTGCCCCTACAGGCAACTGTGGCTGGTTTGACAGTGCCAAGTGCCTCCTGCAAACTGACATCCGGAACCTGGCCTGGTGACTTTTGTTTCTCAGGGGAAAGGCCATCGTTCGTGTCCAGGGCCGGGTGGCCCGGCCTGCTCGGCTGCCTGCTGAAATTCTGCACGGATCAGGATGCCTCCAAGATGGAAAGTGCCCCCACAGGGAACTGTGGCTGGTTTGACAGTGCCAAGTGCCTCCTGCAAACTGACATCAGCAACCTGGCCTGGTGACTTTTGTTTCTCTGGGGAAAGGCCATGGTTCACATCCTGGACCCGAAGGCCCGGATTGGCCGGCTGCCTGCTGAAATTCCGCACGGATCAGGATACCTCCCAGATGCAAGGTGCCCCCAAAGGCATCTGTGGCTGGTTTGACAGTGCCAAGTGCCTCCTGCAAACTGACATCAGGAACCTGACCTGGTGACTTTTGTTTCTCAGGGGAAAGGCCATCGTTCGTGTCCAGGGCCGGGTGGCCCGGCCTGCTCGGCTGCCTGCTGAAATTCCGCACGGATCAGGATGCCTCCCAGATGGAAAGTGCCCCCACAGGCAAATGTGGCTGGTTTGACAGTGCCAAGTGCCTCCTGCAAACTGACATCAGGAACCTGGCCTGGTGACTTTTGTTTCTCTGGGGAAAGGCCATTGTACATGTCCAGGGCCCGGTGGCCCGGAGTGGCCAGCTGCCTGCTGAAATTCCAAACGGATCAGGATACCTCTCAGACCGAAGGTACCTCCACAGGCAACTGTGGCTGGTTTGACAGTGCCAAGTGCCTCCTGCAAACTGACATCAGGAACCTGGCCTGGTGACTTTTGTTTCTCTGGGGAAAGGCCATGCTTCATATCCTGAACCCTTAGGCCCAGAGTGGCCGGCTGCCGGCTGAAATTCCGAACGGATCAGGATGCCGCCCAGATTCAAGGTGCCCCCACAGGCACCTGTGGCTGGTTTGACAGTGCCAAGTGCCTCCTGCAAACTGACATCAGGAACCTGGCCTGGTGACTTTTGTTTCTCTGTGGAGAGGCCATAGTTCGTGCCCAGCGCCGGTCGCCCGTAGTGGACGGCTGCCTCCTGAAATTCCAAACGGTTGAGGATACATCCCAGATGAAATGTGCTCCCACAGGCAACAGTGGCTGGTTTGACAGTGCCAAGTGCCTCCTGCAAACTGACATCAGCAACCTGGCCTTGTGACTTTTGTTTCTTAGGGGAAAGGCCATCGTTCTTCTCTAGGGCCCGGTGGCCCGGAGTGGCCGGCTGCCTGCTGAAATTCGAAACGGATCAGGATACCTCTCAGACGAAGGTACCTCCACAGGCAACTGTGGCTGGTTTGACAGTGCCAAGTGCCTCCTGCAAACTGACATCAGGAACCTGGCCTGGTGACTTTTGTTTCTCTGGGGAAAGGCCATCGTTGCTATCCAGGGCCGGGTGGACTGGATTTGCCGGCTGCCTGCTGAAATTCCGCACGGATCAGGATACCGCCTAGATGAAGGGAGCCCCCACAGGCAACAGTGGCTGGTTTGACAGTGCCAAGTGCCTCCTGCAAACTGACATCAGCAACCTGGCCTGGTGAGTTTTGTTTCTCTGGGGACAGGCCATTGTATATGTACAGGGCCTGGATGCCCTGAATGGCCGTCCGCCTGCTGAAATTCCACAATTCTGAGGATATCTCCCAGATGCAAGGTGCCCCTACAGGCAACTGTGGCTGGTTTGACAGTGCCAAGTGCCTCCTGCAAACTGACATCAGGAACCTGGCCTGGTGACTTTTGTTTCTCAGGGGAAAGGCCATCGTTCGTGTCCAGGGCCGGGTGGCCCGGCCTGCTCGACTGCCTGCTGAAATGCCGCACGGATCAGGATGCCTCCCAGATGGAATGTGCCCCCAGAGACAACTGTGTCTGGTTTGACAGTGCCAAGTGCCTCCTGCAAACTGACATCAGGAACCTGGCCTGGTGACTTTTGTTTCTCTGGGGACAGGCCATTGTATATGTACAGGGCCTGGATGCTCTGAATGGCCGTCCGCCTGCTGAAATTCCACACGGCTGAGGATATCTCCCAGATGCAAGGTGCCCCTACAGGCAACTGTGGCTGGTTTGACAGTGCCAAGTGCCTCCTGCAAACTGACATCCGGAACCTGGCCTGGTGACTTTTGTTTCTCAGGGGAAAGGCCATCGTTCGTGTCCAGGGCCGGGTGGCCCGGCCTGCTCGGCTGCCTGCTGAAATTCTGCACGGATCAGGATGCCTCCAAGATGGAAAGTGCCCCCACAGGCAACTGTGGCTGGTTTGACAGTGCCAAGTGCCTCCTGCAAACTGACATCAGGAACCTGGCCTGGTGACTTTTGTTTCTCTGGGGACAGGCCATTGTATATGTACAGGGCCTGGATGCTCTGAATGGCCGTCCGCCTGCTGAAATTCCACACGGCTGAGGATATCTCCCAGATGCAAGGTGCCCCTACAGGCAACTGTGGCTGGTTTGACAGTGCCAAGTGCCTCCTGCAAACTGACATCCGGAACCTGGCCTGGTGACTTTTGTTTCTCAGGGGAAAGGCCATCGTTCGTGTCCAGGGCCGGGTGGCCCGGCCTGCTCGGCTGCCTGCTGAAATTCTGCACGGATCAGGATGCCTCCAAGATGGAAAGTGCCCCCACAGGCAACTGTGGCTGGTTTGACAGTGCCAAGTGCCTCCTGCAAACTGACATCAGCAACCTGGCCTGGTGACTTTTGTTTCTCTGGGGAAAGGCCATGGTTCACATCCTGGACCCGAAGGCCCGGATTGGCCGGCTGCCTGCTGAAATTCCGCACGGATCAGGATACCTCCCAGATGCAAGGTGCCCCCAAAGGCATCTGTGGCTGGTTTGACAGTGCCAAGTGCCTCCTGCAAACTGACATCAGGAACCTGACCTGGTGACTTTTGTTTCTCAGGGGAAAGGCCATCGTTCGTGTCCAGGGCCGGGTGGCCCGGCCTGCTCGGCTGCCTGCTGAAATTCCGCACGGATCAGGATGCCTCCCAGATGGAAAGTGCCCCCACAGGCAAATGTGGCTGGTTTGACAGTGCCAAGTGCCTCCTGCAAACTGACATCAGGAACCTGGCCTGGTGACTTTTGTTTCTCTGGGGAAAGGCCATTGTACATGTCCAGGGCCCGGTGGCCCGGAGTGGCCAGCTGCCTGCTGAAATTCCAAACGGATCAGGATACCTCTCAGACCGAAGGTACCTCCACAGGCAACTGTGGCTGGTTTGACAGTGCCAAGTGCCTCCTGCAAACTGACATCAGGAACCTGGCCTGGTGACTTTTGTTTCTCTGGGGAAAGGCCATGCTTCATATCCTGAACCCTTAGGCCCAGAGTGGCCGGCTGCCGGCTGAAATTCCGAACGGATCAGGATGCCGCCCAGATTCAAGGTGCCCCCACAGGCACCTGTGGCTGGTTTGACAGTGCCAAGTGCCTCCTGCAAACTGACATCAGGAACCTGGCCTGGTGACTTTTGTTTCTCTGTGGAGAGGCCATAGTTCGTGCCCAGCGCCGGTCGCCCGTAGTGGACGGCTGCCTCCTGAAATTCCAAACGGTTGAGGATACATCCCAGATGAAATGTGCTCCCACAGGCAACAGTGGCTGGTTTGACAGTGCCAAGTGCCTCCTGCAAACTGACATCAGCAACCTGGCCTTGTGACTTTTGTTTCTTAGGGGAAAGGCCATCGTTCTTCTCTAGGGCCCGGTGGCCCGGAGTGGCCGGCTGCCTGCTGAAATTCGAAACGGATCAGGATACCTCTCAGACGAAGGTACCTCCACAGGCAACTGTGGCTGGTTTGACAGTGCCAAGTGCCTCCTGCAAACTGACATCAGGAACCTGGCCTGGTGACTTTTGTTTCTCTGTGGAAAGGCCATGCTTCATATCCTGGAACCTTAGGCCCGGATTGGCCACCTGCCTGCTGAAATTCCGAATGGATCAGGATGCCGCCCAGATGAAATGTGCCCCCACAGGCAACTGTGGCTGGTTTGACAGAGCCAAGTGCCTCCTGCAATCTGACATCAGGAACCTGGCCTGGTGCTTTTGTTTCTCTGGGGAAAGGTCATGGTTCATGTCCAGGGCCCGGTGGCCCGTGGTGGCCGGCTGCCTGGTTAAATTCCGCATGAATCAGGATAGCCTCCAGATGACAGGAGACCCCACAGGCAACTGTGGCTGGTTTGACAGTGCCAAGTGCCTCCTGCAAACTGACATCAGGAACCTGGCCTGGTGACTTTTGTTCCTCTGGGGAAAGGCCATCGTTGCTATCCAGGGCCTGGTGGCCTTGATTTGCCGGCTGCCTGCTGAAATTCCGCATGGATCAGGATACCGCCTAGATGAAGGGAGCCCCCACAGGCAACAGTGGCTGGTTTGACAGTGCCAAGTGCCTCCTGCAAACTGACATCAGGAACCTGGCCTGGTGACTTTTGTTTCTCTGGGGACAGGCCATTGTATATGTACAGGGCCTGGATGCCCTGAATGGCCGTCCGCCTGCTGAAATTCCACAATTCTGAGGATATCTCCCAGATGCAAGGTGCCCCTACAGGCAACTGTGGCTGGTTTGACAGTGCCAAGTGCCTCCTGCAAACTGACATCAGGAACCTGGCCTGGTGACTTTTGTTTCTCTGTGGAGAGGCCATAGTTCGTGCCCAGCGCCGGTCGCCCGTAGTGGACGGCTGCCTCCTGAAATTCCAAACGGTTGAGGATACATCCCAGATGAAATGTGCTCCCACAGGCAACAGTGGCTGGTTTGACAGTGCCAAGTGCCTCCTGCAAACTGACATCAGGAACCTGGCCTGGTGACTTTTGTTTCTCTTGGGAAAGGCCATGTTTCACATCCTGGACCCGAAGGCCCGGAGTGGCCGGCTGCCTGCTGAAATTCCGCACGGATCAGGATACCTCCCAGATGCAAGGTGCCCCCAGAGGAAACTCTGGCTGGTTTGAGAGTGCCAAGTGCCTCCTGCAAACTGACATCAGGAACCTGGCCTGGTGACTTTTGTTTCTCTGGGGAAAGGCCATGGTTCATATCCTGGACCAGTTGGACCGGAGTGGCCGGCTGCCTGCTGAAATTCCGCACGGATCAGGATGCCGCCCAAATGCAAGGTGCCCCCACAGGCAACTGCGATTGGTTTGACAGTGCCCAGTGCCTCCTGCAAACTGACGTCAGGAACCGAGCCTAGTGACTTTTGTTTCTCTGGAGAAAGGCAATTGTTCCTCTCCAGGACTCGGTGGCCCAGAGTGGCCGGCTGCCTGCTGAAATTTCGCACGGATCAGGACCGCCCAGATGCAAGGGGCCCCCACAGGCAACTGTGGCTGGTTTGACAGTGCCAAGTGCCTCCTGCAAAATGACATCAGGAACCTGGCCTGGTGACTTTTGTTTCTCTGGGGAAAGGCCATGGTTCATGTCCAGGGCCAGGTGGCCAGGAGTGGCCGACTGCCTGCTGAAATTCCACACGGATCAGGATGCCGCCCAGATGTAAGGTGCCCCCACAGGCACCTGCGGTTGGTTTGACAGTGCCAAGTGCCTCCTGCAAACTGACATCAGGAACCTGGCCTGGTGACTTTTGTTTCTCTGGGGAAAGGCCATGGTTCATGTCCAGCGCCAGGTGGCCCGAAGTGGCCGGCTGCCAGCTGAAATTCCGCACGTATGAGGATACATCCCTGATGCAAGGTGCCCCCACAGGAAATTGTGGCTGGTTTGACAGTGCCTAGTGCCTCCTGCAAACTGACATCAGGAACCTGGCCTGGTGACTTTTGTTTCTCTGGGGAAAGGCCATGGTTCATATCCTGGACCAGCTGGACCAGAGAGGCCGGCTGCCTGCTGAAATCACAAACGAATCAGAATACCTCCCAGATGCAAGTGCCCCCAGAGGGACCTGCGATTTGTTTGACAGTGCCAAGTGCCTCTTGAAAACTGACATCAGGAACCTGGCCTGGTGACTTTTGTTTCTCTGGGAAAGGGCCATCATTCTTGTCCAGTGCCCAGTGGACCGGCGTGGCCGGCTGCCTGCTTAAATTCCGCACGGTTGAGGATGCCTCCCAGATGCAAGGTGCCCCCACTAGGCAACTGTGGCTGGTTTGAGAGTGCCAAGTGCCTCCTGCAAACTGACATCAGGAACCTGACCTGGTGACTTTTGTTTCTCTTGGGAAAGGCCATGGTTCATGTCCAGGGCCTAGTGGCCCCCAATGGCCGGCTGCCTGCTGAAATTCCGCATGGATCAGGATACCTCCCATACCGAAAGTACCACCACATGCAACTGTGGCTGGTTTGACAGTGCCCAGTGCCTCCTGCAAACTGACATCAGGAACCTGGCCTGGTGACTTTTGTTTCTCTGGGGAAAGGCCATGGTTCATATCCTGGACCAGTTGGACCGGAGTGGCCGGCTGTCTGCTGAAATTCCGAACGGATCAGGATGCCGCCCAGATGCAAAGTGCCCAGCAGGCACCTGCGGTTGGTTTGACAGTGCCAAGTGCCTCCTGCAAACTGACATCAGGACCCTGGCCTGGTGACTTTTGTTTCTCTGGGGAAAGGCCATGGCCCATGTCCAGCGACAGGTGGCCCGGAGTGGCCGGCTGCCTGCTGAAATTCCGCATGGATCAGGATGCCTCCCAGACCGAAAACACCACCACAGGCAACTGTGGCTGGTATGACAGTGCCTAGTGCCTCATGCAAACTGACATCAGGAACCAGGCCTGGTGACTTTTGTTTCTCTGGGAAACAGCCATCATTCTTGTCCAGGGCCGGGTGGCCCGTCGTGGCCGGCAGCCTGCAGAAATTCTGAACGGATCAGGATATCTCCCAGACCGAAAATAGCACCACAGGCAACTGTGGCTGGTTTGAGAGTGCCAAGTGCCTCCTGCAAACTGACATCAGGAACCTGGCCTGGTGACTTTTGTTTCTCTGGGGAAAGGCCATGGTTCATATCCTGGACCAGTGGACCGGAGTGGCCGGCTGCCTGCTGAAATTCCGCACGGATCAGGATGCCGCCCAAATGCAAGGTGCCCCCACAGGCCCCTGCGATTGGTTTGACAGTGCCCAGTGCCGCCTGCAAACTGACATCAGGAACCGAGCCTAGTGACTTTTGTTTCTCTGGAGAAAGGCAATCGTTCCTCTCCAGGACTCGGTGGCCCAGAGTGGCCACCTGCCTGCTGAAATTTCGCACGGATCAGGACCGCCCAGATGCAAGGGGCCCCCACAGGCAACTGTGGCTGGTTTGACAGTGCCAAGTGCCTCCTGCCAACTGACATCAGGAACCTGACCTGGTGACTTTTGTTTCTCTGGGGAAAGGCCATCATTCTTGTCCAGTGCCCAGTGGACCGGAGTGGCCGGCTGCCTGCTGAAATTCCGCACGGATCAGGATACCTCCCAGACGCAAGGTGCCCCCAGAGGAAACTCTGGCTGGTTTGAGAGTGCCAAGTGCCTCCTGCAAACTGACATCAGGAACCTGGCCTGGTGACTTTTGTTTCTCAGGGGAAAGGCCGTGGTTCATATCCTGGACCAGTTGGACCGGAGTGGCCGGCTGCCTGCTGAAATTCCGCACGGATCAGGATGCCGCCCAAATGCAAGGTGCCCCCACAGGCCCCTGCGATTGGTTTGACAGTGCCCAGTGCCGCCTGCAAACTGACATCAGGAACCGAGCCTAGTGACTTTTGTTTCTCTGTGGAAAGGCAATCGTTCCTCCCTAGGACTCGGTGGCCCAGAGTGGCCGGCTGCCTGCTGAAATTTCGCACGGATCAGGACCGCCCAGATGCAAGGGGCCCCCACAGGCAACTGTGGCTGGTTGTACAGTGCCAAGTGCCTCCTGCAAAATGACATCAGGAACCTGGCCTGGTGATTTTTGTTTCTCTGGGGAAAGGCCATGGTTCATGTCCAGGGCCAGGTGGCCAGGAGTGGCCGGCTGCCTGCTGAAATTCCACACGGATCAGGATGCCGCCCAGATGTAAGGTGCCCACACAGGCACCTGCGGTTGGTTTGACAGTACCAAGTGCCTCCTGCAAACTGACATCAGGAACCTGGCCTGGTGACTTTTGTTTCTCAGGGGAAAGGCCATGGTTCATGTCCAGCGCCAGGTGGCCCGAAGTGGCCGGCTGCCAGCTGAAATTCCGCACGTATGAGGATACATCCCTGATGCAAGGTGCCCCCACAGGAAATTGTGGCTGGTTTGACAGTGCCTAGTACCTCCTGCAAACTGACATCAGGAACCTGGCCTGGTGACTTTTGTTTCTCTGGGGAAAGCCCATCGTTCGTGTCCAGGGCCCGGTAGCCCGTAGTGGCCTTCTGCCTGCTGAAATTCCGCACGGATCAGGACCGCCCATATGCAAGGTGCCCCCACAGGCAACTGCGGCTGGTTTGACAGTGCCAAGTGCCTCCTGCAAACTGACATCAGGAACCTGGCCTGGTGACTTTTGTTTCTCTGGGAAAGGGCCATCATTCTTGTCCAGCGCCAGGTGGCCTGCAGTGGCCGGCTGCCTGCTGAAATTCCGCATGGATCAGGATACCTCCCATACCGAAAGTACCACCACAGGCAACTGTGGCTGGTTTGACAGTGCCAAGTGCCTCCTGCAAACTGACATCAGGAACCTGGCCTGGTGACTTTTGTTTCTCTGGGAAAGGGCCATCATTCTTGTCCAGTGCCCAGTGGACCGGCGTGGCCGGCTGCCTGCTGAAATTCCGCACGGTTGAGGATACCTCCCAGATGCAAGGTGCCCCCACTAGGCAACTGTGGCTGGTTTGAGAGTGCCAAGTGCCTCCTGCAAACTGACATCAGGAACCTGGCCTGGTGACTTTTGTTTCTCTGGGGAAAGGCCATAGATCGTGTACAGTGTCCTTTGGCACGCAGTTGGCGGCTGCTTGCTGAAATTCCTCACTTTTGAGGATACCTCCAAGAAGAAAGGAGCCCCAAAAGGGAACTGTGGCTAGTTTGACAGTGCCTAGTGCCTCCTGCAAACAGACATCAGGAACCTGGCCTGGTGCTTTTGTTTCTCTGTGGAAAGGCCATAGATCGTGTACAGTGCCCGGTGGCCCGGAGTGGCCGGCTGCCTACTGAAATTCCACACGGATCACGATACCTCCCAAACCGAAAGTACCACCGCAGGCAACTGTGGCTGATTTGAGAGTGCCAAGTGCCTCCTGCAAACTGACATCAGGAACCTGGCCTGGAGACTTTTGTTTCTCTGGGAAAGGGCCATCATTCTTGTCCATGGCCCGGTGGTCCGTCGTGGCCGGCAGCATGCAGAAATTCTGAATGGATGAGGATACCTCCCAGACTGAAAATACCACCACAGGCAACTGTGGCTGGTTTGACAGTGCCAAGTGCCTCCTGCAAACTGACATCAGGAACCTGGCCTGGTGATTTTTTTTTCTCTGGGGAAAGGCCATCATTCTTGTCCAGTACCCGGTGGCCCGGAGTGGCTGGCTGCCTTCTGAAATTCCTCACAGTTGAGGATACCTCCCAGACGCAAGGTGCCCCCAGTGGAAACTGTGGCTGGTTTGACAGTGCCAAGTGCCTCCTGCAAACTGACATCAGGAACCTGGCCTGGTGACTTTTGTTTCTCAGGGGAAACGCCATGGTTCATATCCTGGACCAGTTGGACCGGAGTGGCCGGCTGCCTGTTGAAATTCCGAACGGATCAGGATGCCGCCCAGATGCAAGGTGCCCCAACAGGCAACTGTGGCTGGTTTGACAGTGCCAAGTGCCTCCTGCAAACTGACATCAGGAACCTGGCCTGGTGACTATTGTTTCTCTGGGGAAATGCCATGGTTCATGTCCAGGGCCGGGTGGCCCGGAGTGGTCAGCTGCCTGCTGAAATTCCGCATGTATGAGGATACATCCCAGATGCAAGGTGCCCCCACAGGAAATTGTGGCTGGTTTGACAGTGCCAAGTGCCTCCTGCAAACTGACATCAGGAACCAGGCCTGGTGAGTTTTCTTTCTCTGGGGAAAGGCCATGGTTCATATCCAGGACCCGTAGGCCAGGAGTGCCCCGCAGCCTGCTGAAATTCCGAACGGATCAGGATGCCGCCCAGATTAAAGGTGCCCCCAAAGGCATCTGTGGCTGGTTTGACAGTGCCAAGTGCCTCCTGCAAACTGACATCAGCAGCCTGGCCTGGTGACTTTTGTTTCTCTGGGGAAAGGACATGGTTCATGTCAAGTGCCCGGTGGCCCAGAGTGGCCGGCTGCCTGCTGAAATTCCACACGTATGAGGATAGCGCCCAGATGCAAGGTGCACGCGCAGGCAACTGTGGCTGGTTTGACAGTGCCAAGTGCCTCCTGCAAACTGACATCAGGAACCTGGCATGGTGACTTTTGTGTCTCTGGGGAAAGGCCATGCTTCATATCCTGGACCCTTAGGCCCGGAGTGGCCAGCTGCCTGCTGAAATTCCGCACGGATCAGGATACTTCCCAGATGCAAGGTGCCCCCAAAGGCATCTGTGGCTGGTTTGACAGTGCCAAGTGCCTCCTGCAAACTGACATCAGGAACCTGGCCTAGTGAATTTTGTTTCTCAGGGGAAAGGCCATCATTCCTCTCCTGGACCCGAAGGCCCAGAGTGGCCGGCCGCCTTCTGAAATTCCGCATGGATCAGGATACCTCCCAGATGCTAGGTGCCCCCACAGGCAACTGTGGCTGGTTTGACAGTGCCAAGTGCCTCCTGCAAACTGACATCAGGAACCTGGCCTGGTGACTTTTGTTTCTCTGGGGAAAGGCCATCATTCTTGTCCGGGGCCCGCTGGCCCGGAGTGGCTGCCTGCCTGCTGAAATTCCGAACGGATCAGGATACCTCCCAGACGCAATGTGCTCCCACAGGTAACTGTCACTTGTTTGACAGTGCCAAGTGCCTCCTGCAAACTGACATCAGGAACCTGGCCTGGTGAGTTTTGTTTCTCTGGGGAAAGTCCATAGATGATGTCCAGTGCCCAGTGGACCGGAGTGGCCGGCTGCCTACTGAAATTCCGCATGGATCATGATACCTCCCAGACCGAAAATACCACCACAGGCAACTGTGGCTGGTTTGAGAGTGCCAAGTGCCTCCTGCAAACTGACATCAGGAACCTGGCCTGGTGCTTTTGTTTCTCTGGGGAAAGGCCATTGTACTTTTCCAGGGACGGGTGGCCTGTAGTGGCCGGCTGCCTGCTGAAATTCCACAAGGTTGAGGATACCTCCCAGACGCAAGGTGTCCCCAAAGGCACCAGCGGTTGGTTTGACAGTGCCAAGTGCCTCCTGCAAATTGACATCAGGAACCGGGCCTAGTGACTTTTGTTTCTCTGGGGAAAGTCCATAGATGATGTCCAGTGCCCAGTGGACCGGAGTGGCCGGCTGCCTACTGAAATTCCGCATGGATCACGATACCTCCCAGACCGAAAATACCACCACAGGCAACTGTGGCTGGTTTGAGAGTGCCAAGTGCCTCCTGCAAACTGACATCAGGAACCTGGCCTGGAGACTTTTGTTTCTCTGGGAAAGGGCCATCATTCTTGTCCATGGCCCGGTGGTCCGTCGTGGCCGGCAGCCTGCAGAAATTCTGAATGGATGAGGATACCTCCCAGACTGAAAATACCACCACAGGCAACTGTGGCTGGTTTGACAGTGCCAAGTGCCTCCTGCAAACTGACATCAGGAACCTGGCCTGGTGATTTTTGTTTCTCTGGGGAAAGGCCATCATTCTTGTCCAGTACCCGGTGGCCCGGAGTGGCTGGCTGCCTTCTGAAATTCCTCACAGTTGAGGATACCTCCCAGACGCAAGGTGCCCCCAGTGGAAACTGTGGCTGGTTTGAGAGTGCCAAGTGCCTCCTGCAAACTGACATCAGGAACCTGGCCTGGTGACTTTTGTTTCTCAGGGGAAAAGCCATGGTTCATATCCTGGACCAGTTGGACCGGAGTGGCCGGCTGCCTGTTGAAATTCTGCACGGATCAGGATGCCGCCCAGATGCAAGGTGCCCCAACAGGCAACTGTGGCTGGTTTGACAGTGCCAAGTGCCTCCTGCAAACTGACATCAGGAACCTGGCCTGGTGACTATTGTTTCTCTGGGGAAATGCCATGGTTCATGTCCAGGGCCGGGTGGCCCGGAGTGGTCAGCTGCCTGCTGAAATTCCGCACGTATGAGGATACATCCCAGATGCAAGGTGCCCCCACAGGAAATTGTGGCTGGTTTGACAGTGCCAAGTGCCTCCTGCAAACTGACATCAGGAACCAGGCCTGGTGAGTTTTCTTTCTCTGGGGAAAGGCCATGGTTCATATCCAGGACCCGTAGGCCAGGAGTGCCCCGCAGCCTGCTGAAATTCCGAACGGATCAGGATGCCGCCCAGATTAAAGGTGCCCCCAAAGGCCTCTGTGGCTGGTTTGACAGTGCCAAGTGCTACTGCAAACTGACATCAGCAGCCTGGCCTGGTGACTTTTGTTTCTCTGGGGAAAGGACATGGTTCATGTCAAGTGCCCGGTGGCCCGGAGTGGCCGGCTGCCTGCTGAAATTCCGCACGTATGAGGATAGCGCCCAGATGCAAGGTGCACGCGCAGGCAACTGTGGCTGGTTTGACAGTGCCAAGTGCCTCCTGCAAACTGACATCAGGAACCTGGCATGGTGACTTTTGTGTCTCTGGGGAAAG
The DNA here is from genome assembly GCF_036417665.1 of Passer domesticus. NCBI lineage: Eukaryota > Metazoa > Chordata > Aves > Passeriformes > Passeridae > Passer > Passer domesticus. The sequence goes on from NC_087484.1 coordinate 27,845,040, forward strand.
GCCATGCTTCATATCCTGGACCCTTAGGCCCGGAGTGGCCAGCTGCCTGCTGAAATTCCGCACGGATCAGGATACTTCCCAGATGCAAGGTGCCCCCAAAGGCATCTGTGGCTGGTTTGACAGTGCCAAGTGCCTCCTGCAAACTGACATCAGGAACCTGGCCTAGTGAATTTTGTTTCTCAGGGGAAAGGCCATCATTCCTCTCCTGGACCCGAAGGCCCAGAGTGGCCGGCCGCCTTCTGAAATTCCGCATGGATCAGGATACCTCCCAGATGCTAGGTGCCCCCACAGGCAACTGTGGCTGGTTTGACAGTGCCAATTGCCTCCTGCAAACTGACATCAGGAACCTGGCCTGGTGACTTTTGTTTCTCTGGGGAAAGGTCATCATTCTTGTCCGGGGACGGCTGGCCCGGAGTGGCTGCCTGCCTGCTGAAATTCCGAACGGATCAGGATACCTCCCAGACGCAATGTGCTCCCACAGGTAACTGTCACTTGTTTGACAGTGCCAAGTGCCTCCTGCAAACTGACATCAGGAACCTGGCCTGGTGAGTTTTGTTTCTCTGGGGAAAGTCCATAGATGATGTCCAGTGCCCAGTGGACCGGAGTGGCCGGCTGCCTACTGAAATTCCGCATGGATCATGATACCTCCCAGACCGAAAATACCACCGCAGGCAACTGTGGCTGGTTTGAGAGTGCCAAGTGCCTCCTGCAAACTGACATCAGGAACCTGGCCTGGTGCTTTTGTTTCTCTGGGGAAAGGCCATTGTACTTTTCCAGGGACGGGTGGCCTGTAGTGGCCGGCTGCCTGCTGAAATTCCACAAGGTTGAGGATACCTCCCAGACGCAAGGTGCCCCCAAAGGCACCAGCGGTTGGTTTGACAGTGCCAAGTGCCTCCTGCAAATTGACATCAGGAACCGGGCCTAGTGACTTTTGTTTCTCTGGGGAAAGTCCATAGATGATGTCCAGTGCCCAGTGGACCGGAGTGGCCGGCTGCCTACTGAAATTCCGCATGGATCACGATACCTCCCAGACCGAAAATACCACCACAGGCAACTGTGGCTGGTTTGAGAGTGCCAAGTGCCTCCTGCAAACTGACATCAGGAACCTGGCCTGGAGACTTTTGTTTCTCTGGGAAAGGGCCATCATTCTTGTCCATGGCCCGGTGGTCCGTCGTGGCCGGCAGCCTGCAGAAATTCTGAATGGATGAGGATACCTCCCAGACTGAAAATACCACCACAGGCAACTGTGGCTGGTTTGACAGTGCCAAGTGCCTCCTGCAAACTGACATCAGGAACCTGGCCTGGTGATTTTTGTTTCTCTGGGGAAAGGCCATCATTCTTGTCCAGTACCCGGTGGCCCGGAGTGGCTGGCTGCCTTCTGAAATTCCTCACAGTTGAGGATACCTCCCAGACGCAAGGTGCCCCCAGTGGAAACTGTGGCTGGTTTGACAGTGCCAAGTGCCTCCTGCAAACTGACATCAGGAACCTGGCCTGGTGACTTTTGTTTCTCAGGGGAAAAGCCATGGTTCATATCCTGGACCAGTTGGACCGGAGTGGCCGGCTGCCTGTTGAAATTCTGCACGGATCAGGATGCCGCCCAGATGCAAGGTGCCCCAACAGGCAACTGTGGCTGGTTTGACAGTGCCAAGTGCCTCCTGCAAACTGACATCAGGAACCTGGCCTGGTGACTATTGTTTCTCTGGGGAAATGCCATGGTTCATGTCCAGGGCCGGGTGGCCCGGAGTGGTCAGCTGCCTGCTGAAATTCCGCACGTATGAGGATACATCCCAGATGCAAGGTGCCCCCACAGGAAATTGTGGCTGGTTTGACAGTGCCAAGTGCCTCCTGCAAACTGACATCAGGAACCAGGCCTGGTGAGTTTTCTTTCTCTGGGGAAAGGCCATGGTTCATATCCAGGACCCGTAGGCCAGGAGTGCCCCGCAGCCTGCTGAAATTCCGAACGGATCAGGATGCCGCCCAGATTAAAGGTGCCCCCAAAGGCATCTGTGGCTGGTTTGACAGTGCCAAGTGCTCCTGCAAACTGACATCAGCAGCCTGGCCTGGTGACTTTTGTTTCTCTGGGGAAAGGACATGGTTCATGTCAAGTGCCCGGTGGCCCGGAGTGGCCGGCTGCCTGCTGAAATTCCGCACGTATGAGGATAGCGCCCAGATGCAAGGTGCACGCGCAGGCAACTGTGGCTGGTTTGACAGTGCCAAGTGCCTCCTGCAAACTGACATCAGGAACCTGGCATGGTGACTTTTGTGTCTCTGGGGAAAGGCCATGCTTCATATCCTGGACCCTTAGGCCCGGAGTGGCCAGCTGCCTGCTGAAATTCCGCACGGATCAGGATACTTCCCAGATGCAAGGTGCCCCCAAAGGCATCTGTGGCTGGTTTGACAGTGCCAAGTGCCTCCTGCAAACTGACATCAGGAACCTGGCCTGGTGACTTTTGTTTCTCTGGGGAAAGGCCATCATTCTTGTCCGGGGCCCGCTGGCCCGGAGTGGCTGCCTGCCTGCTGAAATTCCGAACGGATCAGGATACCTCCCAGACGCAATGTGCTCCCACAGGTAACTGTCACTTGTTTGACAGTGCCAAGTGCCTCCTGCAAACTGACATCAGGAACCTGGCCTGGTGAGTTTTGTTTCTCTGGGGAAAGTCCATAGATGATGTCCAGTGCCCAGTGGACCGGAGTGGCCGGCTGCCTACTGAAATTCCGCATGGATCACGATACCTCCCAGACCGAAAATACCACCACAGGCAACTGTGGCTGGTTTGAGAGTGCCAAGTGCCTCCTGCAAACTGACATCAGGAACCTGGCCTGGTGCTTTTGTTTCTCTGGGGAAAGGCCATTGTACTTTTCCAGGGACGGGTGGCCTGTAGTGGCCGGCTGCCTGCTGAAATTCCACAAGGTTGAGGATACCTCCCAGACGCAAGGTGCCCCCAAAGGCACCAGCGGTTGGTTTGACAGTGCCAAGTGCCTCCTGCAAATTGACATCAGGAACCGGGCCTAGTGACTTTTGTTTCTCTGGGGAAAGTCCATAGATGATGTCCAGTGCCCAGTGGACCGGAGTGGCCGGCTGCCTACTGAAATTCCGCATGGATCACGATACCTCCCAGACCGAAAATACCACCACAGGCAACTGTGGCTGGTTTGACAGTGCCAAGTGCCTCCTGCAAACTGACATCAGGAACCTGGCCTGGAGACTTTTGTTTCTCTGGGAAAGGGCCATCATTCTTGTCCATGGCCCGGTGGTCCGTCGTGGCCGGCAGCCTGCAGAAATTCTGAATGGATGAGGATACCTCCCAGACTGAAAATACCACCACAGGCAACTGTGGCTGGTTTGACAGTGCCAAGTGCCTCCTGCAAACTGACATCAGGAACCTGGCCTGGTGATTTTTGTTTCTCTGGGGAAAGGCCATCATTCTTGTCCAGTACCCGGTGGCCCGGAGTGGCTGGCTGCCTTCTGAAATTCCTCACAGTTGAGGATACCTCCCAGACGCAAGGTGCCCCCAGTGGAAACTGTGGCTGGTTTGACAGTGCCAAGTGCCTCCTGCAAACTGACATCAGGAACCTGGCCTGGTGACTTTTGTTTCTCAAGGGAAAAGCCATGGTTCATATCCTGGACCAGTTGGACCGGAGTGGCCGGCTGCCTGTTGAAATTCTGCACGGATCAGGATGCCGCCCAGATGCAAGGTGCCCCTACAGGCAACTGTGGCTGGTTTGACAGTGCCAAGTGCCTCCTGCAAACTGACATCAGGAACCTGGCCTGGTGACTATTGTTTCTCTGGGGAAATGCCATGGTTCATGTCCAGGGCCGGGTGGCCCGGAGTGGTCAGCTGCCTGCTGAAATTCCGCACGTATGAGGATACATCCCAGATGCAAGGTGCCCCCACAGGAAATTGTGGCTGGTTTGACAGTGCCAAGTGCCTCCTGCAAACTGACATCAGGAACCAGGCCTGGTGAGTTTTCTTTCTCTGGGGAAAGGCCATGGTTCATATCCAGGACCCGTAGGCCAGGAGTGCCCCGCAGCCTGCTGAAATTCCGAACGGATCAGGATGCCGCCCAGATTAAAGGTGCCCCCAAAGGCATCTGTGGCTGGTTTGACAGTGCCAAGTGCCTCCTGCAAACTGACATCAGCAGCCTGGCCTGGTGACTTTTGTTTCTCTGGGGAAAGGACATGGTTCATGTCAAGTGCCCGGTGGCCCGGAGTGGCCGGCTGCCTGCTGAAATTCCGCACGTATGAGGATAGCGCCCAGATGCAAGGTGCACGCGCAGGCAACTGTGGCTGGTTTGACAGTGCCAAGTGCCTCCTGCAAACTGACATCAGGAACCTGGCCTGGTGACTTTTGTTTCTCTGTGGAAAGGCCATGCTTCATATCCTGGACCCTTAGGCCCGGAGTGGCCAGCTGCCTGCTGAAATTCCGCACGGATCAGGATACTTCCCAGATGCAAGGTGCCCCCACAGGCATCTGTGGCTGGTTTGACAGTGCCAAGTGCCTCCTGCAAACTGACATCAGGAACCTGGCCTGGTGAATTTTGTTTCTCAGGGGAAAGGCCATCATTCCTCTCCTGGACCCGAAGGCCCAGAGTGGACGGCCGCCTTCTGAAATTCCGCATGAATCAGGATACCTCCCAGATGCTAGGTGCCCCCACAGGCAACTGTGGCTGGTTTGACAGTGCCAAGTGCCTCCTGCAAACTGACATCAGGAACCTGGCCTGGTGACTTTTGTTTCTCTGGGGAAAGGCCATCATTCTTGTCCGGGGTCCGCTGGCCCGGAGTGGCTGCCTGCCTGCTGAAATTCCGAACGGATCAGGATACCTCCCAGACGCAATGTGCTCCCACAGGTAACTGTCACTTGTTTGAGAGTGCCAAGTGCCTCCTGCAAACTGACATCAGGAACCTGGCCTGGTGAGTTTTGTTTCTCTGGGGAAAGTCCATAGATGATGTCCAGTGCCCAGTGGACCGGAGTGGCCGGCTGCCTACTGAAATTCCGCATGGATCACGATACCTCCCAGACCGAAAATACCACCACAGGCAACTGTGGCTGGTTTGAGAGTGCCAAGTGCCTCCTGCAAACTGACATCAGGAACCTGGCCTGGTGCTTTTGTTTCTCTGGGGAAAGGCCATTGTACTTTTCCAGGGACGGGTGGCCTGTAGTGGCCGGCTGCCTGCTGAAATTCCTCAAGGTTGAGGATACCTCCCAGACGCAAGGTGCCCCCAAAGGCACCAGCGGTTGGTTTGACAGTGCCAAGTGCCTCCTGCAAATTGACATCAGGAACCGGGCCTAGTGACTTTTGTTTCTCTGGGGAAAGTCCATAGATGATGTCCAGTGCCCAGTGGACCGGAGTGGCCGGCTGCCTACTGAAATTCCGCATGGATCACGATACCTCCCAGACCGAAAATACCACCACAGGCAACTGTGGCTGGTTTGAGAGTGCCAAGTGCCTCCTGCAAACTGACATCAGGAACCTGGCCTGGTGACTTTTGTTTCTCTGGGGAAAGGCCATGGTTCATGTCCGCGGCCCGGTGGCCCGGAGTGGCTGGCTGCCTTCTGAAATTCCTCACGGTTGAGGATACCTCCCAGATGCAAGGTGCCCACACAGGCAACAGTGGCTGGTTTGACAGTGCCAAGTGCCTCCTGCAAACTGACATCAGGAACCTGGCCTGGTGACTTTTGTTTCTCTGGGGAAAGGTCATCATTCTTGTCCGGGGCCCGCTGGCCCGGAGTGGCCGGCTGACTGCTGAAATTCCTCAAGGTTGAGGATACCTCCCAGACGCAATGTGCTCCCACAGATAACTGTCACTTGTTTGACAGTGCCAAGTGCCTCCTGCAAACTGACATCAGGAACCTGGCCTGGTGAGTTTTGTTTCTCTGGGGAAAGGCCATCGTTCGTACCCAGTGCGCTTTGGCACGCAGTTGGCGGCTGCCTGCTGAAATTCCTCACGGTTGAGGATACCTCCCAGATGAAAGGAGCCCCAAAAGAGAACTGTGGCTGGTTTGACAGTGCCAAGTGCCTCCTGCAAACTGACATCAGGAACCTGGCCTAGTGACTTTTGTTTCTCTGGGGAAAGTCCATAGATGATGTCCAGTGCCCAGTGGACCGGAGTGGCCGGCTGCCTACTGAAATTCCGCATGGATCACGATACCTCCCAGACCGAAAATACCACCACAGGCAACTGTGGCTGGTTTGAGAGTGCCAAGTGCCTCCTGCAAACTGACATCAGGAACCTGGCCTGGAGACTTTTGTTTCTCAGGGAAAGGGCCATCATTCTTGTCCATGGCCCGGTGGTCCGTCGTGGCCGGCAGCCTGCAGAAATTCTGAATGGATGAGGATACCTCCCAGACTGAAAATACCACCACAGGCAACTGTGGCTGGTTTGACAGTGCCAAGTGCCTCCTGCAAACTGACATCAGGAACCTGGCCTAGTGACTTTTGTTTCTCAGGGGAAAGGCCATGGTTCCTCTCCTGGACCCGAAGGCCCAGAGTGGCTGGCTGCCTGCTGAAATTCCGAACGGATCAGGATACCTCCCAGATGGAAGGTGCCCCCACAGGCAACTGTGGCTGGTTTGACAGTGCCAAGTGCCTCCTGCAAACTGACATCAGGAACCTGGCCTGGTGACTTTTGTTTCTCTGGGGAAAGGCCATGGTTCATGTCCGGGGCCCGGTGGCCCGGAGTGGCCGGCTGCCTGCTGAAATTCCTCACGGTTGAGGATACCTCCCAGACGCAAGGTGCCCCCAAAGGCACCTGCGGTTGGTTTGACAGTGCCAAGTGCCTCCTGCAAATTGACATCAGGAACCGGGCCTAGTGACTTTTGTTTCTCTGAGGAAAGGCCATAGATGATGTCCAGTGCCCAGTGGACTGGAGTGGCCGGCTGCCTGCTGAAATTCCGCACGGATCAGGATACCTCCCAGATGCAAGTTGCCCCCACAGGCAACTGTGATTGGTTTGACAGTGCCAAGTGCCTCCTGCAAACTGACATCAGGAACCTGGCCTGGTGACTTTTGTTTCTCTGGGGAAAGGTCATCATTCTTGTCCGGGGCTCGGTGTCCCTGGGTGGCCGGCTGCCTGCTGAAATTCCGCACGGATCAGGATGCTTCCCAGATGCAAGGAGCCCCAAAAGAGAACTGTGGCTGGTTTGACAGTGCCAAGTGCCTCCTGCAAACTGACATCAGGAACCTGGCCTGGTGACCTTTGTTTCTCTGGGGAAAGGCCATCGTTCCTATCCAGGGCCCGGTGGCGCGGGGTGGCTGGATGCCTGCTGAAATTCCTCACGGTTGAGGATACCTCCCAGATGCAATGTGCCCACACAGGCAACAGTGGCTGGTTTGACAGTGCCAAGTGCCTCCTGCAAACTGACATCAGGAACCTGGCCTGGTGACTTTTGTTTCTCTGGGGAAAGGTCATCATTCTTGTCCGGGGCCCGCTGGCCCGGAGTGGCCGGCTGACTGCTGAAATTCCTCACGGTTGAGGATACCTCCCAGACGCAATGTGCTCCCACAGATAACTGTCACTTGTTTGACAGTGCCAAGTGCCTCCTGCAAACTGACATCAGGAACCTGGCCTGGTGAGTTTTGTTTCTCTGGGGAAAGGCCATCGTTCGTACCCAGTGCGCTTTGGCACGCAGTTGGCGGCTGCCTGCTGAAATTCCTCACGGTTGAGGATACCTCCCAGATGAAAGGAGCCCCAAAAGAGAACTGTGGCTGGTTTGACAGTGCCAAGTGCCTCCTGCAAACTGACATCAGGAACCTGGCCTAGTGACTTTTGTTTCTCTGGGGAAAGTCCATAGATGATGTCCAGTGCCCAGTGGACCGGAGTGGCCGGCTGCCTACTGAAATTCCGCATGGATCACGATACCTCCCAGACCGAAAATACCACCACAGGCAACTGTGGCTGGTTTGAGAGTGCCAAGTGCCTCCTGCAAACTGACATCAGGAACCTGGCCTGGAGACTTTTGTTTCTCAGGGAAAGGGCCATCATTCTTGTCCATGGCCCGGTGGTCCGTCGTGGCCGGCAGCCTGCAGAAATTCTGAATGGATGAGGATACCTCCCAGACTGAAAATACCACCACAGGCAACTGTGGCTGGTTTGACAGTGCCAAGTGCCTCCTGCAAACTGACATCAGGAACCTGGCCTAGTGACTTTTGTTTCTCAGGGGAAAGGCCATGGTTCCTCTCCTGGACCCGAAGGCCCAGAGTGGCTGGCTGCCTGCTGAAATTCCGAACGGATCAGGATACCTCCCAGATGGAAGGTGCCCCCACAGGCAACTGTGGCTGGTTTGACAGTGCCAAGTGCCTCCTGCAAACTGACATCAGGAACCTGGCCTGGTGACTTTTGTTTCTCTGGGGAAAGGCCATGGTTCATGTCCGGGGCCCGGTGGCCCGGAGTGGCCGGCTGCCTGCTGAAATTCCTCACGGTTGAGGATACCTCCCAGACGCAAGGTGCCCCCAAAGGCACCTGCGGTTGGTTTGACAGTGCCAAGTGCCTCCTGCAAATTGACATCAGGAACCGGGCCTAGTGACTTTTGTTTCTCTGAGGAAAGGCCATAGATGATGTCCAGTGCCCAGTGGACTGGAGTGGCCGGCTGCCTGCTGAAATTCCGCACGGATCAGGATACCTCCCAGATGCAAGTTGCCCCCACAGGCAACTGTGATTGGTTTGACAGTGCCAAGTGCCTCCTGCAAACTGACATCAGGAACCTGGCCTGGTGACTTTTGTTTCTCTGGGGAAAGGTCATCATTCTTGTCCGGGGCTCGGTGTCCCTGGGTGGCCGGCTGCCTGCTGAAATTCCGCACGGATCAGGATGCTTCCCAGATGCAAGGAGCCCCAAAAGAGAACTGTGGCTGGTTTGACAGTGCCAAGTGCCTCCTGCAAACTGACATCAGGAACCTGGCCTGGTGACCTTTGTTTCTCTGGGGAAAGGCCATCGTTCCTATCCAGGGCCCGGTGGCGCGGGGTGGCTGGATGCCTGCTGAAATTCCTCACGGTTGAGGATACCTCCCAGATGCAATGTGCCCACACAGGCAACAGTGGCTGGTTTGACAGTGCCAAGTGCCTCCTGCAAACTGACATCAGGAACCTGGCCTGGTGACTTTTGTTTCTCTGGGGAAAGGTCATCATTCTTGTCCGGGGCCCGCTGGCCCGGAGTGGCCGGCTGACTGCTGAAATTCCTCACGGTTGAGGATACCTCCCAGACGCAATGTGCTCCCACAGATAACTGTCACTTGTTTGACAGTGCCAAGTGCCTCCTGCAAACTGACATCAGGAACCTGGCCTGGTGAGTTTTGTTTCTCTGGGGAAAGGCCATCGTTCGTACCCAGTGCGCTTTGGCACGCAGTTGGCGGCTGCCTGCTGAAATTCCTCACGGTTGAGGATACCTCCCAGATGAAAGGAGCCCCAAAAGAGAACTGTGGCTGGTTTGACAGTGCCAAGTGCCTCCTGCAAACTGACATCAGGAACCTGGCCTAGTGACTTTTGTTTCTCTGGGGAAAGTCCATAGATGATGTCCAGTGCCCAGTGGACCGGAGTGGCCGGCTGCCTACTGAAATTCCGCATGGATCACGATACCTCCCAGACCGAAAATACCACCACAGGCAACTGTGGCTGGTTTGAGAGTGCCAAGTGCCTCCTGCAAACTGACATCAGGAACCTGGCCTGGAGACTTTTGTTTCTCAGGGAAAGGGCCATCATTCTTGTCCATGGCCCGGTGGTCCGTCGTGGCCGGCAGCCTGCAGAAATTCTGAATGGATGAGGATACCTCCCAGACTGAAAATACCACCACAGGCAACTGTGGCTGGTTTGACAGTGCCAAGTGCCTCCTGCAAACTGACATCAGGAACCTGGCCTAGTGACTTTTGTTTCTCAGGGGAAAGGCCATGGTTCCTCTCCTGGACCCGAAGGCCCAGAGTGGCTGGCTGCCTGCTGAAATTCCGAACGGATCAGGATACCTCCCAGATGGAAGGTGCCCCCACAGGCAACTGTGGCTGGTTTGACAGTGCCAAGTGCCTCCTGCAAACTGACATCAGGAACCTGGCCTGGTGACTTTTGTTTCTCTGGGGAAAGGTCATCATTCTTGTCCGGGGCTCGGTGTCCCTGGGTGGCCGGCTGCCTGCTGAAATTCCGCACGGATCAGGATGCTTCCCAGATGCAAGGAGCCCCAAAAGAGAACTGTGGCTGGTTTGACAGTGCCAAGTGCCTCCTGCAAACTGACATCAGGAACCTGGCCTGGTGACCTTTGTTTCTCTGGGGAAAGGCCATCGTTCCTATCCAGGGCCCGGTGGCGCGGGGTGGCTGGATGCCTGCTGAAATTCCTCACGGTTGAGGATACCTCCCAGATGCAAGGTGCCCACACAGGCAACAGTGGCTGGTTTGACAGTGCCAAGTGCCTCCTGCAAACTGACATCAGGAACCTGGCCTGGTGACTTTTGTTTCTCTGGGGAAAGGTCATCATTCTTGTCCGGGGCCCGCTGGCCCGGAGTGGCCGGCTGCCTGCTGAAATTCTGAACGTATCAGGATGCCGCCGAGATGAAATGTGCCCCCACAGGCGACAGTGGCTGGTTTGACAGTGCCAAGTGCCTCCTGCAAACTGACATCAGGAACCTGGCCTGGTGACTTTTGTTTCTCTGGGATAAGGCCATCATTCTTGTCCGGTGCCCGGTGGCCCAGAGTGGCCGGCTGCCTGCTGAAATTCTGAACGGATCAGGATACCTCCGAGATGCTAGGTGCCCCCACAGGCAACTGTGGCTGGTTTGACAGTGCCAAGTGCCTCCTGCAAACTGACATCACGAACCTGGCCTGGTGACTTTTGTTTCCCAGGGAAAAGGGCCAGCTACCCTGTCCATGGGAATATGGCCTGGAATGTCTGGTGGCCTGCTGAAATTCCGAACCTCACAGGATGCCTCCCAGACCCATGTTGTCACGACATGCAACGAGTGCTGGATTAACAGTGCCAAGTGCCTCCTGCAAACGGACATCAGAAACTTGGGCTAGTGAGTTTCCTTTCCCAGGGAAAAGGGACAGCGTTCGTGTCCAGGGGCCAGTGGCACTGAGTGGCCAGCTGCCTGCTGTAATTCTAAATCTCACAGGATGCCTCTTAGATGCAAGGGGCCACCATCAGCAACTATGGCTAGTTGGACATCGCCAAGTGCCTCCTGCAAACTGAAATCAGGAATTTGGGCTCACGAGCTTCATTTCCCACCTTAAACAGCCAACATTTGTGTCCAGGGGCCAGTGGCCCAGAGAGGATTTGTGCCTGATGGAATTTCAAATGTCTCAGGATGTCTCCTGGATGCAAGGTGCCACTGTCAGCAACTGTGAGTGTTGACAGTGCCAAGAGCCTCCTGCAAATTGACATCAGTAACCTGGCCTGGTATGTTTTGTTTCTCAGTGAAATGTGACGTCATTTGTGTCCAATGACCAGTGCCACAGAGTGACTGTTTCCCAGCAGAAAATCCGAAAATCGCGGGATGCCTCCGAGAAGAAGGTGACACCCCGAGCAACTGTGGCTGGATTTTAAGTGCCAAGTGCCTGCTACAAACGGACATCAGGAACCAGGGATGGTGTTTTATGTTTCCTGGACAGAAGGGAAGCGGCTCTTCACACAGAGATGACGGTGCCGGTTGCAGTGCGCTCCGGGACGCTCCTTCTGCCAAAAGATGCCTGGCAGCTGCCCTTAACTTTTGACAGCTCCGTGTCTCTGTATTCTGCATTTCTCGTCTTCTGCATCTCAGCAAAAAACTTTTCCACTGTGCCTAGCAAGCAGAAACTGTGCCAGCACAGTATATGTCCCCCGACTTGTGTTTTAAAGTTCCCCATTTTTCGGCATCTTTCAGCCTAAAGGGAAGACCGGGGTTATCTGCTGTAAGCTGGAGTAGAACCAGCAGCAAACACAGAAAAGTTGTCCAAGAATTTAAGAGGCCAAACCCGCCAAAATATTTTTAAACTTGCCTAAATGAATCAAAATATTCTAAAACCCTCCAAACCATATTAAAAACAAATGAAAACCAACCAAAACATTCTAAAAACCCCACCAAAATATACCGAAAACCAGCCAAAACATAATAAGAACAAATGAAAACCAACCAAAACATCCAAACACCAACCAAAATAGTTTAGAATCGGCCAAGACTGATCAAAACATTCTGAAAAGATGCCAAAATATTATAACACCAGTCAGAAGTGATAAAAACATTCAATAACTTGCAAAAACATACTAAAAACAAATATCAACAAACCAAAACATTCCAAAATATGACTAAATATTGTCAAACCAGCCAGAACTGATCAAAACATTCAAAAAAACTCGTCAAAACATTGTCAAAACAAGTCAAGACCAACCAAAACATTCAAAAAACCTGCCAAAACATTTTAAAACCTGCCAAAAACAAATCAAAACGTTCCAAAACCCACCAAAATATTATAAAACCAGACAGAAGTGATGAAAACTTTCTGAAAACCCGATAAAACATAATAAAAACCCGCCAAATCAAATCAAAATTTTCCAAAACCTGCTAACACAATTAAAACAACACAAGAGAATACAAAACATTCTAAAACCCCACCAAAATAGTCTGAAAACCCACCAAAACATAATAAAAACAAAACATATCAAAACATCATAAAAACCTGCCAAATTTTTTAGAACCTGCCAAAACTGATCAAAATATTCTGAAAAGACACCAAAACACTAGAAAACCAGTTAGAAGTGATCAAAACATTCAAAAAACTGGCCAAAACATTCAAAAAACAAAACAAAACCAACCAAAACATTCTAAAAACCTACTAAAATGTTTTAAAATCCTCCAAAACTGATCAAAATATATTGAAAAGAAAACAAAAAATACTATAAAACCAGCCAGAACTGATCAAAACATACAAAAAACATGCCAAAACATAAAACAAATCTAAACAAAAAAACATTCCACAAACTAAACAAAATATTTTAGAACTCCCCAAAAACTGATCAAAACATACTGAAAACCTGCCAAAATATTATAAAATTAGTCAGAAGTGAACAAAACATTCAAAAAACCCGCTAAAACATGATAAAGCCCACCAAAACTAATCCAAACACACCAAAAACCTGACTAAACATAAAAAAAACAAATCAAAACCAACCAAAAAAAATCCTAAAAACCTGCCCAAAGTAATCAAACCATTCCAAAAGCCCTCCAAAACATAATAAAGACATAGGAAAACCAAACAAAATATTCTAAAAACCTGCCAAAATATATTAAAACCTGCCAAAACGGATCAAAACATTCTGAAGAGATGCCAAAATACTAGAAAACCAGCCAGAACTGATCCAAATATTTCAAAAAGCTTGCCAAAACATAATAAAAACAAATCAAAACCAGCTAAAACATTGTAAAAACTCGCCAAATTATTTTAAGCCCGCCAAATTATTTTAAAACCTGCCAAAACGAATCAAAATTTTCCAAAAACTTTATAAAAACAAATCAAAACAAACCAAGAAATTCCAAACACCAGGCAAAATATTGTAAAACAAATCAAAAGTAATCAAAATTTCCCAAACCAGCCGAAATATTGTAAAAAAAAATCAAAACAAATCACAACATTCCAAAAACCTGCCAAAATGTTAATACACCCGCCGAAACTGATCACAACATTCCCAATAGACGTAAAAAACATTCAAAAAATCCATCAAAACATTAGAAAGAAAATCAATGCAAACCAAAACATTCCAAAAACCCGCTAAAATAATTAAAAATACGCAAAAATGAACCAAACCTTTCCAAGAACCCACCAAAACATAAGAAAAACAAATCAAAACAAATTAAAACAATCAAAACACCAGACGAAATACTTTAGAACCCGCCAAAAGTGATCAAAACATTCGGAAAACAAGCCAAAATACTAGAAAACCAGCCAGAACTGATCAAAACACACAAAAAACATGCCAAAAAATAATAAAAACAAATAAAAACATTTAAAAATCCGGGCAAAATATTTCAAAACCCGCCGAAATTAACCGAAATATTACAAAACTTTCCAAAATATCACAAAAACGAACCAAAACATCCCAAATACCCACAAAAATATTTAGAATCGCGATCAGCACAGCGTTCTCTGCGCAAACACCCGCTAGATGGCATCCGAGAGACGGAGCGCGCGGCACCTTCCAGGATGCGAAGAGTGAAGCCGCACAACACCCGGACTGTGTCCGCAGCTTAATAACTGCTAGAAGATCATGGCTTAGCACACGCCTACCTCTTCAATTGCCATTAGCATCCGAAAGGAAGGTATTCTTGGACAACTTTGCTCTGCTTGCTTCTAGTTCTACCCCAGCCTACCACAGATAACCTTGCTCTTCCCTTTAGTTTCTGAGATGCCGAAAACTCGGGAATTGAGAACACAAGTCCGTGGACGTATCCTGTGCTGGCACAGTTTCTCCTTGCTAGACACAGTGGAAGAGCATTTTGCTGAGCCGCAGAAGACAAGAAATGCAGAAAACGGAGATACTGAGCTGTCCGAAGTTAAGTGCCGCTGCCAGGCGTCTTTCGGCAGAAAGAGAGCTCCGGAGAGCACAGTGACCGGCACAGTGCTCTCTGCGCGAAGAGCCGCTTGATCGCATCCGAGAGACGGAGAGCGCGGCACCTTCTAGGATGCGAAGAGTGAAGCCGCACAACACCCGGACTGTGTCCGCAGCTTAATAACTGCTAGAAGATCATGGCTTAGCACACGCCTACCTCTTCAATTGCCATTAGCATCCGAAGGAAGGTATTCTTGGACAACTTTGCTCTGCTTGCTTCTAGTTCTGCCCCAGCCCACCATCGATAACCTTGCTCTTCCCTTTAGTTTCTGAGATGACGAGAACTCGGGAATTGAGAACACAAGTCCGTGGACGTATCCTGTGCTGGCACAGTTTCTCCTTGCTAGACACAGTGGAAAAGCATTTTGCTGAGCCGCAGAAGACAAGAAATGCGCAAAACGGAGATACGGAGCTGTCCGAAGTTAAGTGCCGCTGCCAGGCGTCTTTCGGCAGAAAGAGAGCTCCGGAGAGCACAGTGACCGGCACAGTGCTCTCTGCGCGAAGAGCCGCTTGATCTCATCCGAGAGACGGAGAGCGCGGCACCTTCTAGGAAGCGAAGAGTGAAGCCGCACAACACCCGGACTGTGTCCGCAGCTTAATAACTGCTAGAAGATCATGGCTTAGCACACGCCTACCCCTTCAATTGCCATTAGCATCCGAAAGGAAGGTATTCTTGGACAACTTTGCTCTGCTTGCTTCTAGTTCTGCCCCAGCCCACCATCGATAACCTTGCTCTTCCCTTTAGTTTCTGAGATGCCGAGAACTCGGGAATTGAGAACACAAGTCCGGGGACGTATCCTGTGCTGGCACAGTTTCTCCTTGCTAGACACAGTGGAAAAGCATTTTGCTGAGCCGCAGAAGACAAGAAATGCAGAAAACAGAGATACGGAGGTGTCCGAAGTTAAGTGCCGCTGACAGGCGTCTTTCGGCAGAAAGAGAGCTCCGGAGCGCACAGTGACCGGCACAGTGCTCTCTGCGCGAAGAGCCGCTTGATCGCATCCGAAAGACGGAGAGCGCGGTACCTTCTAGGATGCGAAGAGTGAAGCCGCACAACACCCGGACTGTGTCCGCAGCTTAATAACTGCTAGAAGATCATGGCTTAGCACACGCCTACCTCTTCAATTGCCATTAGCATCCGAAAGGAAGGTATTCTTGGACAACTTTGCTCTGCTTGCTTCTAGTTCTGCCCCAGCCCACCATCGATAACCTTGCTCTTCCCTTTAGTTTCTGAGATGCCGAGAACTCGGGAATTGAGAACACAAGTCCGTGGACGTATCCTGTGCTGGCACAGTTTCTCCTTGCTAGACACAGTGGAAAAGCATTTTGCTGAGCCGCAGAAGACAAGAAATGCAGAAAACTGAGATACGGAGCTGTCCGAAGTTAAGTGCCGCTGCCAGGCGTCTTTCGGCAGAAAGAGAGCTCCGGAGCGCACAGTGACCGGCACAGTGCTCTCTGCGCGAAGAGCCGCTTGATCGCATCCGAGAGACGGAGAGCGCGGCACCTTCTAGGATGCGAAGAGTGAAGCCGCACAACACCCGGACTGTGTCCGCAGCTTAATAACTGCTAGAAGATCATGGCTTAGCACACGCCTACCCCTTCAATTGCCATTAGCATCCGAAAGGAAGGTATTCTTGGACAACTTTGCTCTGCTTGCTTCTAGTTCTGCCCCAGCCCACCATCGATAACCTTGCTCTTCCCTTTAGTTTCTGAGATGCCGAGAACTCGGGAATTGAGAACACAAGTCCGTGGACGTATCCTGTGCTGGCACAGTTTCTCCTTGCTAGACACAGTGGAAAAGCATTTTGCTGAGCCGCAGAAGACAAGAAATGCGCAAAACGGAGATACGGAGCTGTCCGAAGTTAAGTGCCGCTGCCAGGCGTCTTTCGGCAGAAAGAGAGCTCCGGAGCGCACAGTGACCGGCACAGTGCTCTCTGCGCGAAGAGCCGCTTGATCGCATCCGAGAGACGGAGAGCGCGGCACCTTCTAGGATGCGAAGAGTGAAGCCGCACAACACCCGGACTGTGTCCGCAGCTTAATAACTGCTAGAAGATCATGGCTTAGCACACGCCTACCCCTTCAATTGCCATTAGCATCCGAAAGGAAGGTATTCTTGGACAACTTTGCTCTGCTTGCTTCTAGTTCTGCCCCAGCCCACCATCGATAACCTTGCTCTTCCCTTTAGTTTCTGAGATGCCGAGAACTCGGGAATTGAGAACACAAGTCCGTGGACGTATCCTGTGCTGGCACAGTTTCTCCTTGCTAGACACAGTGGAAAAGCATTTTGCTGAGCCGCAGAAGACAAGAAATGCGCAAAACGGAGATACGGAGCTGTCCGAAGTTAAGTGCCGCTGCCAGGCGTCTTTCGGCAGAAAGAGAGCTCCGGAGCGCACAGTGACCGGCACAGTGCTCTCTGCGCGAAGAGCCGCTTGATCGCATCCGAGAGACGGAGAGCGCGGCACCTTCTAGGATGCGAAGAGTGAAGCCGCACAACACCCGGACTGTGTCCGCAGCTTAATAACTGCTAGAAGATCATGGCTTAGCACACGCCTACCTCTTCAATTGCCATTAGCATCCGAAGGAAGGTATTCTTGGACAACTTTGCTCTGCTTGCTTCTAGTTCTGCCCCAGCCCACCATCGATAACCTTGCTCTTCCCTTTAGTTTCTGAGATGCCGAGAACTCGGGAATTGAGAACACAAGTCCGTGGACGTATCCTGTGCTGGCACAGTTTCTCCTTGCTAGACACAGTGGAAAAGCATTTTGCTGAGCCGCAGAAGACAAGAAATGCGCAAAACGGAGATACGGAGCTGTCCGAAGTTAAGTGCCGCTGCCAGGCGTCTTTCGGCAGAAAGAGAGCTCCGGAGCGCACAGTGACCGGCACAGTGCTCTCTGCGCGAAGAGCCGCTTGATCGCGTCCGAGAGACGGAGAGCGCGGTACCTTCTAGGATGCGAAGAGTGAAGCCGCACAACACCCGGACTGTGTCCGCAGCTTTCTAACTGCTAGAATTTCATGGCTTAGCACACGCCTGCCTCTTCAATTGCCATTAGCATTCCAATGGAAGGCATTCTTGGACAACTTTGCTCTGCTTGCTTCTAGTTTTGCCCCAGCCCACCATAGATAACCTTGCTCTTCCCTTTAGTTTCTGAGATGCCGAGAACTCGGGAATTGAGAACACAAGTCCGTGGACGTATCCTGTGCTGGCACAGTTTCTCCTTGCTAGACACAGTGAAAAGCATTTTGCTGAGCCGCAGAAGACAAGAAATGCAGAAAACAGAGATACGGAGGTGTCCGAAGTTAAGTGCCGCTGCCAGGCGTCTTTCGGCAGAAAGAGAGCTCCGGAGCGCACAGTGACCGGCACAGTGCTCTCTGCGCGAAGAGCCGCTTGATCGCATCCGAAAGACGGAGAGAGCGGTACCTTCTAGGATGCGAAGAGCGAAGCCGCACAACACCCGGACTGTGTCCGCATCTTTCTAACTGCTACAAGATCATGGCTTCCCACGGGATTTGTTTAGATAGTCCTTAGTTAAATTTTGATGTGTTTGGATAATTTTTGCTGGGCTTTTTCCTGTGTTGTCGGGTTTTGCCAATATTTTGTTCAGTTTTTGGGGATTTTACAACACTATCGCCGGTTTCTGTAATGTTTTGATGTCTTTTCAGAATGTTTTTTTGATTTTGATTAGTTTTTAATATGATATGGGTGGGTTTTAGAATGTTTTGATTCATTTGGGCAAGTTTAAAAATCTTTTTTTAGGTTTTTAGAATGTTTTGATTTGTTTTGTTTTTCTAAAACGTTGTCGGGTTTTTCTTGTGTTTCGATTAGTTTTTGTGGGCTTTGTCATGTTTTGGCGGGTATTTATTTTTGTTTGACTGGGTTTTAGAATATTTGGTGACTTATGACGGGTTTCGAAATACTTGGTGTTTTTTAAGAATGTTTTCTTTGCCTTAATTTTGTTTTTATTAAGTTTTTCCGCCTATGGGATATTTTAGCTGGTTTTTGTAATGTTTCGATTGGTTTTGATTTGTTTTTATGATGTTTTGGCGGGTTTTCGGGATGTTTTGGTGGTGTTTTAGAATGTTTTGTTTTCTCTTGTGTTGTTTTTATTGTGTTGGCCGGTTGTGGAACGTTTGGATTCGTTTTGGCGGGTTTTAAAATATTTTGGCGGGTATTTGGAATGTTTTGGTTTGCTTTCATTTGTTTTGATTATGTTTTGGCAAGTTATTGAATGTTTTGATCACTTCTGACTGGTTTTCTAGTATTTTGGCATCTTTTCAGAATGTTTTGATCAGTTCTGGCAGGTTCTAAACTATTTTGTCGGGTTTTTGGAATGTTTTGATTGGTTTTGATTCCTTTTTATGATATTTTGGCAGGATTTCGGAATATTTTGTCGGGTTTTTGGAATGTTTTGGTTGGTTTTGATTTGTTTTTATGATGTTTTGCCACGTTTTTTGAATGTTGTGATCAGTTCTGGCTGGTTTTCTAATGTTTTGGCATCTTTTCAGAATGTTTTGATCAGTTTTGCGGGTCTAAATTATTTTGGCGAGTTTTCAGAGTGTTTTGGTTGGTTTTGATTTGTTTTTATGATGTTTTGGCAGGTTTTCGGAATGTTTTGGTTGGGTTCTAGAATGTTTTGTATTCTCTTGAGTTGTTTTTATTGTGTGGGCAGGTTTTGGAACGTTTGGATTGATTTTGGCGGGTTTTAAAATATTTTGGCGGGTATTTGGAATGTTTTGATTTGTTTTGTCTAGTTTAAAATATTTTGGCATGTATTTTGAAGGTTTTGCTTGGTTTTCATGTTTTTTTGTTATTTTTTGGCAAGGGTGTTTTTTGGTTTGATCAGTTCTGGCTGGTTTTCTAATATGTTGGCCGATTTTCAGAATGTTTTGATCAGTTTTGGCGGGTTTTAAGATATTTTAGAGGTTGTTTATAATATTTTGGTTTCTTTAGCTTTGTTTTTACTATATTTTGGCGGGTTTTTTGAAAGTTTTGATCACTTCTGACTGGTTTTCTAGTATTTTGGCATCTTTTCAGAATGTTTTGATCAGTTTTGGCAGGTTCTAAACTATTTTGTCGGGTTTTTGGAATGTTTTGGTTGGTTTTGATTTGTTTTTATGATGTTTTGGCAGGTTTTCGGAATGTTTTGGCGGTGTTTTAGAATGTTTTGTATTCTCTTGAGTTGTTTTTATTGTGTTGGCAGGTTTTGGTATGTTTGGATTCCTTTTGGCGGGTTTTGAAATATTTTGGCGGGTATTTGGAATGTTGTGGTTTGCTTTCATTTGTTTTGATTATGTTTTGGCAAGTTATTGAATGTTTTGATCACTTCTGACTGGTTTTCTAGTATTTTGGCATCTTTTTAGAATGTTTTGATCAGTTTTGGCGGCTTCTAAACTATTTTGTCGCGTTTTTGGAATGTTTTGGTTGGTTTTTATTCGTTTTTATTTTGATTTTGCGGGTTTTCATAATGTTTTGGTCGGTTTTCCAGAATGTTTTGGTTGGTTTTGATTTCTTTTTAATATTATTTTGCAGGTTTTGGAATGTTTTGATTTGTTTTGTCTAGTTTAAAATATTTTGGCATGTATTTTGAAGGTTTTGGTTGGTTTTCATGTTTTTTTGTTATTTTTTGGCAAGGGTTTTTTTTGGTTTGATCAGTTCTGGCTGGTTTTCTAATATGTTGGCCGATTTTCAGAATGTTTTGATCAGTTTTGGCTGGTGTTATATTTTGGCGTGTTTTTAGAATTTTGAATATTTTGGCTCTTCTCGCAGAGATTATGGTGCCAGTTGCGGGGCGCTTCGTGGCGCTTCTGTGGCATGACGCCTGGGAGTGGAACTTACATTCTAAGGCTCTGTATCCATACGCAATGTGCCACCAGACGCCACTGTGGCCACTTTGACAGTGCCACGTGCCTCCTGTAAACTGACATCAGGAACATAGGCACATGAGTTTTTTTTCCCAGGGAAAATGGTCGCGTCCCTGTTCATGGGAAAGAGTTCTGGAGTGAATGGCTGCCTGCTGAAATTCCAAAGATCACAGGATGCCTCCCAGATGCAGCTGCCACCAAATGCAACCTTGGCTGTGTTGCAGTCCATTTTGGGAGGGGGCACCCCGGGGGGTTACCGTAGGGCCCCCTAGGCTGTGAGTGCACTGGCAGCAGCAGGCAGGCAAGGAGATTCCACAGGGATTCTGAGGGTGCAGATTAAATGAGGGTTTATTGGGGGTCCCATCCCCGGGAACAGCACGGTTTCTGAGGGAAAAAGGGGGAAGGGGGAGGGGGAAGGAGGGGGAGCCTAGGGGAGGGAAGGGCCAACAGGGTAGGAAGGCGAAGAGGGAGGAAAGGATAAGAGAGCAACCGGTCTCACTCGCACGGTTTCTAAGGCAGATTGAAAGTGGGCACGGAATGAGACTTGTGCCAATGGGATTACAGATACGGGATGCTCCAGGACAGGACCACAGGCTTGGGATAGACAATAACTTTTGGAGGGGTGAGACAGAGAATACCATTTAAATAAAATGCAATACTACATGGATGGTTTGACAGTGCCAAGTGTCTCCTGCAAATTGACATCAGGAACCTGGACTGGTAAGTTTTGTTTCCCAGTTAAAAGGGCCAGCAGTTGTGTAAAACGGCCAGTGGAAGGGAGTGGCCTGCTGCCTGCTGAAATTCCAAAGGTAGCAGGATGCCGCCAGGACACAAAGTGCAAAGATCAGCAAGTCTGGCTGGTATGACAGTAACACGTGCCTCCTGCGAACTATCAGGAAACTGGGCTGATGAGTTTTATTTCCCAGGGAAAAGGGCCAGCATTTGGGCCCAGTCACCAGTGGCCCAGACAGGCCGGATGCCTGCTGAAATTCCAAAGGTCGCAGGATGCCACCCAGACCCAATGTGCCACCATCAGCAACGGTGGCTGGTTTGAAAGTTCCAAGTGCCTCCTGTAAACTGACATCAGGTACCTGGCCTGGTGAGTTTTGTTTCCCAGGGAAAAGGGTCAGGGTTCATGTTGAGGGGCAAGGGGCATGGAATGGACAACTGCCTGCTGAAATTCCAAAGGTGGCAGGATGCATCTCAGACGCAAGGTGCCACCAGAGGCAACTGTGGCTGGATTGACAGTGTCACGTGCCTCCTGCAAACGGACATCAAGAACCATGGCTGATCAGTTTTGTTCCCCAGCCAAAAGGTCCACTGTTTTATGCAAGGTGCCAATGGCGCAGGATGGCCAGCTGCCTCCAGAAATTCCGAATGTCGCATGATGCCTCCCAGACGAAGGTACCAACATGAGCAACTGTGGCTGGTTTGACAGTGCCAAGTGCCTGCTGCAAACTGACATCGGGAACATGGCCTGGTCAGATTCGTTTCCCAGGCAAAAGGCCCAGTGTTCGTTTGCAGGTGACAGTGGCCCAGAGTGGTTGACTGACTACCAAAATTCCGAACATCGCAGGATGCCTCCCAGCTGCAAGCTGCCAGAAAATGTAACTGTGGCTGATTTTTACAGTGAAAAGTGCCTCCTGCAAACAGACAACAGGACTTTGCCTGGTGAGTTTTGTTTCTCTGGGGAATGGCCAGAGTTCCTGGGTGGGTTCTGGTGGACCGTAGCTGCAGGGTGCTCCTGAAAATTCCGAACATCTCAGGAGACCTGCCAGAAGCAAGGCACCACCAGAGGCAAGTGTGGCTGGTTGGACAGTGTCAAGTGCCTCTTGCAAACTGACATCAGGAACTTGGCCGGGTGAGTTTTGCTTCTCTGGGGAAAGGCCATGGCTCAGGTCCGGGGCCAGCTGGCACGCAACGGCCGGCTTATTCTGATATTCCGAATGTCCCAGGGTGCCTCCAAGACGCAAGCTGCCAGCAGAGGCAACGGTGGCTTGTTTGACAGTGCCAAGTGCCTCCTGCAAACTGACATCAGGAACTAGGCCTGATGAGTTTTGTGACTTTTAGGAAAGGCCATGGTTCATGTCCTGGTTCCTGTGGCCCCGGGAGGCAAGCTGCCGGCTGAAATTCTGAACGTCTCAGGATGCCATGCGGAAGCAAGATGCCACCACGGGCAAATGTGGCTGGTTGGACAGTGCCAAGTGCCTCCTGCAAACTGACATCAGGAACCTGGCCTGGTGAGTTCTGTTTCTCAGAGGAAAAGCCATTGTTCCTGTCCCACGTCCTGTAGCCCGGAGTGGCCGGATGTCTGCTGAAATTCCTCACGGTTGAGGATACCACGTAGATGCAAGGTGCCCCCACAGGCACCAGTGGCTGGTTTGACAGTGCCAAATGTCTCCTGCAAACTGACATCAGGAACCTGGCCTGGTGACTTTTGTTTCTCTGGGGAAAGGCCATGATTCATATCCTGGACCCGTAGGCCCGGAGTGGCCGGCTGCCTGCTGAAATTTCTAACGGATCATGATGCCGCCCAGATGCAACGTACCCCCACAGGCACCTGTGGCTGGTTTGACAGTGCCAAGTGCCTCCTGCAAACTGACATCAGGAACCTGGCTTGGTGACTTTGTTTCTCTGGGGAAAGGCCATTGTTCCACTTCTGAGCCCGGTAGCCCGGAGTGGCTAGATGCCTGCTGAAATTCTGCACGGATCAGGATAGCTCCCAGATGAAAGCAGCCCTCACAGGCACCTGTGGCTGGTTTGACAGTGCCAAGTGCCTCCTGCAAACTGACATCAGGAACCTGGCCTGGGGAGTGTTGTTTCTCAGGGGAAAGGCCATGGTTCGTGTCAAGTGCCCGGTGGCCTGGAGTGGCCGGCTGCCTGCTGAAATTCTGCACGGATCAGGATACCTCCCAGATGCAAGGTGCCCCCACAGGCACCTGTGGCTGGTTTGACAGTGCCAATTGCCTCCTGCAAACTGACATCATCAACCTGGCCGGCTGAGTTTTGTTTCTCAGGGGAAAGGCCATCGTTGTTATCCAGGGCCCGGTGGCCCGGAGTGGCCGGATGCCTGCTGAAATTCTGCACGGATCAGGATAGCTCCCAGATGAAAGCAGCCCTCACAGGCACCTGTGGCTGGTTTGACAGTGCCAAGTGCCTCCTGCAAACTGACATCAGGAACCTGGCCTGGGGAGTGTTGTTTCTCAGGGGAAAGGCCATGGTTCATGTCCAGGGCCCGGTCTCCTGGAGTGGCCGGCTGCCTGCTGAAATTCCGCACGGATCATGATACCACCCAGATGAAAGGAGCCCCCAGAGGCAACAGTGGCTGGTTTGACAGTGCCAAGTGCCTCCTTCAAACTGACATCAGGAACCTGGCCTGGTGACTTTTGTTTCTCTGGGGAAAGGCCATCGTTCTTAGCCAGGGCGGGGTGGCCCGGATTGGGAGGCTGCCTGCTGAAATTCCGAACGGATCAGGATATCTCCCAGATGAAAGGAGGCCCCACAGGCAACTGTGGCTGGTTTGACATTGCCAAGTGCCTCCTGCAAACTGACATCAGGAACCTGGCCTGGTGACTTTTGTTTCTCTGGGGAAAGGCCATGGTTCATGTCTAGGCCCCGGTGGCCCACAGTGGCCGCCTGCCTGCTGAAATTCCGCATGGACCACAATGCCTCCCTGACCGAAAGTACGACTATAGGCAACTGTGGCTGGTTTGTCAGTGCCAAGCGCCTTCTGTAAACTGACATCAGGAACCTGGCCTGCTGGCTTTTGTTTCTCAGGGGAGAGGCTATGGCTCGTGTCCTGGGCCCGGTGGCCCGGAGTGGCCAGCTGCCTGCTGAAATTCCGAACGGATCAGGATACCTCCCAGATGCAAGGTGCCCCCACAGGCACCTGTGGCTGGTTTGACAGTGCCAAGTGCGTCCTGCAAACTGACATCAGGAACCTGGCCTGGTGACTTTTGTTTCTCTGGGGAAAGGCCATGGTTCGTGTCCAGGGCCCGGTGGCCTCGAGTGGCCGGCTGCCTGCTGAAATTCTGCACGGATGAGGGTACCACAAGGATGCAAGACGCCCAAAGAGGCACCTGTGGCTGGTTTGACAGTGCCAAGTGCCTCCTGCAAACTGACGTCAGGAACCTGGCCTGGTGACTTTTGTTTCTCTGGGGAAAGACCATGGTTCTTGTTCAGTGCCCGGTGGCCTCGAGTGGCCGGCTGCCTGCTGAAATTCTGAAAGTATCAGGATGCCACCCAGATCCGAGGTGTCCCCACAAGCAACTGTGGCTGGTTTGAGAGTGCCAAGTGCCTCCTGCAAACTGACATCAGAAAACTGGGCTGGTCACTTTGGCTTCTCTGGGGAAAGGCCAATATTCATGTCCAGTACCCGGTGGTCGGAGTGGCCGACTGCCTGCTGAAATTCCGAACGGATCAGGATGCCTCCCAGATGCAAGGTGCCCCCACAGGCAACTCTGATTGGTTTGTCAGTGCCAAGCGCCTTTTGCAAACTGACATCAGGAACCTGGCCTGGTGACTTTTGTTTCTCTGGGGAATGGCCATGGTTTCTGTACAGGGCCTGTTGGCCAGTAGAGGTCGGCCGCCTGCTGAAATTCCGCACGGATCAGGATACCACCTAGATGCAAGGTGCCCCCACAGGCAACTGTGGCTGGTTTGACAGTGCCAAGTGCTTCCTGCAAACTGACATCAGGAACCTGGCCTAGTGAGTTTTGTTTCTCTGGGGAAAGGCCATGCTTCATCTCCAGGGCCCGGTCTCCTGGAGTGGCCGGCTGCCTGCTGAAATTCCGCACGGATCATGATACCACCCAGATGAAAGGAGCCCCCACAGGCAACTGTGGCTGGTTTGACAGTGCCAAGTGCCTCCTGCAAACTGACATCGGGAACCTGGCCTGGTGACTTTTGTTTCTCTGGGGAAAGGCCATGGTTCCTGTGCAGGGCTTGGTGGCGAGTAGTGGCCGTCCGCCAGCTGAAATTCCTCACGGTTGAGGATACCTCCCAGATGCATGGAGCCCGCACAGGCAACTGTGGCTGGTTTGACAGTGCCAAGTGCCTCCTGCAAACTGACATCAGCAACCTGGCCGGGGGAGTTTTGTTTCTCGGGGGAAAGGCCATCGTTCGTGTCCAGTGCACGGCGGCCTGGAGTGGCCGGCTGCCTGCTGAAATTCCTCACGGTTGAGGATACCTCCCAGATGCAAGGTGCCCCCACAGGCAACTGTTGGTAGTTTGACAGTGCCAAGTGCCTCCTGCAAACTGACATCAGTGACCTGGCCTGGTGACTTTTGTTTCTCTGGGGAAAGGCCATGGTTCATGTTCAGTGCCCGGTGGCCTCGAGTGGCCGGCTGCCTGCTGAAATTCCGCACAGATGAGGATACCACCTAGAAGCAAATGCCCCCACAGGCACCAGTGGCTGGTTTAACAGTGCCAAGTGCCTCCTGCAAACTGACATCAGGAACCTGGCCTGCTGACTTTTGTTTCTCTGGGGAAACGCCATGATTCATGTCCAGTGCCCGGTGGCATGGAGTGGCCGGCTGCCTGCTGAAATTCCGAACGGATCAGGATACCTCCCAGATGCAAGGGGCCCCCACAGGCAACTGTGGTTGGTTTGACAGTGCCAAGTGCCTCCTGCAAACTGACATCAGGAACCTGGCCTGGTGACTTTTGTTTCTCAGGGGAAAGGCCATGCTTCATATCCTGAACCCTTATGCCCAGAGTGGCCGGCTGCCTGCTGAAATTCCGAACGGATCAGGATGCCGCCCAGATTCAAGGTGCCCCCACAGGCACCTGTGGCTGGTTTGACAGTGCCAAGTGCCTCCTGCAAACTGACATCAGCAACCTGGCCGGGTGACTTTTGTTTCTCTGTGGAGAGGCCATAGTTCGTGCTCAGCGCCGGTCGCCCGTAGTGGACGGCTGCCTCCTGAAATTCCAAACGGTTGAGGATACATCCCAGATGAAATGTGCTCCCACAGGCAACAGTGGCTGGTTTGACAGTGCCAAGTGCCTCCTGCAAACTGACATCAGGAACCTGGCATGGTGACTTTTGTTTCTCGGGGGAAAGGCCATGCTTCATATCCTGGACCCTTAGGCCCAGAGTGACCGGCTGCCTGCTGAAATTCCGAACGGATCAGGATGCCGCCCAGATGCAAGGTGCCCCCACAGACACCTGTGGCTGGTTTGACAGTGCCAAGTGCCTCCTGCAAACTGACATCAGGAACCTGGCCTGGTGACTTTTGTTTCTCTGTGGAGAGGCCATAGTTCATGCCCAGCGCCGGTCGCCCGTAGTGGACGGCTGCCTCCTGAAATTCCAAACGGTTGAGGATACATCCCAGATGAAATGTGCTCCCACAGGCAACAGTGGCTGGTTTGACAGTGCCAAGTGCCTCCTGCAAACTGACATCAGGAACCTGGCCTGGTGACTTTTGTTTCTCTGGGGAAAGGCCATGGTTCACATCCTGGACCCGAAGGCCCGGAGTGGCCGGCTGCCTGCTGAAATTCCGCACGGATCAGGATACCTCTCAGACGAAGGTACCTCCACAGGCAACAGTGGCTGGTTTGACAGTGCCAAGTGCCTCCTGCAAACTGACATCAGGAACCTGGCCTGGTGACTTTTGTTTCTCTGTGGAAAGGCCATGCTTCATATCCTGGACCCTTAGGCCCGGAGTGGCCAGCTGCCTGCTGAAATTCCGCACGGATCAGGATTCTTCCCAGATTCAAGGTGCCCCCACAGGCACCTGTGGCTGGTTTGACAGTGCCAAGTGCCTCCTGCAAACTGACATCAGGAACCTGGCCTGGTGACTTTTGTTTCTCTGGGGAAAGACCATCGTTGCTATCCAGGGCCGGGTGGCCTGGATTTGCCGGCTGCCTGCTGAAATTCCGCATGGATCAGGATACCGCTGAAATGAAGGGAGCCCCCACAGGCAACAGTGGCTGGTTTGACAGTGCCAAGTGCCTCCTGCAAACTGACATCAGGAACCTGGCCTGGTGAGTTTTGTTTCTCTGGGGACAGGCCATTGTATATGTACAGGGCCTGGATGCTCTGAATGGCCGTCCGCCTGCTGAAATTCCACACGGCTGAGGATATCTCCCAGATGCAAGGTGCCCCTACAGGCAACTGTGGCTGGTTTGACAGTGCCAAGTGCCTCCTGCAAACTAACATCAGGAACCTGGCCTGGTGACTTTTGTTTCTCAGGGGAAAGGCCATCGTTCGTGTCCAGGGCCGGGTGGCCCGGCCTGCTCGGCTGCCTGCTGAAATTCTGCACGGATCAGGATGCCTCCAAGATGGAAAGTGCCCCCACAGGCAACTGTTGGTAGTTTGACAGTGCCAAGTGCCTCCTGCAAACTGACATCAGCAACCTGGCCTGGTGACTTTTGTTTCTCTGGGGAAAGGCCATGGTTCACATCCTGGACCCGAAGGCCCGGATTGGCCGGCTGCCTGCTGAAATTCCGCACGGATCAGGATACCTCCCAGATGCAAGGTGCCCCCAAAGGCAACAGTGGCTGGTTTGACAGTGCCAAGTGCCTCCTGCAAACTGACATCAGGAACCTGACCTGGTGACTTTTGTTTCTCAGGGGAAAGGCCATCCTTCCTCTCCAGGGCCCGGTGGCTTAGAGTGGCCGGCTGCCTGCTGAAATTCGAAACGGATCAGGATACCTCTCAGACCGAAGGTACCTCCACAGGCAACAGTGGCTGGTTTGACAGTGCCAAGTGCCTCCTGCAAACTGACATCAGGAACCTGGCCTGGTGACTTTTGTTTCTCTGTGGAAAGGCCATGCTTCATATCCTGGACCCTTAGGCCCGGAGTGGCCACCTGCCTGCTGAAA
This sequence comes from Passer domesticus, assembly GCF_036417665.1. Classification (NCBI taxonomy): domain Eukaryota; kingdom Metazoa; phylum Chordata; class Aves; order Passeriformes; family Passeridae; genus Passer; species Passer domesticus. The sequence goes on from NC_087484.1 coordinate 27,873,275, forward strand.
TTCCGAATGGATCAGGATGCCGCCCAGATGCAAGGTACACCTACAGGCAACTGTGGCTGGTTTGACAGAGCCAAGTGCCTCCTGCAAACTGACATCAGGAACCTGGCCTGGTGACTTTTGTTTCTCTGGGGAAAGGTCATGGTTCATGTCCAGGGCCCGGTGGCCCGTGGTGGCCGGCTGCCTGGTTAAATTCCGCATGAATCAGGATAGCCTCCAGATGACAGGAGACCCCACAGGCAACAGTGGCTGGTTTGACAGTGCCAAGTGCCTCCTGCAAACTGACATCAGGAACCTGGCCTGGTGACTTTTGTTTCTCTGTGGAAAGGCCATGCTTCATATCCTGGACCCTTAGGCCCGGAGTGGCCAGCTGCCTGCTGAAATTCCGCACGGATCAGGACACTTCCCAGATGCAAGGTGCCCCCACAGGCATCTGTGGCTGGTTTGATAGTGCCAAGTGCCTCCTGCAAACTGACATCAGGAACCTGGCCTGGTGACTTTTGTTTCTCTGGGGAAAGGCCATCGTTGCTATCCAGGGCCGGGTGGCCTGGATTGGCCGGCTGCCTGCTGAAATTCCGCACGGATCAGGATACCGCCTAGATGAAGGGAGCCCCCACAGGCAACAGTGGCTGGTTTGACAGTGCCAAGTGCCTCCTGCAAACTGACATCAGGAACCTGGCCTGGTGACTTTTGTTTCTCTGGGGACAGGCCATTGTATATGTACAGGGCCTGGATGCTCTGAATGGCCGTCCGCCTGCTGAAATTCCACACGGCTGAGGATATCTCCCAGATGCAAGGTGCCCCTACAGGCAACTGTGGCTGGTTTGACAGTGCCAAGTGCCTCCTGCAAACTGACATCAGGAACCTGGCCTGGTGACTTTTGTTTCTCTGGGGAAAGGCCATGGTTCACATCCTGGACCCGAAGGCCCGGAGTGGCCGGCTGCCTGCTGAAATTCCGCACGGATCAGGATACCTCCCAGATGCAAGGTGCCCCCAAAGGCATCTGTGGCTGGTTTGACAGTGCCAAGTGCCTCCTGCAAACTGACATCAGGAACCTGACCTGGTGACTTTTGTTTCTCAGGGGAAAGGCCATCCTTCCTCTCCAGGGCCCGGTGGCCCAGAGTGGCCGGCTGCCTGCTGAAATTCGAAACGGATCAGGATACCTCTCAGACCGAAGGTACCTCCACAGGCAACAGTGGCTGGTTTGACAGTGCCAAGTGCCTCCTGCAAACTGACATCAGGAACCTGGCCTGGTGACTTTTGTTTCTCAGGGGAAAGGCCATCGTTCGTGTCCAGGGCCGGGTGGCCCGGCCTGCTCGGCTGCCTGCTGAAATTCCGCACGGATCAGGATACTTCCCAGATGCAAGGTGCCCCCACAGGCATCTGTGGCTGGTTTGACAGTGCCAAGTGCCTCCTGCAAACTGACATCAGGAACCTGGCATGTTGACTTTTGTTTCTCTGGGGAAAGGTCATCGTTGCTATCCAGGGCCGGGTGGCCTTGATTGGCCGGCTGCCTGCTGAAATTCCGCACGGATCAGGATACCGCCTAGATGAAGGGAGCCCCCACAGGCAACAGTGGCTGGTTTGACAGTGCCAAGTGCCTCCTGCAAACTGACATCAGGAACCTGGCCTGGTGAGTTTTGTTTCTCTGGGGACAGGCCATTGTATATGTACAGGGCCTGGATGCTCTGAATGGCCGTCCGCCTGCTGAAATTCCACACGGCTGAGGATATCTCCCAGATGCAAGGTGCCCCTACAGGCAACTGTGGCTGGTTTGACAGTGCCAAGTGCCTCCTGCAAACTGACATCAGGAACCTGGCCTGGTGACTTTTGTTTCTCAGGGGAAAGGCCATCGTTCGTGTCCAGGGCCGGGTGGCCCGGCCTGCTCGGCTGCCTGCTGAAATTCCGCACGGATCAGGATACTTCCCAGATGCAAGGTGCCCCCACAGGCATCTGTGGCTGGTTTGACAGTGCCAAGTGCCTCCTGCAAACTGACATCAGGAACCTGGCCTGGTGACTTTTGTTTCTCAGGGGAAAGGCCATCGTTCGTGTCCAGGGCCGGGTGGCCTTGATTGGCCGGCTGCCTGCTGAAATTCCGCACGGATCAGGATACCGCCTAGATGAAGGGAGCCCCCACAGGCAACAGTGGCTGGTTTGACAGTGCCAAGTGCCTCCTGCAAACTGACATCAGGAACCTGGCCTGGTGACTTTTGTTTCTCTGGGGAAAGGCCATTGTATATGTACAGGGCCTGGATGCTCTGAATGGCCGTCCGCCTGCTGAAATTCCACACGGCTGAGGATATCTCCCAGATGCAAGGTGCCCCTACAGGCAACTGTGGCTGGTTTGACAGTGCCAAGTGCCTCCTGCAAACTGACATCAGGAACCTGGCCTGGTGACTTTTGTTTCTCAGGGGAAAGGCCATCGTTCGTGTCCAGGGCCGGGTGGCCCGGCCTGCTCGGCTGCCTGCTGAAATTCCGCACGGATCAGGATGCCTCCCAGATGGAAAGTGCCCCCACAGGCAACAGTGGCTGGTTTGACAGTGCCAAGTGCCTCCTGCAAACTGACATCAGGAACCTGGCCTGCTGACTTTTGTTTCTCTGGGGAAAGCCATGGTTCACATCCTGGACCCGAAGGCCCGGATTGGCCGGCTGCCTGCTGAAATTCCGCACGGATCAGGATACCTCCCAGATGCAAGGTGCCCCCAAAGGCATCTGTGGCTGGTTTGACAGTGCCAAGTGCCTCCTGCAAACTGACATCAGGAACCTGACCTGGTGACTTTTGTTTCTCAGGGGAAAGGCCATCGTTCCTATCCAGGGCCCGGTGGCCCAGAGTGGCCGGCTGCCTGCTGAAATTCGAAACGGATCAGGATACCTCTCAGACCGAAGGTACCTCCACAGGCAACAGTGGCTGGTTTGACAGTGCCAAGTGCCTCCTGCAAACTGACATCAGGAACCTGGCCTGGTGGCTTTTGTTTCTCTGTGGAAAGGCCATGCTTCATATCCTGGACCCTTAGGCCCGGAGTGGCCAGCTGCCTGCTGAAATTCCGCACGGATCAGGATACTTCCCAGATGCAAGGTGCCCCCACAGGCATCTGTGGCTGGTTTGACAGTGCCAAGTGCCTCCTGCAAACTGACATCAGGAACCTGGCATGGTGACTTTTGTTTCTCTGGGGAAAGGCCATCGTTGCTATCCAGGGCCGGGTGGCCTGGATTGGCCGGCTGCCTGCTGAAATTCCGCACGGATCAGGATACCGCCTAGATGAAGGGAGCCCCCACAGGCAACAGTGGCTGGTTTGACAGTGCCAAGTGCCTCCTGCAAACTGACATCAGGAACCTGGCTTGGTGACTTTTGTTTCTCTGGGGAAAGGCCATTGTACATGTCCAGGGCCCGGTGGCCCGGAGTGGCCAGCCGCCTGCTGAAATTCCAAACGGATCAGGATACCTCTCAGACCGAAGGTACCTCCACAGGCAACAGTGGCTAGTTTGACAGTGCCAAGTGCCTCCTGCAAACTGACATCAGGAACCTGGCCTGGTGAGTTTTGTTTCTCTGGGGACAGGCCATTGTATATGTACAGGGCCTGGATGCTCTGAATGGCCGTCCGCCTGCTGAAATTCCACACGGCTGAGGATATCTCCCAGATGCAAGGTGCCCCTACAGGCAACTGTGGCTGGTTTGACAGTGCCAAGTGCCAAGTGCCTCCTGCAAACTGACATCAGGAACCTGGCCTGGTGACTTTTGTTTCTCTGGGGAAAGGCCATCGTTCGTGTCCAGGGCCGGGTGGCCCGGCCTGCTCGGCTGCCTGCTGAAATTCCACACGGCTGAGGATATCTCCCAGATGCAAGGTGCCCCTACAGGCAACTGTGGCTGGTTTGACAGTGCCAAGTGCCTCCTGCAAACTGACATCAGGAACCTGGCTTGGTGGCTTTTGTTTCTCTGGGGAAAGGCCATTGTACATGTCCAGGGCCCGGTGGCCCGGAGTGGCCAGCTGCCTGCTGAAATTCCAAACGGATCAGGATACCTCTCAGACCGAAGGTACCTCCACAGGCAACTGTGGCTGGTTTGACAGTGCCAAGTGCCTCCTGCAAACTGACATCAGGAACCTGGCCTGGTGACTTTTGTTTCTCTGGGGACAGGCCATTGTATATGTACAGGGCCTGGATGCTCTGAATGGCCGTCCGCCTGCTGAAATTCCACACGGCTGAGGATATCTCCCAGATGCAAGGTGCCCCTACAGGCAACTGTGGCTGGTTTGACAGTGCCAAGTGCCTCCTGCAAACTGACATCAGGAACCTGGCCTGGTGACTTTTGTTTCTCAGGGGAAAGGCCATCGTTCGTGTCCAGGGCCGGGTGGCCCGGCCTGCTCGGCTGCCTGCTGAAATTCCGCACGGATCAGGATGCCTCCCAGATGGAAAGTGCCCCCACAGGCAACTGTGGCTGGTTTGACAGTGCCAGGTGCCTCCTGCAAACTGACATCAGGAACCTGGCCTGCTGACTTTTGTTTCTCTGGGGAAAGCCATGGTTCACATCCTGGACCCGAAGGCCCGGATTGGCCGGCTGCCTGCTGAAATTCCGCACGGATCAGGATACCTCCCAGATGCAAGGTGCCCCCAAAGGCATCTGTGGCTGGTTTGACAGTGCCAAGTGCCTCCTGCAAACTGACATCAGGAACCTGACCTGGTGACTTTTGTTTCTCAGGGGAAAGGCCATCGTTCCTATCCAGGGCCCGGTGGCCCGGAGTGGCCGGCTGCCTGCTGAAATTCGAAACGGATCAGGATACCTCTCAGACCGAAGGTACCTCCACAGGCAACAGTGGCTGGTTTGACAGTGCCAAGTGCCTCCTGCAAACTGACATCAGGAACCTGGCTTGGTGACTTTTGTTTCTCTGGGGAAAGGCCATTGTACATGTCCAGGGCCCGGTGGCCCGGAGTGGCCAGCCGCCTGCTGAAATTCCAAACGGATCAGGATACCTCTCAGACCGAAGGTACCTCCACAGGCAACAGTGGCTAGTTTGACAGTGCCAAGTGCCTCCTGCAAACTGACATCAGGAACCTGGCCTGGTGACTTTTGTTTCTCTGGGGACAGGCCATTGTATATGTACAGGGCCTGGATGCTCTGAATGGCCGTCCGCCTGCTGAAATTCCACACGGCTGAGGATATCTCCCAGATGCAAGGTGCCCCTACAGGCAACTGTGGCTGGTTTGACAGTGCCAAGTGCCAAGTGCCTCCTGCAAACTGACATCAGGAACCTGGCCTGGTGACTTTTGTTTCTCAGGGGAAAGGCCATCGTTCGTGTCCAGGGCCGGGTGGCCCGGCCTGCTCGGCTGCCTGCTGAAATTCCGCACGGATCAGGATGCCTCCAAGATGGAAAGTGCCCCCACAGGCAACAGTGGCTGGTTTGACAGTGCCAAGTGCCTCCTGCAAACTGACATCAGGAACCTGGCCTGGTGGCTTTTGTTTCTCTGTGGAAAGGCCATGCTTCATATCCTGGACCCTTAGGCCCGGAGTGGCCAGCTGCCTGCTGAAATTCCGCACGGATCAGGATACTTCCCAGATGCAAGGTGCCCCCACAGGCATCTGTGGCTGGTTTGACAGTGCCAAGTGCCTCCTGCAAACTGACATCAGGAACCTGGCATGGTGACTTTTGTTTCTCTGGGGAAAGGCCATCGTTGCTATCCAGGGCCGGGTGGCCTGGATTGGCCGGCTGCCTGCTGAAATTCCGCACGGATCAGGATACCGCCTAGATGAAGGGAGCCCCCACAGGCAACAGTGGCTGGTTTGACAGTGCCAAGTGCCTCCTGCAAACTGACATCAGGAACCTGGCTTGGTGACTTTTGTTTCTCTGGGGAAAGGCCATTGTACATGTCCAGGGCCCGGTGGCCCGGAGTGGCCAGCCGCCTGCTGAAATTCCAAACGGATCAGGATACCTCTCAGACCGAAGGTACCTCCACAGGCAACAGTGGCTAGTTTGACAGTGCCAAGTGCCTCCTGCAAACTGACATCAGGAACCTGGCCTGGTGAGTTTTGTTTCTCTGGGGACAGGCCATTGTATATGTACAGGGCCTGGATGCTCTGAATGGCCGTCCGCCTGCTGAAATTCCACACGGCTGAGGATATCTCCCAGATGCAAGGTGCCCCTACAGGCAACTGTGGCTGGTTTGACAGTGCCAAGTGCCAAGTGCCTCCTGCAAACTGACATCAGGAACCTGGCCTGGTGACTTTTGTTTCTCTGGGGAAAGGCCATCGTTCGTGTCCAGGGCCGGGTGGCCCGGCCTGCTCGGCTGCCTGCTGAAATTCCACACGGCTGAGGATATCTCCCAGATGCAAGGTGCCCCTACAGGCAACTGTGGCTGGTTTGACAGTGCCAAGTGCCTCCTGCAAACTGACATCAGGAACCTGGCTTGGTGGCTTTTGTTTCTCTGGGGAAAGGCCATTGTACATGTCCAGGGCCCGGTGGCCCGGAGTGGCCAGCTGCCTGCTGAAATTCCAAACGGATCAGGATACCTCTCAGACCGAAGGTACCTCCACAGGCAACTGTGGCTGGTTTGACAGTGCCAAGTGCCTCCTGCAAACTGACATCAGGAACCTGGCCTGGTGACTTTTGTTTCTCTGGGGACAGGCCATTGTATATGTACAGGGCCTGGATGCTCTGAATGGCCGTCCGCCTGCTGAAATTCCACACGGCTGAGGATATCTCCCAGATGCAAGGTGCCCCTACAGGCAACTGTGGCTGGTTTGACAGTGCCAAGTGCCTCCTGCAAACTGACATCAGGAACCTGGCCTGGTGACTTTTGTTTCTCAGGGGAAAGGCCATCGTTCGTGTCCAGGGCCGGGTGGCCCGGCCTGCTCGGCTGCCTGCTGAAATTCCGCACGGATCAGGATGCCTCCCAGATGGAAAGTGCCCCCACAGGCAACTGTGGCTGGTTTGACAGTGCCAGGTGCCTCCTGCAAACTGACATCAGGAACCTGGCCTGCTGACTTTTGTTTCTCTGGGGAAAGCCATGGTTCACATCCTGGACCCGAAGGCCCGGATTGGCCGGCTGCCTGCTGAAATTCCGCACGGATCAGGATACCTCCCAGATGCAAGGTGCCCCCAAAGGCATCTGTGGCTGGTTTGACAGTGCCAAGTGCCTCCTGCAAACTGACATCAGGAACCTGACCTGGTGACTTTTGTTTCTCAGGGGAAAGGCCATCGTTCCTATCCAGGGCCCGGTGGCCCGGAGTGGCCGGCTGCCTGCTGAAATTCGAAACGGATCAGGATACCTCTCAGACCGAAGGTACCTCCACAGGCAACAGTGGCTGGTTTGACAGTGCCAAGTGCCTCCTGCAAACTGACATCAGGAACCTGGCTTGGTGACTTTTGTTTCTCTGGGGAAAGGCCATTGTACATGTCCAGGGCCCGGTGGCCCGGAGTGGCCAGCCGCCTGCTGAAATTCCAAACGGATCAGGATACCTCTCAGACCGAAGGTACCTCCACAGGCAACAGTGGCTAGTTTGACAGTGCCAAGTGCCTCCTGCAAACTGACATCAGGAACCTGGCCTGGTGACTTTTGTTTCTCTGGGGACAGGCCATTGTATATGTACAGGGCCTGGATGCTCTGAATGGCCGTCCGCCTGCTGAAATTCCACACGGCTGAGGATATCTCCCAGATGCAAGGTGCCCCTACAGGCAACTGTGGCTGGTTTGACAGTGCCAAGTGCCAAGTGCCTCCTGCAAACTGACATCAGGAACCTGGCCTGGTGACTTTTGTTTCTCAGGGGAAAGGCCATCGTTCGTGTCCAGGGCCGGGTGGCCCGGCCTGCTCGGCTGCCTGCTGAAATTCCGCACGGATCAGGATGCCTCCAAGATGGAAAGTGCCCCCACAGGCAACAGTGGCTGGTTTGACAGTGCCAAGTGCCTCCTGCAAACTGACATCAGGAACCTGGCCTGGTGACTTTTGTTTCTCTGGGGAAAGGCCATGGTTCACATCCTGGACCCGAAGGCCCGGATTGGCCGGCTGCCTGCTGAAATTCCGCACGGATCAGGATACCTCCCAGATGCAAGGTGCCCCCAAAGGCATCTGTGGCTGGTTTGACAGTGCCAAGTGCCTCCTGCAAACTGACATCAGGAACCTGACCTGGTGACTTTTGTTTCTCAGGGGAAAGGCCATCCTTCCTCTCCAGGGCCCGGTGGCCCAGAGTGGCCGGCTGCCTGCTGAAATTCGAAACGGATCAGGATACCTCTCAGACCGAAGGTACCTCCACAGGCAACAGTGGCTGGTTTGACAGTGCCAAGTGCCTCCTGCAAACTGACATCAGGAACCTGGCCTGGTGACTTTTGTTTCTCTGGGGAAAGGCCATCGTTCGTGTCCAGGGCCGGGTGGCCCGGCCTGCTCGGCTGCCTGCTGAAATTCCGCACGGATCAGGATACTTCCCAGATGCAAGGTGCCCCTACAGGCAACTGTGGCTGGTTTGACAGTGCCAAGTGCCTCCTGCAAACTGACATCAGGAACCTGGCATGTTGACTTTTGTTTCTCTGGGGAAAGGTCATCGTTGCTATCCAGGGCCGGGTGGCCTTGATTGGCCGGCTGCCTGCTGAAATTCCGCACGGATCAGGATACCGCCTAGATGAAGGGAGCCCCCACAGGCAACAGTGGCTGGTTTGACAGTGCCAAGTGCCTCCTGCAAACTGACATCAGGAACCTGGCCTGGTGAGTTTTGTTTCTCTGGGGACAGGCCATTGTATATGTACAGGGCCTGGATGCTCTGAATGGCCGTCCGCCTGCTGAAATTCCACACGGCTGAGGATATCTCCCAGATGCAAGGTGCCCCTACAGGCAACTGTGGCTGGTTTGACAGTGCCAAGTGCCTCCTGCAAACTGACATCAGGAACCTGGCCTGGTGACTTTTGTTTCTCAGGGGAAAGGCCATCGTTCGTGTCCAGGGCCGGGTGGCCCGGCCTGCTCGGCTGCCTGCTGAAATTCCGCACGGATCAGGATGCCTCCCAGATGGAAAGTGCCCCCACAGGCAACTGTGGCTGGTTTGACAGTGCCAAGTGCCTCCTGCAAACTGACATCAGGAACCTGGCCTGCTGACTTTTGTTTCTCTGGGGAAAGCCATGGTTCACATCCTGGACCCGAAGGCCCGGATTGGCCGGCTGCCTGCTGAAATTCCGCACGGATCAGGATACCTCCCAGATGCAAGGTGCCCCCAAAGGCATCTGTGGCTGGTTTAACAGTGCCAAGTGCCTCCTGCAAACTGACATCAGGAACCTGACCTGGTGACTTTTGTTTCTCAGGGGAAAGGCCATCGTTCCTATCCAGGGCCCGGTGGCCCAGAGTGGCCGGCTGCCTGCTGAAATTCGAAACGGATCAGGATACCACTCAGACCGAAGGTACCTCCACAGGCAACAGTGACTGGTTTGACAGTGCCAAGTGCCTCCTGCAAACTGACATCAGGAACCTGGCCTGGTGACTTTTGTTTCTCTGTGGAAAGGCCATGCTTCATATCCTGGACCCTTAGGCCCGGAGTGGCCAGCTGCCTGCTGAAATTCCGCACGGATCAGGATACTTCCCAGATGCAAGGTGCCCCCACAGGCATCTGCGGCTGGTTTGACAGTGCCAAGTGCCTCCTGCAAACTGACATCAGGAACCTGGCATGTTGACTTTTGTTTCTCTGGGGAAAGGCCATCGTTGCTATCCAGGTCCGGGTGGCCTGGATTGGCCGGCTGCCTGCTGAAATTCCGCACGGATCAGGATACCGCCGAGATGAAGGGAGCCCCCACAGGCAACAGTGGCTGGTTTGACAGTGCCAAGTGCCTCCTGCAAACTGACATCAGGAACCTGGCTTGGTGACTTTTGTTTCTCTGGGGAAAGGCCATTGTACATGTCCAGGGCCCGGTGGCCCGGAGTGGCCAGCCGCCTGCTGAAATTCCAAACGGATCAGGATACCTCTCAGACCGAAGGTACCTCCACAGGCAACAGTGGCTAGTTTGACAGTGCCAAGTGCCTCCTGCAAACTGACATCAGGAACCTGGCCTGGTGACTTTTGTTTCTCTGGGGACAGGCCATTGTATATGTACAGGGCCTGGATGCTCTGAATGGCCGTCCGCCTGCTGAAATTCCACACGGCTGAGGATATCTCCCAGATGCAAGGTGCCCCTACAGGCAACTGTGGCTGGTTTGACAGTGCCAAGTGCCTCCTGCAAACTGACATCAGGAACCTGGCCTGGTGACTTTTGTTTCTCAGGGGAAAGGCCATCGTTCGTGTCCAGGGCCGGGTGGCCCGGCCTGCTCGGCTGCCTGCTGAAATTCCGCACGGATCAGGATGCCTCCCAGATGGAAAGTGCCCCCACAGGCAACTGTGGCTGGTTTGACAGTGCCAAGTGCCTCCTGCAAACTGACATCAGGAACCTGGCTTGGTGGCTTTTGTTTCTCTGGGGAAAGGCCATTGTACATGTCCAGGGCCCGGTGGCCCGGAGTGGCCAGCTGCCTGCTGAAATTCCAAACGGATCAGGATACCTCTCAGACCGAAGGTACCTCCACAGGCAACTGTGGCTGGTTTGACAGTGCCAAGTGCCTCCTGCAAACTGACATCAGGAACCTGGCCTGGTGACTTTTGTTTCTCTGGGGACAGGCCATTGTATATGTACAGGGCCTGGATGCTCTGAATGGCCGTCCGCCTGCTGAAATTCCACACGGCTGAGGATATCTCCCAGATGCAAGGTGCCCCTACAGGCAACTGTGGCTGGTTTGACAGTGCCAAGTGCCTCCTGCAAACTGACATCAGGAACCTGGCCTGGTGACTTTTGTTTCTCTGGGGAAAGGCCATCGTTCGTGTCCAGGGCCGGGTGGCCCGGCCTGCTCGGCTGCCTGCTGAAATTCTGCACGGATCAGGATGCCTCCAAGATGGAAAGTGCCCCCACAGGCAACAGTGGCTGGTTTGACAGTGCCAAGTGCCTCCTGCAAACTGACATCAGCAACCTGGCCTGGTGACTTTTGTTTCTCTGGGGAAAGGCCGTGGTTCACATCCTGGACCCGAAGGCCCGGATTGGCCGGCTGCCTGCTGAAATTCCGCACGGATCAGGATACCTCCCAGATGCAAGGTGCCCCCAAAGGCATCTGTGGCTGGTTTGACAGTGCCAAGTGCCTCCTGCAAACTGACATCAGGAACCTGACCTGGTGACTTTTGTTTCTCAGGGGAAAGGCCATCCTTCCTCTCCAGGGCCCGGTGGCCCAGAGTGGCCGGCTGCCTGCTGAAATTCGAAACGGATCAGGATACCTCTCAGACCGAAGGTACCTCCACAGGCAACAGTGGCTGGTTTGACAGTGCCAAGTGCCTCCTGCAAACTGACATCAGGAACCTGGCCTGGTGACTTTTGTTTCTCAGGGGAAAGGCCATCGTTCGTGTCCAGGGCCGGGTGGCCCGGCCTGCTCGGCTGCCTGCTGAAATTCCGCACGGATCAGGATACTTCCCAGATGCAAGGTGCCCCCACAGGCATCTGTGGCTGGTTTGACAGTGCCAAGTGCCTCCTGCAAACTGACATCAGGAACCTGGCATGTTGACTTTTGTTTCTCTGGGGAAAGGCCATCGTTGCTATCCAGGGCCGGGTGGCCTTGATTGGCCGGCTGCCTGCTGAAATTCCGCACGGATCAGGATACCGCCTAGATGAAGGGAGCCCCCACAGGCAACAGTGGCTGGTTTGACAGTGCCAAGTGCCTCCTGCAAACTGACATCAGGAACCTGGCCTGGTGACTTTTGTTTCTCTGGGGACAGGCCATTGTATATGTACAGGGCCTGGATGCTCTGAATGGCCGTCCGCCTGCTGAAATTCCACACGGCTGAGGATATCTCCCAGATGCAAGGTGCCCCTACAGGCAACTGTGGCTGGTTTGACAGTGCCAAGTGCCTCCTGCAAACTGACATCAGGAACCTGGCCTGCTGACTTTTGTTTCTCTGGGGAAAGCCATGGTTCACATCCTGGACCCGAAGGCCCGGATTGGCCGGCTGCCTCCTGAAATTCCGCACGGATCAGGATACCTCCCAGATGCAAGGTGCCCCCAAAGGCATCTGTGGCTGGTTTGACAGTGCCAAGTGCCTCCTGCAAACTGACATCAGGAACCTGACCTGGTGACTTTTGTTTCTCAGGGGAAAGGCCATCGTTCCTATCCAGGGCCCGGTGGCCCAGAGTGGCCGGCTGCCTGCTGAAATTCGAAACGGATCAGGATACCTCTCAGACCGAAGGTACCTCCACAGGCAACAGTGGCTGGTTTGACAGTGCCAAGTGCCTCCTGCAAACTGACATCAGGAACCTGGCCTGGTGACTTTTGTTTCTCTGTGGAAAGGCCATGCTTCATATCCTGGACCCTTAGGCCCGGAGTGGCCAGCTGCCTGCTGAAATTCCGCACGGATCAGGATACTTCCCAGATGCAAGGTGCCCGCACAGGCATCTGTGGCTGGTTTGACAGTGCCAAGTGCCTCCTGCAAACTGACATCAGGAACCTGGCATGTTGACTTTTGTTTCTCTGGGGAAAGGCCATCGTTGCTATCCAGGGCCGGGTGGCCTGGATTGGCCGGCTGCCTGCTGAAATTCCGCACGGATCAGGATACCGCCGAGATGAAGGGAGCCCCCACAGGCAACAGTGGCTGGTTTGACAGTGCCAAGTGCCTCCTGCAAACTGACATCAGGAACCTGGCTTGGTGACTTTTGTTTCTCTGGGGAAAGGCCATTGTACATGTCCAGGGCCCGGTGGCCCGGAGTGGCCAGCTGCCTGCTGAAATTCCAAACGGATCAGGATACCTCTCAGACCGAAGGTAACTCCACAGGCAACTGTGGCTAGTTTGACAGTGCCAAGTGCCTCCTGCAAACTGACATCAGGAACCTGGCCTGGTGACTTTTGTTTCTCTGGGGACAGGCCATTGTATATGTACAGGGCCTGGATGCTCTGAATGGCCGTCCGCCTGCTGAAATTCCACACGGCTGAGGATATCTCCCAGATGCAAGGTGCCCCTACAGGCAACTGTGGCTGGTTTGACAGTGCCAAGTGCCTCCTGCAAACTGACATCAGGAACCTGGCCTGGTGACTTTTGTTTCTCAGGGGAAAGGCCATCGTTCGTGTCCAGGGCCGGGTGGCCCGGCCTGCTCGGCTGCCTGCTGAAATTCCGCACGGATCAGGATGCCTCCCAGATGGAAAGTGCCCCCACAGGCAACAGTGGCTGGTTTGACAGTGCCAAGTGCCTCCTGCAAACTGACATCAGGAACCTGGCCTGGTGACTTTTGTTTCTCTGGGGAAAGGTCATGGTTCATGTCCAGGGCCCGGTGGCCCGTGGTGGCCGGCTGCCTGGTTAAATTCCGCATGAATCAGGATAGCCTCCAGATGACAGGAGACCCCACAGGCAACTGTGGCTGGTTTGACAGTGCCAAGTGCCTCCTGCAAACTGACATCAGGAACCTGGTATGGTGACTTTTGTTCCTCTGGGGAAAGGCCATCGTTGCTATCCAGAGGCCTGGTGGCCTTGATTTGCCGGCTGCCTGCTGAAATTCCGCACGGATCAGGATACCGCCTAGATGAAGGGAGCCCCCAAAGGCATCTGTGGCTGGTTTGACAGTGCCAAGTGCCTCCTGCAAACTGACATCAGGAACCTGGCCTGGTGACTTTTGTTTCTCTGGGGACAGGCCATTGTATATGTACAGGGCCTGGATGCCCTGAATGGCCGTCCGCCTGCTGAAATTCCACAATTCTGAGGATATCTCCCAGATGCAAGGTGCCCCTACAGGCAACTGTGGCTGGTTTGACAGTGCCAAGTGCCTCCTGCAAACTGACATCAGGAACCTGGCCTGGTGACTTTTGTTTCTCTGTGGAGAGGCCATAGTTCGTGCCCAGCGCCGGTCGCCCGTAGTGGACGGCTGCCTCCTGAAATTCCAAACGGTTGAGGATACATCCCAGATGAAATGTGCTCCCACAGTCAACAGTGGCTGGTTTGACAGTGCCAAGTGCCACCTGCAAACTGACATCAGTAACCTGGCCTGGTGACTTTTGTTTCTCTGGGGAAAGGCCATGTTTCACATCCTGGACCCGAAGGCCCCGAGTGGCCGGCTGCCTGCTGAAATTCCGCATGGATCAGGATACCTCCCAGATGCAAGGTGCCCCCACAGGCATCTGTGGCTGGTTTGACAGTGCCAAGTGCCTCCTGCAAACTGACATCAGCAACCTGGCCTGGTGACTTTTGTTTCTCTGTGGAAAGGCCATGCTTCATATCCTGGACCCTTAGGCCCGGAGTGGCCAGCTGCCTGCTGAAATTCCGCACGGATCAGGATACTTCCCAGATGCAAGGTGCCCCCACAGGCATCTGTGGCTGGTTTGACAGTGCCAAGTGCCTCCTGCAAACTGACATCAGGAACCTGGCATGTTGACTTTTGTTTCTCTGGGGAAAGGCCATCGTTGCTATCCAGGGCCGGGTGGCCTGGATTGGCCGGCTGCCTGCTGAAATTCCGCACGGATCAGGATACCGCCGAGATGAAGGGAGTCCCCACAGGCAACTGTGGCTGGTTTGACAGTGCCAAGTGCCTCCTGCAAACTGACATCAGGAACCTGGCCTGGTGACTTTTGTTTCTCAGGGGAAAGGCCATCGTTCGTGTCCAGGGCCGGGTGGCCCGGCCTGCTCGGCTGCCTGCTGAAATTCCGCACGGATCAGGATGCCTCCCAGATGGAAAGTGCCCCAACAGGCAACTGTGGCTGGTTTGACAGTGCCAAGTGCCTCCTGCAAACTGACATCAGGAACCTGGCCTGGTGACTTTTGTTTCACTGGGGAAAGGCCATGCTTCATATCCTGAACCCTTAGCCCCAGAGTGGCCGGCTGCCGGCTGAAATTCCGAACGGATCAGGATGCCGCCCAGATTCAAGGTGCCCCCACAGGCACCTGTGGCTGGTTTGACAGTGCCAAGTGCCTCCTGCAAACTGACATCAGGAACCTGGCCTGGTGACTTTTGTTTCTCTGTGGAGAGGCCATAGTTCGTGCCCAGCGCCGGTCGCCCGTAGTGGACGGCTGCCTCCTGAAATTCCAAACGATTGAGGATACATCCCAGATGAAATGTGCTCCCACAGGCAACAGTGGCTGGTTTGACAGTGCCAAGTGCCTCCTGCAAACTGACATCAGGAACCTGGCCTGGTGACTTTTGTTTCTCAGGGGAAAGGCCATCGTTCCTCTCTAGGGCCCGGTGGCCCGGAGTGGCCGGCTGCCTGCTGAAATTCGAAACGGATCAGGATACCTCTCAGACCGAAGGTACCTCCACAGGCAACAGTGGCTGGTTTGACAGTGCCAAGTGCCTCCTGCAAACTGACATCAGGAAGCTGGCCTGGTGACTTTTGTTTCTCAGGGGAAAGGCCATGCTTCATATCCTGGACCCTTAGGCCCGGAGTGGCCACCTGCCTGCTGAAATTCCGAATGGATCAGGATGCCGCCCAGATGCAAGGTACACCTACAGGCAACTGTGGCTGGTTTGACAGAGCCAAGTGCCTCCTGCAAACTGACATCAGGAACCTGGCCTGGTGACTTTTGTTTCTCTGGGGAAAGGTCATGGTTCATGTCCAGGGCCCGGTGGCCCGTGGTGGCCGGCTGCCTGGTTAAATTCCGCATGAATCAGGATAGCCTCAAGATGACAGGAGACCCCACAGGCAACAGTGGCTGGTTTGACAGTGCCAAGTGCCTCCTGCAAACTGACATCAGGAACCTGGCATGGTGACTTTTGTTTCTCTGGGGAAAGGCCATCGTTGCTATCCAGGGCCTGGTGGCCTTGATTTGCCGGCTGCCTGCTGAAATTCCGCACGGATCAGGATACCGCCTAGATGAAGGGAGCCCCCACAGGCAACAGTGGCTGGTTTGACAGTGCCAAGTGCCTCCTGCAAACTGACATCAGCAACCTGGCCTGGTGACTTTTGTTTCTCTGGGGACAGGCCATTGTATATGTACAGGGCCTGGATGCCCTGAATGGCCATCCGCCTGCTGAAATTCCACAATTCTGAGGATATCTCCCAGATGCAAGGTGCCCCTACAGGCAACTGTGGCTGGTTTGACAGTGCCAAGTGCCTCCTGCAAACTGACATCAGGAACCTGGCCTGGTGACTTTTGTTTCTCGGGGGAAAGGCCATGCTTCATATCCTGGACCCTTAGGCCCAGAGTGACCGGCTGCCTGCTGAAATTCCGAACGGATCAGGATGCCGCCCAGATTCAAGGTGCCCCCACAGACACCTGTGACTGGTTTGACAGTGCCAAGTGCCTCCTGCAAACTGACATCAGGAACCTGGCCTGGTGACTTTTGTTTCTCAGGGGAAAGGCCATCGTTCGTGTCCAGGGCCGGGTGGCCCGGCCTGCTCGGCTGCCTGCTGAAATTCCGCACGGATCAGGATGCCTCCCAGATGGAAAGTGCTCCCACAGGCAACTGTGGCTGGTTTGACAGTGCCAAGTGCCTCCTGCAAACTGACATCAGGAACCTGGCCTGGTGACTTTTGTTTCTCTGGGGAAAGCCATGGTTCACATCCTGGACCCGAAGGCCCGGATTGGCCGGCTGCCTCCTGAAATTCCGCACGGATCAGGATACCTCCCAGATGCAAGGTGCCCCCAAAGGCATCTGTGGCTGGTTTGACAGTGCCAAGTGCCTCCTGCAAACTGACATCAGGAACCTGACCTGGTGACTTTTGTTTCTCAGGGGAAAGGCCATCGTTCCTCTCCAGGTCCCGGTGGCCCAGAGTGGCCGGCTGCCTGCTGAAATTCGAAACGGATCAGGATACCTCTCAGACCGAAGGTACCTCCACAGGCAACAGTGGCTGGTTTGACAGTGCCAAGTGCCTCCTGCAAACTGACATCAGGAACCTGGCCTGGTGACTTTTGTTTCTCTGTGGAAAGGCCATGCTTCATATCCTGGACCCTTAGGCCCGGAGTGGCCAGCTGCCTGCTGAAATTCCGCACGGATCAGGATACTTCCCAGATGCAAGGTGCCCCCACAGGCACCTGTGGCTGGTTTGACAGTGCCAAGTGCCTCCTGCAAACTGACATCAGGAACCTGGCCTGGTGACTTTTGTTTCTCTGGGGACAGGCCATTGTATATGTACAGGGCCTGGATACCTTGAATGGCCGTCCGCCTGCTGAAATTCCACAATTCTGAGGATATCTCCCAGATGCAAGGTGCCCCTACAGGCAACAGTGGCTGGTTTGACAGTGCCAAGTGCCTCCTGCAAACTGACATCAGGAACCTGGCCTGGTGACTTTTGTTTCTCTGTGGAGAGGCCATAGTTCGTGCCCAGCGCCGGTCGCCCGTAGTGGAAGGCTGCCTCCTGAAATTCCAAACGGTTGAGGATACATCCCAGATGAATGTGCTCCCACAGTCAACAGTGGCTGGTTTGACAGTGCCAAGTGCCACCTGCAAACTGACATCAGGAACCTGGCATGGTGACTTTTGTTTCTCTGGGGAAAGGCCATGTTTCACATCCTGGACCCGAAGGCCCCGAGTGGCCGGCTGCCTGCTGAAATTCCGCATGGATCAGGATACCTCCCAGATGCAAGGTGCCCCCACAGGCACCTGTGGCTGGTTTGACAGAGCCAAGTGCCTCCTGCAAACTGACATCAGGAACCTGGCCTGGTGACTTTTGTTTCTCTGTGGAGAGGCCATAGTTCGTGCCCAGCGCCGGTCGCCCGTAGTGGACGGCTGCCTCCTAAAATTCCAAACGATTGAGGATACTTCCCAGATGCAAGGTGCCCCCACAGGCATCTGTGGCTGGTTTGACAGTGCCAAGTGCCTCCTGCAAACTGACATCAGGAAACTGGCCTGGTGACTTTTGTTTCTCAGGGGAAAGGCCATCGTTCCTATCCAGGGCCCGGTGGCCCGGAGTGGCCGGCTGCCTGCTGAAATTCTGCACGGATCAGGATACCTCGCAGACCGAAGGTACCTCAACAGGCAACTGTGGCTGGTTTGACAGTGCCAAGTGCCTCCTGCAAACTGACATCAGGAACCTGGCCTGGTGACTTTGTTTCTCTGTGGAAAGGCCATGCTTCATATCCTGGACCCTTAGGCCCGGAGTGGCCACCTGCCTGCTGAAATTCCGAATGGATCAGGATGCCGCCCAGATGCAAGGTACACCTACAGGCAACTGTGGCTGGTTTGACAGAGCCAAGTGCCTCCTGCACACTGACATCAGGAACCTGGCCTGGTGACTTTTGTTTCTCTGGGGAAAGGTCATGGTTCATGTCCAGGGCCCGGTGGCCCGTGGTGGCCGGCTGCCTGGTTAAATTCCGCATGAATCAGGATAGCCTCAAGATGACAGGAGACCCCACAGGCAACAGTGGCTGGTTTGACAGTGCCAAGTGCCTCCTGCAAACTGACATCAGGAACCTGGCATGGTGACTTTTGTTTCTCTGGGGAAAGGCCATCGTTGCTATCCAGGGCCTGGTGGCCTTGATTTGCCGGCTGCCTGCTGAAATTCCGCACGGATCAGGATACCGCCTAGATGAAGGGAGCCCCCACAGGCAACAGTGGCTGGTTTGACAGTGCCAAGTGCCTCCTGCAAACTGACATCAGGAACCTGGCCTGGTGAGTTTTGTTTCTCTGGGGACAGGCCATTGTATATGTACAGGGCCTGGATGCCCAGAATGGCCGTCCGCCTGCTGAAATTCCACAATTCTGAGGATATCTCCCAGATGCAAGGTGCCCCTACAGGCAACTGTGGCTGGTTTGACAGTGCCAAGTGCCTCCTGCAAACTGACATCAGGAACCTGGCCTGGTGACTTTTGTTTCTCGGGGGAAAGGCCATGCTTCATATCCTGGACCCTTAGGCCCAGAGTGACTGGCTGCCTGCTGAAATTCCGAACGGATCAGGATGCCGCCCAGATTCAAGGTGCCCCCACAGACACCTGTGGCTGGTTTGACAGTGCCAAGTGCCTCCTGCAAACTGACATCAGGAACCTGGCCTGGTGACTTTTGTTTCTCTGTGGAGAGGCCATAGTTCGTGCCCAGCGCCGGTCGCCCATAGTGGACGGCTGCCTCCTGAAATTCCAAACGGTTGAGGATACATCCCAGATGAAATGTGCTCCCACAGGCAACAGTGGCTGGTTTGACAGTGCCAAGTGCCTCCTGCAAACTGACATCAGCAACCTGGCCTGGTGACTTTTGTTTCTCTGGGGAAAGGCCATGGTTCACATCCTGGACCCGAAGGCCCGGAGTGGCCGGCTGCCTGCTGAAATTCCGCACGGATCAGGATACCTCCCAGATGCAAGGTGCCCCCAGAGGCATCTCTGGCTAGTTTGACAGTGCCAAGTGCCTCCTGCAAACTGACATCAGGAACCTGACCTGGTGACTTTTGTTTCTCAGGGGAAAGGCCATCGTTCCTCTCTAGGGCCCGGTGGCCCAGAGTGGCCGGCTGCCTGCTGAAATTCGAAACGGATCAGGATACCTCTCAGACCGAAGGTACCTCCACAGGCAACAGTGGCTGGTTTGACAGTGCCAAGTGCCTCCTGCAAACTGACATCAGGAACCTGGCCTGGTGACTTTTGTTTCTCTGTGGAAAGGCCATGCTTCATATCCTGGACCCTTAGGCCCGGAGTGGCCAGCTGCCTGCTGAAATTCCGCACGGATCAGGATACTTCCCAGATGCAAGGTGCCCCCACAGGCATCTGTGGCTGGTTTGACAGTGCCAAGTGCCTCCTGCAAACTGACATCAGGAACCTGGCCTGGTGACTTTTGTTTCTCTGGGGAAAGGCCATCGTTGCTATCCAGGGCCGGGTGGCCTGGATTGGCCGGCTGCCTGCTGAAATTCCGCACGGATCAGGATACCGCCTAGATGAAGGGAGCCCCCACAGGCAACAGTGGCTGGTTTGACAGTGCCAAGTGCCTCCTGCAAACTGACATCAGGAACCTGGCCTGGTGACTTTTGTTTCTCTGGGGACAGGCCATTGTATATGTACAGGGCCTGGATGCCTTGAATGGCCGTCCGCCTGCTGAAATTCCACAATTCTGAGGATATCTCCCAGATGCAAGGTGCCCCTACAGGTAACTGTGGCTGGTTTGACAGTGCCAAGTGCCTCCTGCAAACTGACATCAGGAACCTGGCCTGGTGACTTTTGTTTCTCTGTGGAGAGGCCATAGTTCGTGCCCAGCGCCGGTCGCCCGTAGTGGAAGGCTGCCTCCTGAAATTCCAAATGGTTGAGGGTACATCCCAGATGAAATGTGCTCCCACAGTCAACAGTGGCTGGTTTGACAGTGCCAAGTGCCACCTGCAAACTGACATCAGGAACCTGGCATGGTGACTTTTGTTTCTCTGGGGAAAGGCCATGTTTCACATCCTGGACCCGAAGGCCCCGAGTGGCCGGCTGCCAGCTGAAATTCCGCATGGATCAGGATACCTCCCAGATGGAATGTGCCCCCACAGGCACCTGTGGCTGGTTTGACAGAGCCAAGTGCCTCCTGCAAACTGACATCAGGAACCTGGCCTGGTGACTTTTGTTTCTCTGTGGAGAGGCCATAGTTCGTGCCCAGCGCCGGTCGCCCGTAGTGGACGGCTGCCTCCTGAAATTCCAAACGATTGAGGATACATCCCAGATGAAATGTGCTCCCACAGGCAACAGTGGCTGGTTTGACAGTGCCAAGTGCCTCCTGCAAACTGACATCAGGAAACTGGCCTGGTGACTTTTGTTTCTCAGGGGAAAGGCCATCGTTCCTCTCTAGGGCCCGGTGGCCCGGAGTGGCCGGCTGCCTGCTGAAATTCGAAACGGATCAGGATACCTCTCAGACCGAAGGTACCTCAACAGGCAACTGTGGCTGGTTTGACAGTGCCAAGTGCCTCCTGCAAACTGACATCAGGAACCTGGCCTGGTGACTTTGTTTCTCTGTGGAAAGGCCATGCTTCATATCCTGGACCCTTAGGCCCGGAGTGGCCACCTGCCTGCTGAAATTCCGAATGGATCAGGATGCCGCCCAGATGCAAGGTACACCTACAGGCAACTGTGGCTGGTTTGACAGAGCCAAGTGCCTCCTGCAAACTGACATCAGGAACCTGGCCTGGTGACTTTTGTTTCTCTGGGGAAAGGTCATGGTTCATGTCCAGGGCCCGGTGGCCCGTGGTGGCCGGCTGCCTGGTTAAATTCCGCATGAATCAGGATAGCCTCAAGATGACAGGAGACCCCACAGGCAACAGTGGCTGGTTTGACAGTGCCAAGTGCCTCCTGCAAACTGACATCAGGAACCTGGCATGGTGACTTTTGTTTCTCTGGGGAAAGGCCATCGTTGCTATCCAGGGCCTGGTGGCCTTGATTTGCCGGCTGCCTGCTGAAATTCCGCACGGATCAGGATACCGCCTAGATGAAGGGAGCCCCCACAGGCAACAGTGGCTGGTTTGACAGTGCCAAGTGCCTCCTGCAAACTGACATCAGGAACCTGGCCTGGTGAGTTTTGTTTCTCTGGGGACAGGCCATTGTATATGTACAGGGCCTGGATGCCCAGAATGGCCGTCCGCCTGCTGAAATTCCACAATTCTGAGGATATCTCCCAGATGCAAGGTGCCCCTACAGGCAACTGTGGCTGGTTTGACAGTGCCAAGTGCCTCCTGCAAACTGACATCAGGAACCTGGCCTGGTGACTTTTGTTTCTCGGGGGAAAGGCCATGCTTCATATCCTGGACCCTTAGGCCCAGAGTGACTGGCTGCCTGCTGAAATTCCGAACGGATCAGGATACCTCCCAGATGCAAGGTGCCCCCAGAGGCATCTCTGGCTAGTTTGACAGTGCCAAGTGCCTCCTGCAAACTGACATCAGGAACCTGACCTGGTGACTTTTGTTTCTCAGGGGAAAGGCCATCGTTCCTCTATAGGGCCCGGTGGCCCAGAGTGGCCGGCTGCCTGCTGAAATTCGAAACGGATCAGGATACCTCTCAGACCGAAGGTACCTCCACAGGCAACAGTGGCTGGTTTGACAGTGCCAAGTGCCTCCTGCAAACTGACATCAGGAACCTGGCCTGCTGACTTTTGTTTCTCTGTGGAAAGGCCATGCTTCATATCCTGGACCCTTAGGCCCGGAGTGGCCAGCTGCCTGCTGAAATTCCGCACGGATCAGGATACTTCCCAGATGCAAGGTGCCCCCACAGGCATCTGTGGCTGGTTTGACAGTGCCAAGTGCCTCCTGCAAACTGACATCAGCAACCTGGCCTGGTGACTTTTGTTTCTCTGGGGAAAGGCCATCGTTGCTATCCAGGGCCGGGTGGCCTGGATTGGCCGGCTGCCTGCTGAAATTCCGCACGGATCAGGATACCGCCTAGATGAAGGGAGCCCCCACAGGCAACAGTGGCTGGTTTGACAGTGCCAAGTGCCTCCTGCAAACTGACATCAGGAACCTGGCCTGGTGACTTTTGTTTCTCTGGGGACAGGCCATTGTATATGTACAGGGCCTGGATGCCTTGAATGGCCGTCCGCCTGCTGAAATTCCACAATTCTGAGGATATCTCCCAGATGCAAGGTGCCCCTACAGGCAACTGTGGCTGGTTTGACAGTGCCAAGTGCCTCCTGCAAACTGACATCAGGAACCTGGCCTGGTGACTTTTGTTTCTCTGTGGAGAGGCCATAGTTCGTGCCCAGTGCCGGTCGCCCGTAGTGGAAGGCTGCCTCCTTAAATTCCAAACGGTTGAGGGTACATCCCAGATGAAATGTGCTCCCACAGTCAACAGTGGCTGGTTTGACAGTGCCAAGTGCCACCTGCAAACTGACATCAGGAACCTGGCATGGTGACTTTTGTTTCTCTGGGGAAAGGCCATGTTTCACATCCTGGACCCGAAGGCCCCGAGTGGCCGGCTGCCAGCTGAAATTCCGCATGGATCAGGATACCTCCCAGATGGAATGTGCCCCCACAGGCACCTGTGGCTGGTTTGACAGAGCCAAGTGCCTCCTGCAAACTGACATCAGGAACCTGGCCTGGTGACTTTTGTTTCTCTGTGGAGAGGCCATAGTTCGTGCCCAGCGCCGGTCGCCCGTAGTGGACGGCTGCCTCCTGAAATTCCAAACGGTTGAGGATACATCCCAGATGAAATGTGCTCCCACAGGCAACAGTGGCTGGTTTGACAGTGCCAAGTGCCTCCTGCAAACTGACATCAGGAAACTGGCCTGGTGACTTTTGTTTCTCAGGGGAAAGGCCATCGTTCCTCTCTAGGGCCCGGTGGCCCGGAGTGGCCGGCTGCCTGCTGAAATTCGAAACGGATCAGGATACCTCTCAGACCGAAGGTACCTCAACAGGCAACTGTGGCTGGTTTGACAGTGCCAAGTGCCTCCTGCAAACTGACATCAGGAACCTGGCCTGGTGACTTTGTTTCTCTGTGGAAAGGCCATGCTTCATATCCTGGACCCTTAGGCCCGGAGTGGCCACCTGCCTGCTGAAATTCCGAATGGATCAGGATGCCGCCCAGATGCAAGGTACACCTACAGGCAACTGTGGCTGGTTTGACAGAGCCAAGTGCCTCCTGCAAACTGACATCAGGAACCTGGCCTGGTGACTTTTGTTTCTCTGGGGAAAGGTCATGGTTCATGTCCAGGGCCCGGTGGCCCGTGGTGGCCGGCTGCCTGGTTAAATTCCGCATGAATCAGGATAGCCTCAAGATGACAGGAGACCCCACAGGCAACAGTGGCTGGTTTGACAGTGCCAAGTGCCTCCTGCAAACTGACATCAGGAACCTGGCATGGTGACTTTTGTTTCTCTGGGGAAAGGCCATCGTTGCTATCCAGGGCCTGGTGGCCTTGATTTGCCGGCTGCCTGCTGAAATTCCGCACGGATCAGGATACCGCCTAGATGAAGGGAGCCCCCACAGGCAACAGTGGCTGGTTTGACAGTGCCAAGTGCCTCCTGCAAACTGACATCAGGAACCTGGCCTGGTGAGTTTTGTTTCTCTGGGGACAGGCCATTGTATATGTACAGGGCCTGGATGCCCAGAATGGCCGTCAGCCTGCTGAAATTCCACAATTCTGAGGATATCTCCCAGATGCAAGGTGCCCCTACAGGCAACTGTGGCTGGTTTGACAGTGCCAAGTGCCTCCTGCAAACTGACATCAGGAACCTGGCCTGGTGACTTTTGTTTCTCGGGGGAAAGGCCATGCTTCATATCCTGGACCCTTAGGCCCAGAGTGACTGGCTGCCTGCTGAAATTCCGAACGGATCAGGATGCCGCCCAGATTCAAGGTGCCCCCACAGACACCTGTGGCTGGTTTGACAGTGCCAAGTGCCTCCTGCAAACTGACATCAGGAACCTGGCCTGGTGACTTTTGTTTCTCTGTGGAGAGGCCATAGTTCGTGCCCAGCGCCGGTCGCCCATAGTGGACGGCTGCCTCCTGAAATTCCAAACGGTTGAGGATACATCCCAGATGAAATGTGCTCCCACAGGCAACAGTGGCTGGTTTGACAGTGCCAAGTGCCTCCTGCAAACTGACATCAGGAACCTGGCCTGGTGAGTTTTGTTTCTCTGGGGAAAGGCCATGGTTCACATCCTGGGCCCGAAGGCCCGGAGTGGCCGGCTGCCTGCTGAAATTCCGCACGGATCAGGATACCTCCCAGATGGAATGTGCCCCCAGAGGCATCTCTGGCTAGTTTGACAGTGCCAAGTGCCTCCTGCAAACTGACATCAGGAACCTGACCTGGTGACTTTTGTTTCTCAGGGGAAAGGCCATCGTTCCTCTCTAGGGCCCGGTGGCCCAGAGTGGCCGGCTGCCTGCTGAAATTCGAAACGGATCAGGATACCTCTCAGACCGAAGGTACCTCCACAGGCAACAGTGGCTGGTTTGACAGTGCCAAGTGCCTCCTGCAAACTGACATCAGGAACCTGGCCTGGTGACTTTTGTTTCTCTGTGGAAAGGCCATGCTTCATATCCTGGACCCTTAGGCCCGGAGTGGCCAGCTGCCTGCTGAAATTCCGCACGGATCAGGATACTTCCCAGATGCAAGGTGCCCCCACAGGCATCTGTGGCTGGTTTGACAGTGCCAAGTGCCTCCTGCAAACTGACATCAGCAACCTGGCCTGGTGACTTTTGTTTCTCTGGGGAAAGGCCATCGTTGCTATCCAGGGCCGGGTGGCCTGGATTGGCCGGCTGCCTGCTGAAATTCCGCACGGATCAGGATACCGCCTAGATGAAGGGAGCCCCCACAGGCAACAGTGGCTGGTTTGACAGTGCCAAGTGCCTCCTGCAAACTGACATCAGGAACCTGGCTTGGTGGCTTTTGTTTCTCTGGGGAAAGGCCATTGTACATGTCCAGGGCCCGGTGGCCCGGAGTGGCCAGCTGCCTGCTGAAATTCCAAACGGATCAGGATACCTCTCAGACCGAAGGTACCTCCACAGGCAACTGTGGCTGGTTTGACAGTGCCAAGTGCCTCCTGCAAACTGACATCAGGAACCTGGCCTGGTGACTTTTGTTTCTCTGGGGACAGGCCATTGTATATGTACAGGGCCTGGATGCTCTGAATGGCCGTCCGCCTGCTGAAATTCCACACGGCTGAGGATATCTCCCAGATGCAAGGTGCCCCTACAGGCAACTGTGGCTGGTTTGACAGTGCCAAGTGCCTCCTGCAAACTGACATCAGGAACCTGGCCTGGTGACTTTTGTTTCTCAGGGGAAAGGCCATCGTTCGTGTCCAGGGCCGGGTGGCCCGGCCTGCTCGGCTGCCTGCTGAAATTCCGCACGGATCAGGATGCCTCCCAGATGGAAAGTGCCCCCACAGGCAACTGTGGCTGGTTTGACAGTGCCAGGTGCCTCCTGCAAACTGACATCAGGAACCTGGCCTGCTGACTTTTGTTTCTCTGGGGAAAGCCATGGTTCACATCCTGGACCCGAAGGCCCGGATTGGCCGGCTGCCTGCTGAAATTCCGCACGGATCAGGATACCTCCCAGATGCAAGGTGCCCCCAAAGGCATCTGTGGCTGGTTTGACAGTGCCAAGTGCCTCCTGCAAACTGACATCAGGAACCTGACCTGGTGACTTTTGTTTCTCAGGGGAAAGGCCATCGTTCCTATCCAGGGCCCGGTGGCCCGGAGTGGCCGGCTGCCTGCTGAAATTCGAAACGGATCAGGATACCTCTCAGACCGAAGGTACCTCCACAGGCAACAGTGGCTGGTTTGACAGTGCCAAGTGCCTCCTGCAAACTGACATCAGGAACCTGGCTTGGTGACTTTTGTTTCTCTGGGGAAAGGCCATTGTACATGTCCAGGGCCCGGTGGCCCGGAGTGGCCAGCCGCCTGCTGAAATTCCAAACGGATCAGGATACCTCTCAGACCGAAGGTACCTCCACAGGCAACAGTGGCTAGTTTGACAGTGCCAAGTGCCTCCTGCAAACTGACATCAGGAACCTGGCCTGGTGACTTTTGTTTCTCTGGGGACAGGCCATTGTATATGTACAGGGCCTGGATGCTCTGAATGGCCGTCCGCCTGCTGAAATTCCACACGGCTGAGGATATCTCCCAGATGCAAGGTGCCCCTACAGGCAACTGTGGCTGGTTTGACAGTGCCAAGTGCCAAGTGCCTCCTGCAAACTGACATCAGGAACCTGGCCTGGTGACTTTTGTTTCTCAGGGGAAAGGCCATCGTTCGTGTCCAGGGCCGGGTGGCCCGGCCTGCTCGGCTGCCTGCTGAAATTCCGCACGGATCAGGATGCCTCCAAGATGGAAAGTGCCCCCACAGGCAACAGTGGCTGGTTTGACAGTGCCAAGTGCCTCCTGCAAACTGACATCAGGAACCTGGCCTGGTGACTTTTGTTTCTCTGGGGAAAGGCCATGGTTCACATCCTGGACCCGAAGGCCCGGATTGGCCGGCTGCCTGCTGAAATTCCGCACGGATCAGGATACCTCCCAGATGCAAGGTGCCCCCAAAGGCATCTGTGGCTGGTTTGACAGTGCCAAGTGCCTCCTGCAAACTGACATCAGGAACCTGACCTGGTGACTTTTGTTTCTCAGGGGAAAGGCCATCCTTCCTCTCCAGGGCCCGGTGGCCCAGAGTGGCCGGCTGCCTGCTGAAATTCGAAACGGATCAGGATACCTCTCAGACCGAAGGTACCTCCACAGGCAACAGTGGCTGGTTTGACAGTGCCAAGTGCCTCCTGCAAACTGACATCAGGAACCTGGCCTGGTGACTTTTGTTTCTCAGGGGAAAGGCCATCGTTCGTGTCCAGGGCCGGGTGGCCCGGCCTGCTCGGCTGCCTGCTGAAATTCCGCACGGATCAGGATACTTCCCAGATGCAAGGTGCCCCTACAGGCAACTGTGGCTGGTTTGACAGTGCCAAGTGCCTCCTGCAAACTGACATCAGGAACCTGGCATGTTGACTTTTGTTTCTCTGGGGAAAGGTCATCGTTGCTATCCAGGGCCGGGTGGCCTTGATTGGCCGGCTGCCTGCTGAAATTCCGCACGGATCAGGATACCGCCTAGATGAAGGGAGCCCCCACAGGCAACAGTGGCTGGTTTGACAGTGCCAAGTGCCTCCTGCAAACTGACATCAGGAACCTGGCCTGGTGACTTTTGTTTCTCAGGGGAAAGGCCATCGTTCGTGTCCAGGGCCGGGTGGCCCGGCCTGCTCGGCTGCCTGCTGAAATTCCGCACGGATCAGGATACTTCCCAGATGCAAGGTGCCCCCACAGGCATCTGTGGCTGGTTTGACAGTGCCAAGTGCCTCCTGCAAACTGACATCAGGAACCTGGCATGTTGACTTTTGTTTCTCTGGGGAAAGGCCATCGTTGCTATCCAGGGCCGGGTGGCCTTGATTGGCCGGCTGCCTGCTGAAATTCCGCACGGATCAGGATACCGCCTAGATGAAGGGAGCCCCCACAGGCAACAGTGGCTGGTTTGACAGTGCCAAGTGCCTCCTGCAAACTGACATCAGGAACCTGGCCTGGTGACTTTTGTTTCTCTGGGGACAGGCCATTGTATATGTACAGGGCCTGGATGCTCTGAATGGCCGTCCGCCTGCTGAAATTCCACACAGCTGAGGATATCTCCCAGATGCAAGGTGCCCCTACAGGCAACTGTGGCTGGTTTGACAGTGCCAAGTGCCTCCTGCAAACTGACATCAGGAACCTGGCCTGGTGACTTTTGTTTCTCAGGGGAAAGGCCATCGTTCGTGTCCAGGGCCGGGTGGCCCGGCCTGCTCGGCTGCCTGCTGAAATTCCGCACGGATCAGGATGCCTCCCAGATGGAAAGTGCCCCCACAGGCAACTGTGGCTGGTTTGACAGTGCCAAGTGCCTCCTGCAAACTGACATCAGGAACCTGGCTTGGTGGCTTTTGTTTCTCTGGGGAAAGGCCATTGTACATGTCCAGGGCCCGGTGGCCCGGAGTGGCCAGCTGCCTGCTGAAATTCCAAACGGATCAGGATACCTCTCAGACCGAAGGTACCTCCACAGGCAACTGTGGCTGGTTTGACAGTGCCAAGTGCCTCCTG